>NC_090933.1:570581453-570885151 GCF_040938575.1 Ambystoma mexicanum | reverse complement strand
TTCCCGTTGTCTAGGTCGTCATGGCATCTCTAACGACGTGTGGTTTTTAGTCTAGCTGATCCGAGCCGCAGGTGTCGGCATGGCCAGTGCGGGCTGTTGGGCAGGCAGGTGGACACATCCGTATGTTCCTGTACCAGGGTACCTGGTCGTCTGGTAAATGGACAAACTCTTCTCGCGGCGGGTGTCTGGGCCGTGACCCTCTAGGCCAAGCGCGAGAGGTGAAGGACGGGAGCCTGTTCTTCCATTCTCCCACTTCAGTCCCCCCTCTGGTCGACCTGTCGACCACAAACATATCCTTCTCGTTATCTCCTCTTACCCTCCATATCTTAGTTATCCCTCCGAGATGTCCATAATGGTTTACATGATCTTCAAATGACCAATACATGTATTCACATGTTCCTCCAGGAGTACAGTATACCCATCTTCCTATGTAGCTCCTGGGGTTCCTTGGGTTCTCAATCTTCACTGATGGTGGGTCTAGATGATTGGTGATGATTTGGGTGCGCAACTTCTCCCTTTCTTGTATTATCACACCTGTATGCTGGCCGTCATCTGCTGGCATTAAGGGGTGCATTCCCACCATTTCCAGCAACTCGTCAGTCGTACGTGCCTTCCGGGCCTTCCAAAATCTAATTATGATCAGGGTAGCTCCAGCCAAAATAGCACATCCCACTATTATTTTCAGTCCATCTGACAGCCAAGATGGCATCCATGACCATAATAGTGAAAACCAGCTCTTATCCTTGTTTACACCGTTACTTTCGTCCATCATTTTGGAGTGCATCTGGGCCAATTGTGAAACTGCTTCTGTCAGTGTACCATTGTCAGCATCGTTGGCAGGTATGAACGTGCAGCAAGATTGTCCTATTTTTGCACAAACTCCTCCTTCCATTGCTGTGAGAAGGTCCAATACATATCTGTTCTGGAGTGCTACCATCCTTACAGCTCGCAGCTCCTCTTTAATTGCGTTGAACCCATTTACTGTTGAATTGATGGTCATCATTAGTTCCCACCTGGTTATTTGGAGCCATTTTGCGTTTGCGTATGCCTGCAGTCCCGGATGTATTATTGAGGAGAAGAACATTGCTGCTCTGCTGAATAGTCTGTGCTCTGGCGGTATTGATGTTAGTTCCGTTTCCGACCTTCCCCACAGGTAATTTCCTGTCAATGGCTCTCCTTGTCTTTTTCTCCTGTTTAGGACAGTATCATTGCTGTTGGTCCTGTTTCCTTGCTCCTTCTGAAGTGGTGCAGATCTCTTTCTTCTCTTATCCCCTTCATCCATTTTAGGAAATTTCGCCACATCGACATGCTTCTTAGGTACCACTAGTGATGGTACATTGACGTGTACCATTGTGCACACACCATTCCACAGGGGAGGCAGTGTATGATATGCCTTTTCTCCACAGGCCCAATAATGGTCCATTATTACTGCTGTTCCCGCTCCCCCCTCAGGTAACTCCATCACGCTTGCACAATTGGTGTTATATCCTACGTCCACCTCTCCTTTATGCTGGTAGCATACTTTAGGCGCAGTCAATGGTAGTATAGTTATCGGGTCTTCATCTTCTTCTACCCACGTGAGCATTGGTACATACTTGATCCACGTCGTCCAACATCGATGATTGTGTGTCTCGATAGTTGAGATAGTTTCTTTTGTTACCATGTTGCTGCCAATCACTCCTATCTCCCAGCTGTTGTCTAGGAACACCTTTCCTGTTATCGTCAGTAGCGGCCTCTCCCAGCATCCTTGTTTACCCGGAACTTCAGTTGCGTACCAATCACATGGTAGATACTGCAGTGTTACCTTCTTTGTTTCTCCTTTTGCAGGGCCACTTGTTATGTACCTGAATGCTTCAGCATGTAAACTGGTCTTGTGATAACTCAGATAGGTCTTGAGGAAGTTGTTTTCATATGGGTATGAGTCTCGTGTTTTCCATGTCATGTGCACTACTGTTCCTTGAAATCTTCCTTTCGTTTGGAACAGGGCCAAATATATTATGCACTGTGCTGTTTTTTCATCTATTTCTGTAGCAACAAATGTTCGTGAAGCGCTCATGGCGTATGGTATTAATGAGCAAACGTAACAGCTATCCTCAGTTGTCTGCTTACCAATGCGGGTCATGTGTTGGTACCATATGTTGTTTGTGACGTGTGCTGAATCTTGTACATAATTATCAATACCTTTATTGTCTGAGTACGTGCTGCGTTTAACTCTATTTTGCTTGGGTGCAAAATTACGATTACCACCTGACGTAACACCTGTTGCAGCAGGGGACGGGGGTATATTAAGGTTGGGTGCAGCAATAAAATCAATAGCATAGCTGTACCGCCAGACAGAGGCAGCCAAGAATCCGGTGATCATAAAAATCCCTATTATTTTTATTACATATGCTAATTTCACCGGCATTTTGCTCTTACCTTGCTGCGGTCCTGGCAGCTTGTTCTTGCGACGTTACAGTTGCCCGCCTAAAAATTCTCAAAAGTGCTCGTTATTAAATGTTAGTTTTGTTTCCTTTAAGCTCTCCCTATCAAGTGGTCATTCAGTGCCCAGGCGAAGAGCTGTTCCCACGCTACTCTAAGTGATGGGTCTCTTAGGACCGGCAAGTATGGGCGGAGGTGGGGCATGTAATATTCTATGGCCAGGAGGAAGGCTGTGTAGTATACACGTACCCTTCTCCTTTTTAAGTATGTTGGCCTCTTTATTTCGTATACAAATTGGTGTGACAATTCTTCTGGGTAGTTATCGTCTGGCAGCACCATCTACACCTGCACACTGAACTTGTTAATTAGCTTTTCTTAACAATACAATATTACGCAGTTCCTGTATGTGCGAGAGAAAAAGAGAACATTCACGTGTTTACATGTGTATTGGTGCAAGCAATGTCCTTCAATTTTAGTTACAACTGTACTTAGCAGTCAATGGGGGGGTTTGCGCTCAGATGGCGGAAGTATTTTTACTCTTTGAGCGAGTGATCATGGGGTGGGCAGTATGGGGGTCACCCCCTTCTTCGTCAGTTATTGTCTCCGAGGGAACAATTGGGTCGTTGTCTGTGGTGGAACTTTCTTCCGCTGTCAGCGATGTTGTTGCTGTTCTTCCAACGGACCTGTCGTTGGCGCTGGGGCGGGTCTGCAGTTTGTAGATCTTTACGTCATGTAGGTGGTTCCAGGCACGCTTATCCTTTAGTTTTACTGCTCTTGTTGATACGTCCTCTACCAGATGGGGGCCAGTGAACCTCTTCTCGTGCCACCTTCTATTGAAATTGCGAAGTAGTACGTGGTCACCTTTGGCAAGTTTGCACGAGTTCTCCTTTCCCAATTCCGTACTTTCGTCTTTTTCTTGATTGCTGGTAGACCCGCCCCGTGTGCGCTCGAGCTGTTGAGACACAAACACGACACTAGTAATCAAAGAAGACACATATTGATACATTTCATCTCCTAACACATTCGCTGAGCTTTCGTTATCGGTGAATGCCCTTGACGTTGGTGTTAGGGGAAGGCGCATTTGACGTCCAGTAACCACTTCGTGAGGGGTGAGGTGGTGGTCGGACCCTGGCCTGTTTCTGAGTTCAAACAATGCTAACGGAAGGCAATACAACCAACTTTTCTTTGTTGTTTGTTGTATTTTAGCAATTGCCTCCTTCAATAGGCCATTCAGGCGTTCACATACACCATTAGCCTGTGGGTGGTATGCACATGCAAATTTGTGTTTAATGTTCAGCAGGGATGTGATATGCTGGAACATTTCATTTGCGAAATGGGGGCCGTTGTCTGATCTTAACACCTCGCACACTCCCCACCTGGGGAAGACCTCCCTTACTATGAATTTGGCTGCTCTAAACGCATCAGGGTGTGAACAGGGCCCTGCTTCAATCCACCTAGAAAATGGGCATACTACTACAATCATATACCTATTGCCTTGACAGATGTTGATCATATCAACATAGTCAATGTGAAGGTGCCGAAAAGGTCCTTCTGGCCGGGGTATGGTACCTCTTATCACTTTTAGAGTATGACCGGCCGTAAACTGTTGACATGTTAGGCAATTGCTGATAAAATTTGACACATGAGAGGTTAACTCGGGACAAAACCAATCTTCTCTAATTCGTGCTGCAATTATTTCCTTGCCTGTATGGGCAGGGTGATGTAATTGGCTCAAGGCGGTATTTAACAGTGCCAACGGTATTACAACTTTCCCAGTGCCACCCTGGCGCCATAGTGCGTCGGTTGGTGACATTGAGCATCCTCTTTTCACCCATACTTCTTTTTCGGCCATTGGTGCAGCCGCTTGTAGCTCCATAATCTGTGTGGCTGGGAGATGGGTGTACCCTTCTCTTATTAACATCTCCCTCGCTATTCCCCTCCGTCTCCCTCTCTGTGAGTCTGTGGGGTTCCAAATCTCACCAAAATATGCAGCATATTTCGCATGTGCGTCTGCTGCTGCATTTCCTTTTGAAACGTAGTCTTCTCCATTGGTGTGTGCGGTGCATTTTACTAGGGCTAGTTCTTGGGGGTCGTTTATTACTTCAATTAGTTCAGCCAACAAGAGGGCATGTTGTACTGGAGTTCCATCAGCTCTCCTAAACCCTCTCCTTCTCCATTTTGATAGCCCTGAGTGGACAGTGGATGTAACATATGCACTGTCGGAATATATAGTTACTCTTTTATTAAAACTTTCCTTTAATGCCAATATGAGTGCAACGAGTTCCGCCGCTTGAGCAGAGTAATGCTGTGGTAATTGTACACACTTCATAGCCACACACACCGACGCCTCCATCATTTTTACTACTGCTGCCCCAGTCCTTCGTATCCCATCTCCTTGATCAATAGTTGATGACCCATCAATAAACAAAAGCTCACCTCCCTCTAGTGCGTTTTCTTCAACTTTCCTAGTACATGAGTATAGTTCAGTTACTTGGGTGCAGTCGTGGGCGTAATCTCCCTCTTCAATTACTTCTGCTAGGAACCTTGCAGGGTTAACCGTGCTACATCTAACAATTGCCAGTTCAGCTTTAGACAAAATAATCTCATAACCTGATGCCCTCTGTGTCGTTAACGTGGACTTAGGTTTATTCAATATCGCAAATAGTGCATGTTCCACAAATAGTGTAGTTGGACACCCCATAGTTATTGCTGATGCTTTTTCTACTGCAAAAGCAGCTGCAGCAAGACCTTGTTCACAAGAGAAGTGGCCTAACATTATAGGGTCTAAGTGACCGCTGTAAAATGCTACTGGTTTATAGCCCATGCTAGTTTTTTGGGCCAATACTGCTTTCATCACTGCTGAGTCGCAATGTGAAAATATAAAGAAGCGCCGCTCATAGTCTGGGGATGCAAGTACTGGAGCAGTTGATATCGCGTCTTTTAATTCGTCAAATGCCTCCCTCATTTCCATATTCCATCCCAACTTTTTCTCCCCCTTATTTGCTTCCTTCAAACCCTCAAGCAGGGGTCCTATGTATGAGCTGTAATCAAATACCCATGCTCTACAGTAATTGCACAGCCCCAGAAATTGCTGCAGTTCTCTCACAGTCTGTGGCACGGGAGTGCTTGAGAAGGCCTGTGCTCTTTGTGGTGCAATCCTTCTTCCATGTTGGGATATCAGCTGACCAATGTAAAGTACCTGTTCCTGACAGTATTGTATCTTTTCCATGTCTACCTTGTACCCCTTTTCTGCCAGTATCGTCAACATTTTTAAGGAGTCCGCTCTACATTTACTTTCGTTTGTACTGCAAATTATTATGTCATCCACATACTGTAACACTGTGCTTTCCACCTCAACGTTACCCAAATCCATCTGTATTACTCTATTGAAAATTGAGGGTGATTCACAATACCCCTGTGGTAATCTGGTATGTTTCCACTTTGTATTTCGGTAAGTGAAGCTTGTCAAATCTTGTGAGTCTGGGTGTAATGGTATTGAGAAGAAAGCATTTTTAAGGTCAATCACTGTAAATCGTGATGCTTCTGCTGGAATGCCACACAATATTGTGGCCGGGTTTGCTGTTACTGGATACTCTGCTTCTACTATGTTGTTCAAGGGTCTGAGGTCCTGTATGAAGCGCCACGACCCCCCTTTAGCCTTGCGCACCGGGTACACAGCTGTGTTACATGGTGATTCTGAGGGGACCAATATGCCATTGTTTATAAGGGCCGTTATGGTTTCAAATATGCCCTCATCTGCCTCTTTTGACAATGGGTACTGTTTAACTCTTGGTAGTATCGCACCTTTTTTCAATTTTATCCTTACACCCCCTATGCTTTTTATGCATCCTACGTCATAAGGGCTAATAGTCCATAATGATTTGGGCACCTTTGACATATCCTCCTTAAAAAATGGGACTGGGGTGCCTGCGGGTGCCTCAAGTGCCATTGCAATTTTCTGTGCTACTTGTCTGTGAGCCACTCTTAGCCATATTTCTACACTCATCATGAACACCATTTCATTTTCTTCCTTTTCTTCTGAGAACAGCTCTTCATCTGACACCTGGGTCAGCCTACATCCTTCTGCTAGTGCTATCACCGCCCTCCATGCTCTCCCTTCTTTATCTTGGGCGTGCACAGCAACATAATCAGCCGTTGCAATAATGCTCTCAATGTCCACTACAAACACCTTCCCTTCTAGTTCATTAGCTGGTGTTTCTGGTCGGAATAGATAGGCTGCTGGTCTCCTCCATATTTTCCCTTCTATCCCTGGCATCCATGCAAATGCCATGTCTGTGCCATATTGGAATATCTCGCCATCTACTGGCTCCGCCCTAATCGCTGTCTGTCCACAGTATGCTTGCAAAATCTGTCGTGCTGCGAGCATGTTAATCCCTGGAGTAGAGCAAATTATGCCATCCTCTGTAAAGGAGATCGTCATGTTCAACCTGTTCATTATGTCCCTCCCCAGTATATTTACTGGTGAGGCACTATAATACAAAAGTGGAACTGACAGATCATAATCTCCAATAGATAACGGAACGTTATCAGTGAATGGAACCAACCCTTTGGCCCCAGAAAATCCTTGGGTGTTCATGGCTTCGCCTGACATCTTAAATTTACCTTCCCTTATGCAAGACCGGGTTGCCCCGGTGTCGACAAGAAATGATAATTTTTTGTCACCTATCGTTACCTCTATGCGTGGTTCCTCCGCACTATTAGGTGTTACTGACAGGATGGGACACACCAAGGCCGTCTGTGGGCTGGCCTATTGGGGGTACAATGATTGGCCATTCCCTGTGTAAGGGTTGTGTCCCAACACCGTCACCCCACCCAATTGTGTTCGTTCATTTTGTGGTGGTGGTTGTATTAACGCTACTTGTTGTTGTGGCAGTGGCAGATACTGTGTTATTTGTTGTTGTGGCAGTGAATAGGTGTGTGGCTGTTGTGGTTGTTGTGGTTGGCCACTCCCTTGTTGTGACATCTGCTGCTGTTGTATGCCCTGCTGTTCTTGTGATGTCCTAGGTTGTGCTTGTTCATTCCATGCTGGTGTTCCTGGCCTGACCCTACATGTACGTGACATGTGCCCTAATAGTCCGCAGCTCCAACACACGGGTGGTTCCCTGTTTTGCCATGGGAAGCTCCCTGTGTTGTCTTGGTATACGGGTTGCCCTGTGGGGTAGTTATTTCTGAGTCCCCCAGCCTGTTGTTGGGTATTATATCCATATCCTCTCCCCCTCATAAACCCTCCTCTCCCTCTGTTATAACTATAATACCCAGTTCCTTGCATTGGGTACCCTCCTCCCATGTTTGGTGCGTGTAATTGCAGAGGCGGCACTTGCTGTATTACACCTTGTGGAGGCGTTATTTGTGCGGGATCTTGTGCAGCCACTACTTGCGTTGGGCTTTGGGCCATTGGTGTGGGCGTAGTTATTAGTGCCCCTTCCATTGTGTATTTAGTACGTTTTTTCTGTACTAATTTGGCCTCTTCTGTTTTCCTATCCTCTTCCTTTTGTTTCATTTTTCCTTGCCATGTTCTGCAGTGATGTACTATAGTCAGTTGTATTTCTGGCCATGGTTTTGCTTCCATCCCCACTACTTTCTTTAGTTGTTTTTGAACTCCTTCTGGGAGCCCTTGTACTAGTATATGATAAAATATGGCTGGTGTTTTGTCCCATTGTTCTCTAGTTTCCATGCGCCACTTCTCTTGAACATCCTGGATATAATCAACAGGATCCTCATTTTCACCCATCTTACGGGAAGTAATGGCTCCTATGTCTGATGTGTCTGGGTACTGCACTCTAAGTGCCTGCCATAGCGCATGTCTGCAGTTTGCAAATGGTGCCCCATCATGCGATGTGTTCGTTATTGTTACCCCATGGAACCCCGCTCTTTTCCAAATGTCATCCGCTCTATCCCCTAATATTGATATTAACAGGCCCTTCACATCTCCTACTGCTAGTTTCTGTCCTGCGGTGTGTTTTTCCATTTCATATATCCACTTACCCGCACCTCCACTTAGTGATGGGAGCCTACATTTTATATTTTCCTTATCCGTATGTTTCCAAGGTACATACTGTGGTCTAACCCCTCCTCTCTCCAGCAGTGGCATTAAATTCTGTCTTGTGTCACCCTTTACGCTCCATAATGTTGAGTCTTCACACCCCTCCTCTTCCCCCATTTCTTTTACTACTTCAAATTCTTCCTTACTACCTCTGCTCCTACCTCCCTCTTCTTCCTTTCCCCTTTTTTCATCATTTCCTGTGTTCAATATGGGTATGTTTATTTGTCTGTCTTGCCTGCGACTAGGGAGGTCCCTAAGCCGACATGCATAAGGTGTAAGTTCATTCATAAAGGGCGCGAGCTTTATTCTGTGCAGAGAGCGCGCGGTAGTTGAACATGTAGGGCGTGACGTGGGAGGGTGCGATGGTGATGTGGGTGGCGTGGTTTCATTGGTTTGTGTTTCCCCTATTCTTTTCACTTCCTCCTTACTTCTCTCCAGCTCCTCCCATCTTCTACTCATCCAGGGCGAATCTATGTTTGTTCTAGTAAGGTATAGTTTATCTAAGCTTTCCCTTTCACTCTTCCTTCCATCCTTCTCCACTCCTCCTTCCTCCTCACTACAAAAATCATTCATAAATGGCACCCCCCACTCTGCCTTTTTTCCTTTTATTGTTACTGTTTTTAAGTCTATTAGGTCTCTTTCTCCCTTTCCGTTGTTACCAACTGTTCCCCTTTGTGCTGATGTTGTTGCTACCTCTCTACTTTTATATACATCTCCCCATCTTTCACTCTCCCAACCCCTCTCTTCTCTTCCTCCTTCACTCCTCTCCTCCATTTCCCTACTATTTTCCTCCCTTTCCCTTTTCAACTCCTCCATTACTTCGTTGCTCATCTGTTCCAATATCCTTTCATCCTCTTTCTTCCTTTCCCATTTCACCCTTTCTCTTTCTACTATACTCTCTATTACCTTCCCCTCTTCATATTTCTTAGTTGCCTCTGATATTATCCTCCTCCTCCATATTTCCATTTCTTTTTCCTTTTCTTCTTCTTCCTTCTTCTTCTCTCTCAGCACTACTCTTGATACCCTATCTGCTGCTCCTTTTACCCTTTCAGCTTCTCTCTTTTGTTCCTCACTTCGTTCCCTTAATTTTTCCAATTCGTCCTTACCTTCTTTCCTTTTCCTCACTCTCTCTCTTTCCTCCCGCTCAAGTTGTTTGATCAGTTCATTCTGCTCATCCCTTAGTTCTGCTAATCTTTCCTCCAAAATCTCTTCCTTCTGCCGTAGTAGCTCCTCTCCCCTCATTTCACTCTCTCTGGCACTATCCTCGTTTGTTCTCCTTACCGCCTCCCTTTCTTCTCCAGTTAGTGAGCCTCGTAATTTCAACAATATCTGTGCAGCTATCCACTCATCGTTTCCTATCTCTACAGTCTGCTCGTCTCTAATCTTCCCATGAGCCACATATGGTGGAGGGCTGTATGCCGGGTTTGAGTATCCTTCAGCCGCCCTTAACTGTCCTGCTATTTCTCCTAATTCTCTTAAAGGGTACAACCCTCCTCCCTCTGTTTTCACTCCCGGTGTTATGGGTATCCCATAGCTCGGTTCCTTTTTTATGTCGTCTGATTTATCAATCTTTTCTCCTCCCTGTCTTTCGTTCCCCGTATTCTTTGTGCTTTCGCACTCCTTTTCCCCACCCGTTCCTTCTTTCTTAATCTCCTTTCCTTCCGGTGTTTCCCCCATAGTGAACATTCCATTTGGTCCTGGTCGAGACCCCTGGAACATCCTCCATAAGTTAAACACCTCCACATGGTTTGCCAACTTCTTCCCCTTGTATGTATTGTGCAGATGGTTCAGTAGTGAATGTTGGGCATATGGATCGAAACTACCATTAGGCGGCCATGGTGTTAACATTTTGTTATCTGTCCCCTGGGTCCACTCTATGCTGTACTTAATTAACTTCTCCCTATGTGGTGGCAGTGTGGTGCATATGTGCTGTAGTGGGGTAGTGAGGGTGTTCCCCCACCCTCCCGACCCTCTCCCGTGTGACATAAATTCACTCCCCTTGTTACCCTTCCCCTTACTATCAGTTTACGATATACAACCTTGTATTGCTTACCTCGCCCCGCAAGTGTGGGGACTTTCGACAATCCTTTTGACAAATTATGCAATAATAATAAATATGATGTTATATTATATTCCTTCCCCTACGGCCCCCTGCGGCCGAAGCGCACGCAGCCCCCTACGGCTGCGTACCCCTTACGATGATCTTATACAGTCGTCCTGTTTCTCCGTTTTCCTCCCCCGTTTACACTTGCCGTGGCCGGCGTTCTCCGTGCGCAGCCACGCCCCTTTCCCCTTTTTTCGATCCACTGGTTTATAGTTTATCTCCGTACCAGCTCCTTTATCATGCTTCTCTTCCCTACCACTCTCAAACCCAAAATTCCTTGTGCTCGCGATATCCTATTAAATCCCTACTGGTGACGTCACCGATTTCTTCGAGCTACTGGTATATTCTTGTTATGTTTTTTAAGTTCAAAATACACTTGCAATCTACCCCGCTAACCCTACAGCTGTCTTCCTGTCTCTCCTGGAACAAGGTAATCTCATCAATAATATAACCGGACTGCGCACGCTGCGTCGCCTCGCGTGTGATACGCCCCTCAACAGGAGGGCTTAACCAGCCAATTATCTTCCGTATTGGGCAACTATGTAACTAGCTACCGCCTACAGGGAAACGTCATCTACCTATCGAGTTTCTTGCTCGAACAATAGGGAACCTCGTCATCTACCTATCGAGTTTCTTGCTCGAACAATAGGGAACCTCATCTACTCATTGATCAATAACTGTCAAGTCGTAGGAAACCACACACACCCATCCTCACACTTAATCGCAATTTAGACCATCAGCGTCTTACGAGCGGCTGCACGTGATGTTTTCGTGCCCCGCCCCCCTCTTTCGCGTAACGTTAGCTCACTTGTTACGAACGGCTGCACGTGATGTTTTCGTGCCCCGCCCCCCTCTTTCGCGTAACGTTAGCCCACTGTTCTCGCACTCGTTTCGCTACCATTCATTCCATTTGCAACACTCAGTTAAACCTTCGCCGCACATCTCTACAATACCTCCCTCCTCCCTTATTTACTTCCTCCCCCTCCCTCACAATTTCGCATTGCTTGTTGTGCGTGTCATGCTCACCAAGTTCTCTCGATGCAGGGCCGCTCGACTGCGTGCACCCTCCAAGCGGCTCGCCACCTCCCCTCGTCTGGACCACGTCTGGACACTCGCCGACCGCGGGCGGGATACTTCTCAACCGGCTCCCGAGGGCCAATATCCGGATTGCGCTGTCCGGTCTTCTCGCGGCTCCGCGATGGTCCTGTAGTCCTCAGAAGGGGGCAACGGCAGAGGGGGCCGCGCCGCCGGGCCTCCTCGCAACGGGAGTGCCTGGAAAAACTAAAAATAAAAGTTGATCTTAAACAGATCTCAGCAGTGCCTCCAACTTGTCGGGGGGAAATTCTGCCAGGGTCGGCCGGGCCGTCCGCAGACCTCCGGGCAGGGAGGCCCCAACACCTCCCGTATATCCCAGGTGTGAGATAGAGTATGAGACGCACACAAGGAGCAAGGCGACTCTGCTGTTTATTTATACAAAACGGCAGGGATGGGTCAAGGAGCGTACGCGTCCGTCCTGACACACACATAATCGTGGGGCTCGCAGGCCCTTTTTACTGCATTATGACGCGCTACTTGCGTCACTTCAGAAAGTTAACAAAAAACCTATCGCCACTCTTAATTGGTTACTCGAGTGGTAGGGTTAGTATAGTACACATATAGAGAATGATATTAGTGGACAAGGTGTAGTCAGGTGGTATATCTGGGTTGTCCCTATAATTGGATACATAAGAATTGTTACATGAAGGCTCCTGAGGATTGGCTAATGTTACTGACGTCTGAGATAAGAGCCCCATGTTCTGATTGGTGCATCCGTGAGCTCCCCAGCCTGGGACCACCGTTGTTCCCAGCTCTCGGTGTACCTGTGTTTGCAACAATGTTTCAATATGGGTACGTACAGACAATGTGAGGATTTATTCATAGGTGGAAGGCTGACCGCTCCCACTGTAGCAGGTGTCCATTGAGCCTTTCAAGTGTCTCGGTCTGTGTCCCGTAGTGAGGGACCCAGACGCCTTTTCTCTCCTGGGTTTTGGCATCTCGTCAGATTCGGCTTGGTCACGTGAGGCGGGACCGTGTTTTAGGCAGAATTCTGCACAATTAATATTGCTTTTCCACTGTGTGTCTGGTTTAATTTGTAGATATGACTTTAACGTCGGTACGCGGAGTGCGAGGTTGCAACATCGTGCCTTTGATGATTTGTTCTTGGATGTGGGTTTGCAACATTGCGACCTTGGCTGGTTGCTCCATCGGGTTCTTTCTGCAGGATCAGCAACCTGACTCTTGCTTTGTTAATGTCCACGGGAGCTCTTGTTTGAGGCCTACTCGGGCCTGGTGCTTAAGTAGTCTGTTTGGTGCATAGGTGCTTTAGATTATAGTAGCATACATTTCCATGACCAGTATCGTGTTTCCATTATACTTCTCATGGTGGTAACGGGTTTCAAGGGAAGCGTGAGCAAGCGTTATAGATGAGTTCATGATGCATCTTGCGTTTCTGCATTCTGAAAGCCTATGTAAAAATAATAAAGATGCACGTCCGTGAATATGCCTGTCGCCTACGTCAGAGCACTGAGTATGTTCTTCGTGTAGATTGATGTGGAAATGTTAAGTGTGTATACTTGTACAGATGTGCTTCCCGTTGTCTAGGTCGTCATGGCATCTCTAACGACGTGTGGTTTTTAGTCTAGCTGATCCGAGCCGCAGGTGTCGGCATGGCCGGTGCGGGCTGTTGGGCAGGCAGGTGGACACATCCGTATGTTCCTGTACCAGGGTACCTGGTCGTCTGGTAAATGGACAAACTCTTCTCGCGGCGGGTGTCTGGGCCGTGACCCTCTAGGCCAAGCGCGAGAGGTGAAGGACGGGAGCCTGTTCTTCCATTCTCCCACTTCAGTTGTGTGGATTTTGTGGTTTTATAGGTGTACGGCGTGATGTTTCCCGTTCCGGGACCATGCTTTTACTTCCGTTTCCGTATATTTACGGTCACCGTACTTTCCGGTTGGCGCTCACTGCGGTGTCCGCTAAGATGGGTGGCGGTATGGCACCTAGGGCGCCGTACGGCGGCGGTGTGGGCCGTTTTGGGGTCATTTCCGCCATCGCGGACTTTGCACTTCCGCCATGGCGTGGTGCTCGTGCCCGATGGGTCGGAATGAGCCGCACTTTGCTCCATCGTGCAATGGCAGAAACGCTATTTACGCTGTGGCGGTCCGGTCAGTCACTTTCCGCCAGGGTCGTAATGAGGGCCAGTATATCTAAATTCTTCCCTGAAACTCTTATTAGTAGTTACATCTCCTTTATTTTTCAAACATTGTACCATATGGTTTTTGTACCTACACCTACTGTTTACTTGTTTCATATGTAAACAGTCATGCCCTTCTACAATCCATCACACTCAAAATAATGTACATGGAACCATTTATGTAACCTAGCAATTATAGAGAAAACTTGCACATATTAAAATATACAGTGTTTTACACACACAATAAAACAGAAGTAGAAGATAGCAGAATGTGGTTTTCTCTTCTAATTTGTATACTCTTCATAATAGTATCTCTAAAATCATTTTGTATTGTTTTTAAAGTGCATCATAGTAACAATCTCCTATATTATATAAAACACTGATACCCTAATCTTCTATTTCAAACTTTTCTTATGTATGTTTATATTCACAAAGAATATTACACATATATTTGAAAACTTTGCATCTAATAACATTGAGTAAGCATTCTTTAAACCCGTTGGCAATCTAGCTTTGTGTGTGACTATAGAGACATTACAAACACAGCAATCTACTTCTGTACGCACCCAGGGGGCAAATTCATAGAATTTAGCGCAGAAGTAGCGCCCATGCGTAGCACAGAGAGGGAGCGTGTGCCATGCGTGTGCCAGGTGCAGTGCAAAACGGGATTTAGGCGTACCACGTATTCATGGATTTCCCTAGCCATTTGCAGCCATGGTGCAGGGACCATCCAGCAGCACCAGTTACGCCCCCAAGAATGCCCCTTGCACCAGAAAAGCCTCAGAAATCCCCAATATGGCACAATGGACCATGCTAACCCTGGACCAGCATACAGCCCCGCTACACAGTAATCACGTGCAAATCTCCCCACGCACCCCCCTTCAATACACGTAGCCCGCTCACGGCAGCCAATATGAGTGAAAATCTACTCGCGCCCCCCCTTGAATACGCATACCCCACTTGCGGCAGTCAAAACGTGTAAAAATGCATGTGCGCACCCCCTTGAATACGCGTACCCGCACGTGCCCTCCAAATCGTGTCAAAATGTATCTGCGTACCCCCGTGAATATGCGTACCCCGCTCGCGCCAGCCAAAACATATGCAATCTCCCCGCGTACTGCCTTGAATATTCATACCCCGCTCGCGCCCTTTAAATCGTGTCAAAAAGCCCAACCGTATCCTTGCAAATACACGTAGCATGCACCGCCAACCAAATCACGTGGAAAGTGCTGTGCGTGTGGTGACAGGTGTTGGGGTGTCCCCCCTGTGGTGTTGGCTGCCTGTGGGGCATGGTGACGGATGATGGGCTGCCTGTGGGGCATGGTCATGGGTGAGAGGGGTTCCTTGTGGTGTGAGCTGCCTGCGGGGAATGATCACAGGTGTAGGGGGGTCCCCTGTGGTGCAGGCTGCCTGCGGGGTATGGTCAGGGGTGATGGGTGGTCCCCTGTGGTGTGGGCTGCCTGCGGAACATAGTCAGGGGTGATGGGGGGTCCCCTGTGGTGTGGGATGCCTGCGGGGCATGGTCAGGGGTGATGGGTTGTCCCCTGTGGTGTGGGCTGCCTGCGGGGCATGGTCAGGGGTGATGGGTGGTCCCCTGTGCTGTGTGCTGCCTGCAGTGCATGGGACGGTTGAAGGGGCCCCCTGTGGTGTGGACTGCCTGCGGGGCATCATCACGGATGTAGGGGGGTCCCCTGTGGTGTGGACTGCCTGCGTGGCATGGTCAGGGGTGATGGGTGGTCCCCTGTGGTGTGGGCTGCCTGCAGGGTATGGTCAGGTGTGATGGGTGGTCCCCTGTGGTGTGGACTGCCTGCGGGGCATGGTGATGGCTGTAAGGAGACCCCCTGTAGTGTGGGCTGTCTGCAGGGGGTGCACACAGCTCCCCACCACCCGGGTGCATGAATCAGGTTGTACACGAGTGCGCTTCTCACACGATTTGGCTGGCGCAAGCGGGGTACGTGTATTCCGCGGCACTCGAGTGCATTTTTCACACGATTTGGCTGGCGCGAGTGAGGTACATGTATTCAGGGGTATGCAAGTGCGCTTTTCACGTGATTTGGCTGGCACAAGCAGGGTAAGTGTATTTGGGGGTACACAAGTGCACTTTTCACACGATTTGGCTGGCACAAGCGGGGTACGTGTATTCCGGGGCACATGAGTGCGCTTTTCACGCTATTTGGCTGTGGGATGGCCCTTCCCCTCCTCCAAATGCCCACACCACAGGGGACACCCCTACACCCCTGTCCATGGCCACAGGCAGCCCATCACCCCTGACCATGCCCTGCAGGCAGCACTCACCACATGGGACCCCCCTTCACCTCTGTCCATGCCCCGCAGGCAGCCCATCACCCCTGACCATGCCCCAGAGGCAGCCCACACCACAGGGTGCCTGCCTACACCCATGACCATGCCCCACAGGCAGCCCACACCACAGGGGACCCCCCTAAACCCCTGTCCATACCCTGCAGGCAGCCCATCACCCCTGACCATGCCCTGCAGGTAGCCCACACCACATGGGACCCCCTACACCTCTGGCCATGCCCCGCAGGCATCCCATCACCCCTGACCATGCCCCACAGGCAGCCCACACCACAGGGGACCCACCTACACCCGTCACCATGCCCCGCAGGAAGCCCACATGGCACCATACACCTGCTAGCCCTGACTCATGAACCCCACCAGTGATGGGCACCTGCCAGCAGGCCCTGACTCATGTCCCCCTACCAGTGATGTGCACCTGCCAGCAGGCCCCGACTCATGTCCCCTCACCAGTGATGTGCACCTGCCAGCAGGCCCGACTCATGTGCTCCCAACCAACACATTGTCCAACATACATTCATGTAGCAAATGCCCACCCAAATGCCACCCCATGCTGCACCGCCCACAGTGCAACTCCACACCCATTCATTGTCCCCACTTCCCAGTACAGGCACCATGGCATGTCATTCAGAGAAGCACACATGCATGCACCCAGAGACATGCCCCACATGGCCACACAGCAGCGACACATGACTGAGGCAATGATGACTGGCACATGCACCAAACACATGAGAGCAGACAACACAAATATCTGAACAGATGAAAATGTATTAAAAAACAGAAATCTACCAAAAGAAAAGCAACCATGAAAATGAAAAATAAATGAATGTGAACTGAACTGAAATACAAATTCCCAAAAAATATGTGATCTATGTGATCCAAAAAAATAACAAATCCTCAATGTGATTCATGTTCAGAAATCCAAATCCAAAGGGCAAACAAAACAAAAAAAACATTCATTGATGGGTGTAAAAAAATAGAAGAAAACAATCCAAGGTACCAGAACTATTTACAATGAAATTTTGAGGGTCCATGATCCCAAACCAAAATGAAACTTACCAAAAACCCGAAAAAAACACAACAATATACATAAAGTGGAGCAATGTCTGTGGTTTCCAAAAAAAGAATAAAACAAAACGAAACCTAACCCTAAATAACTATTTAGAATGGCTGCAGGCTCACCATTCTTCCAAAGATTCTTGGCCAGGGCATCATCGAACTCCGAGTCTATGACCCGGAGGCGGGACTGCGCTCTATGCTCGAGGGCTCGCAGGGTCACCACCATGCTCTCCGCAAACTCCCTCCGAGTCTCCTTGAGGAACTCTGCCCGCCTCAAGGCTCGCCGCATGGAGTTCTCCTCCCTGACCATGGTGAGCCGTGCCCTCTCTGCCCGCCACCGCTCTGCACCTATCCGCTGGCCCAACCGCTGCCACACGGAAGACACACTTTGTCCAGGGTCCTCCTGCCATTCGGCTGATGCCTGCCCCTGTGATGTAGTCGGCCCGAATCCTGACGCCACCCACGTCGAGCCTGCTGCCACCTTGATGACATCTGCCTGTGCCACCACAACTGCCTCCGGGAAGATGACAACACTCGGGGCTGTCGTGCATGTGCCATGCTTGATGGTGCCTGCAGAAACTCAGTTGCCAGGGGTCCAGTTGCTTGGGTGACCACCTCTGCTGGACCTCCGACTCCCGACTGTGGCAGGGATGGGATCTCCACCAGACTGGCCATGGTGGCTTGGGCAGGTCCTCAGGGGGCCCTGATAGCATGTGGGCCAGAAGACAGCATGGAGTAAGACTGGCGCATAGTGTGTAAAGAGGAGGAGAAGGTCCCAAGAGCATCCAGCACATTGAGAAAACCCCTGGCAATGAACCCTCCTAGCGGTTTTTGTTGGCACACACCTGTTCATGATGATGTGCGTGGTCCTGCCAGGAACCATGCACATCATCAGGAATCGCGCATGTGCGCAACGCGATACTGACTAGGATGGGCTCAACCCTGTCACGGATCGCCATTTCCGCAGGTAGCGGAATGTCCGTTGACGTGGAACTCCTCCCTACCTGCGGACGGGCCTGGGATGGGGCATCCCGGCTGGTGCATGGTGATGGAGTCTCAGTATCAGGGACAGGATTAGGTACGGCCCCTCCGCAGTAACCTGTGCTGCCTCCTGCTCTTGCCCCAGGACTACACCACTTGCACCAGTGGAATGAGCCCCACCAGGCCCCATGTGTGGGTCTAAAGCGGCCTCCTCCTCCTCCTCACCCACCACCGACCTGGATGCCTCCACACCGTCTTCCACTCAGGACAGCCCCTATGGGGGATCACCTGCCCCTACCACTGCCGAGGAGCCCACTCCCAACCTCAGCCTCTTGGGCATCCCCTCGGCAGCTCCGGCAATGGACGCGACACCAGTCACCTCGCTCCCGGAAGATGACATATCGTGAGAGGGTGACCGGGCCATGCGTCTCTGACTGGTGGAGGCATCCCCACCGCTCTGCTCCACAGCGCCATCTCCGCCCTCTTCCTCAGTCACCACTGTAGATAGGGAGAGATTGAACATAAGCATCAGGGTACTGAACAATAGTCTGCTAGACACAAAGCAATTGCACATGAGTGGCACTGTCAAACGTCTTTTCCATCATCATCCTCCACAACACATGGGTCAGTGCAAGCAACACACATGCACAAACAAGTGTCACGTGCAACAGACATTTGCATCCATGTCCAAGGCACTGTTGGAACATCCGATGGGGGGCTGAACATCACATGCATCATGGGACATGCTGATCACATGCACACACACCACCAGACAGTCATGCATCTGGCCATGTCTACCTCCAGTCACATTGGATTCATGGGCAACTTGGCCGCACAGTCAATTCACGCATTGTGATGGTCATGTATCATGCATCCATGCCGTTTCCCAGTCACACACACACTACTCAGACACTCGCACATGTACTTCATGCATGACCATGACGGTGACATCAGCATCCATGTCTCACACCTCAAACATGTATGCGTCGTCACATGCTGGTACACATCATGCATTGCAACACAGACACCATTGACGTGGAACAGGCTTGAGTGGACTCACATGCAGCACTATCATGGCCCTGCACGCAGACATACATACATGGGGCATGCTAGAAATGAGGCCAAGGTGCACACTCCTGCCACACCTCAACATGCAGTATGCTGGACAAGAACATATGGACACTTACCACTCGACTCCAGATGTGTCTGCAACTCGAGGACCTGGTGGTGAAGCGCTGGGCGTGTGCACTCCAGGACCCTCATCTGGATGTTGGTCATCTGGTCCCAGCGTCCCACTTCTCCATGAGCTGCAGCGAACTGCAACTTGCTGTGGGTCCTGGACCTGAAGTCCTCCCAGCTCATCAGGGCATGCTTGTACTCGCGGGATGCCTCCCCCTCCACGTTGATGGCATGAACAATGTCCAACCAGATCCTCCTCCGTCCTTCCTTGTCGAGGTGCGATGTCGAGAAGAGGGCATCATAATGCCCCAGGACTTGCTCCACCAGGATGCCAACTTCATTTGCAGTGAAGCTGACAGCCCTCTGCCTCTGTGCCAGGGGGTTGCCACTGGCCGCGGAAGGTGCCGGTCCGACATGGCAACCCCCGAGGCAGGTGTGGGTGGGCAACTGGGTCCTGGGGCTGGGCTGTGGAGCGATGGTACACCAGTCGGGAGTCTTCTAGGTCAACAGAGTGGTCTCAGGAACAGGATTCCTGGCAATGGCTTATGTGCATGCACCAAATAGCAGGGCACGTTGGGAGCAGGCAGGCTGGCAGCAGTAGATAGCTCACAGGAGGCTGCTCTGGGCTATGGGTGGCAGGTAAATGGCTGTAAATGGGCAGGAGAGTGGTCTTCCGTGTGTTGTCGCGTGGCCAGCTTGATGCAGAGTGAGTCCACACGTGAAAAAACAGCAGGTTAGCGTGAAATTCGAAGAAAGGCCCTTAGCATGTAAGCGCAAAAGTGACGTGATGAACGCAGGCATTGCCTTCGGCAGGGGTTAAAGTTCCGTGCGGGTTAGCAGTTCACTGTACATGCTTTTCGTGGAGACTGACCGCTTGTGTTTCTTCTTCTTGTGGGTTCACACGTGATTACTTCACAAAGCTTAAAGTTTGTACTTCTTGTTTTGGCGGGGGAGTTGACTATGCGCACATGCGTGTGTGTTTTTCTTTTCCACGCAAGGCAGAGTCACGCATGCTTTTTTTTCCTACTGTGATTGCCCCTGTGTGTCGCGCACCCATTTTCGAGGTCAGAGTAGCCCACGTGTTCCACAAGTAAATATTTTTTTGTGTCACTGGGTGCAACGGCGTACTTTCATGTGGGCTACCAGGGGTTACGTGCACGTTTATTATCATTTTTTGGGGTGCCTGAGCATTGCGTCACCCGTCTTTTCTCACCAGGGGTCACAGACAGACTTGCTGGAGCATAGAGGTGCATCTAACTTCACATACCCTGCCCCCTTATACCATCTGTGCCATGGTTGGGAGGCCACTGAAAGGGAAGGGTGGCAAAGCTGGGTGACACCCCAGGGCTGGGCATGGTGGGGTCGTAGCCGGGGTGGCCAGGGAGTCCAAAGTGGACACAGAGGGGGATGTGGCCAGGGTGTTCCACCAGGGCAGGATGTCCAGCAACTTGCAGGGACAGCCATGCCACCACCCCAAGCAGCTCAGGGAGATGCTGCTGCTGCAGTCATCCCCACCGCACATCTGACTCCACAGCCAGTGTCATCTGCTGGCACGGGCCACCAGGTGGTGGAAGCTGCAGGTGCAGCTGTGGCAACCACCACCCAGGCTTGGGGTCAGCCAGTGCAGGCTGCCTTGGCACAGGACTCCCGAGCAGATTTTCAGGTGAGGAAGGCCAAGCCACGTGGATCCAAGGTAACTGTGACCAAGGCACGTGTATCTGGGGCATTGTTGACATCTGTTGCCCCAAGCAGCCAGGTGGTAGGAGCTGCATGGGGAGATGCAGCCGACACCACCCCTGCAGTGAGTCTGCCAGCTAGAACTGTGTTGATCACAGCCCTTGTCACTGAGGCAGTTGTGCTGCTGGGTCCTGGCAACAGCACCCAGCAGCCAATCATTCAATTCAGGCCTTCCGTCCTCATGCCAATTCCTACTCCCATTGGCCAGTCCACCATCACCACTGCCCGTACTGACCAGAGCAGCATTTGCCTCTCAGGGTCCGCATAACCGGCCAAGAGGAGGAAGTGTGCTTCTGTGCAAGAGGCTTGGACACCGACACGGCTCCGGCATCTGGCACAGCAAAGAAGAATGCCTTTCAATAAACCAGAACTGGACTTTCGTGTGGACATGTCGACACACGACCACGATATGCTGGTGGGCTGAGGTTACCATACTATGCCTGCCCAGCGTCAGGTCCACTGGCCTTGCATTACGAATCATGTAAGTGCGATGGGATATCAAAGGCGCACAGCTCAGGATTTCTACAAGCGTTGGACTGACCTCCGACGCTGTGCAAAACAAAAGTGGGCCGCTAATTACTCCCTGAGTCTGGTGACTGGCAGTTGGCCACCACCAGAGGAGGATGACCTCACTGCGCATGAGAAAATCGATGCAGAGTTCATCGATCAGGGACAGATCCAGGGAGTGGGAGAGATGCCGGATTATGATGCAACGTCCGGTGAGTCCTGATGCATGTGTGTCCAGCCCATGTGTGTTTTGCTTGTGTGATGAGTTGTGATTGACTGCCAGTTCAGGCTATGTATTAATGAGTGACATGTGTGACACATGCAATGCTTTACTGATGCGTGCTAGTCATCATGCAGTCTGTATGCTGGACATGTGCTGCACACGGGGGCAGTCCTCATCACCACACATGCACCCTACTTACATGCAAGTCACTCGGCAGCCTCTCCTGTCCATGTACAAGTTCACTGACATGTTTGCATATAGCCTGTGGTGTAGTCCAACCCAACACTCAGCCTATGTCGTAACATGACTGACAGCTATGTTACGTCACCCTGCAAGAAGCTCCTCTTCACGGGCATGATTCCTTGCCTCTCCACCACCCTGCAGCTCACTGTCTCCATGGTACTGGCCGTTTGCGTGCTGGACTACTGCAATGGCCTGTTCCCCTTTCCTGTGTACATGCACACTTCCCTGTGCTACCCTGCCATACCTGTGCTGTGGGGTACATCCTTTGTCCTTGATATAGGGTGTCTCACTTGGACTGTACAGATGGCACAGGCTCAGAGTGCACATTGCATTCCCTGCAAGCCCCTATGGGTCCGTGGCAGGCTACTCAATGTACCACATCTCCAGTATTTTATCCGGTTGGTATTTGGTCATCCATAACATGCTCACTCAGGGTCACTTCATCATCATGCACATGTTTATGGTGTACTTGTCTGTGTCGAGCACAGGCCTCCCTCTGTTACAGCCACCCTGCCTCCAGGCGGCTGGTGTTGTGGCTTCTGCCTGCATATGTGTAACTGTGATGGTTCCTCATGTGTCCTAATTTCTGTCCCCCTCTCATCTGCTGTAGTCTCCGCTGTCTCAGATGATGCAATTGACACCTGCAAACACTGTCTGCATCTTCACAGTACTGTGGTCATCCATTCAGAGCCATGCACTGGCTCCCTGCCATTCCCCGGCAGTGCATCCCTACAACCCAGTGCCAACATTTTGCACATGATGACTGCACTTGCCCTTATAGTGCCATCATGTCACAAGATTGACATCACTACATTTCTGGTTCTGTTGATAGTTGAGGACGTACACATGTGCTGCACTACACCCATGCACTTCTGAGCCATGTTTCACCCTTCAACATGCCACTCACTTGGCGTTGTCAAAGTGACCTGCCATGTATGTATCCATTTGTCTCCCTTCACTGTATTTTGAAGCGCTTGCGTTGTTGCATCCTGTGACACGTGTGCTGTTATTGATATTAATGTTCTTGTAGTGCATGTTGACATACATTTTGCATGTGTCATGGACACTTCTATTTGACTTACTGCAATGGCTATTTGGGAATTGTGCCATGGCTATGCTACGTGCATTTCTCTTTGTTGACATCTGTAATTTTTGGCTAAGATATAGGCCTGCCAGAAGGTTGTGTGTGATGCAGTTGATATGCTACATGCAGTACATGTGTGGGTTTTGCATTTGACATGCATCCATGTCTACTTTCAGGGTCCCCTTTGTTTTCATTGCCAATGCATGCATGCCAGAGTTTGTGTCGTGTGTGACATGGCTGCCTCATGCGTTGGCCCTCAATGTTGTGCTGTCTGTGTGTGTGGTATGTGCTGCTGACATGTGTGCTTGTGTTTTTTTTGTTTTGTTACAGGTGATGATGCACCGGAAGCAGTGGAGGAGGAGACGGCAGACAGGGTGGAGGGTTCAGGTCACCAACCATGCAACAGTGGTGGTCGTGGGGTGGTAGGCTACAAACATCCCTCGGTGCTACAGGCCATCCTGTCCATGCCAGCTTCTGGGTACGGCTCTGAGGATTTCTGTGACTCTGATATTGAATTGGATGCTCATGAATCCATGCCGTCGACGGTGGGTGATTCTGCAATGGATTCTGTTCTGTCTGCCAAACCTGCAGTGGGGATAGACACTTCAAGGGGCCAGACAATGTTGGAATGTCAGCCTCTGGTGGTTATGGGTACAGAGTCACACTCCACACTAGCTGCTCCTGTTCCTGGGGCTGCATATCGACAGAGTAATGCAGTCCTGCAGCCGCAGGCTGTTCCGGCACAGCAAGGACCACATCCCCTTGAGCCCAACAGGTGTGGTTCCCAGCAATGCGGTGGCCGTGCAACACCGAGGAACACTGGGTGGGAGAATGCATTGAATGCCATTGTACAGCAACAGGGGGGAGCAATTGCGATGTTGGCTCAAGGCATGGAACGTGTGGCTAATTCCATTCTCCCCCCTGATAGGCGCGTGGAGCTCCAGCAGCAGGCAAGGCAGTCCACGTTGTTAGGGAGAATTCTCATTCTATGGCTAATTTCCCTTACCTGTAGCATCCCCCAGCAGCTTTGCTGGATTTGAAGGGTTTGTTTTCTTCTCCTGCTAAGAGTGTGACTCTTTTTCCCACTCTTAGGCATATTTGTGTTCTAGACTATTTTTTGTGTTTAATGTCTATGTGGTTTATCTCACCCCCATAGGAACCATCTTTATCCACATGTGTTACACAGCACCCTCTGTGCAGTGACACAGGGGTGTCATAACGACCCCTAAAGATAGACTCCATACCCTGGGACTGACTACTGTCTCCCAGGGCATGTAAAGTCCCCATTGACTTTATTAGTCAATCCTTACGAACAAAACCAGTACAACCCATTTTACTATGGAGGTACTGGCAAGGGTTAATAGTTTTTCCCTTATGTTCATTTTTGAGAGGGTACCGTACAGTCCCTGTCTCAAAGGTTTCTGGCTGTTGGCAGTGGTTACTACCAAACATATTCGACCACAAATATTTCCCTATGGGATTTTCCCATTGTTCGAGGCTACCACATTTACTGACAGCCTCTAACATGCCGCTGGTTTATTTTTATATTAACTTTACTCCGGTAGGTTTTATTTGCCAGAACTTTTATATAACTTCTTTCTCGTGTCTTTCTCTAAACTCCTAACCCAGGTAGGGGATCCTTTTTTTGTTCTTTTGGTGGGCTTCTACCAAGAAGCCCTCCTTTCGGCGCCACTGAGTCTGGGGTGGTTCCATTGTGTGGGAGGGAGAGTAGGACCCCTGGACAGGGTTGCCTCAGCAACCCATGTCACACTCTGCCCTGATAGGCTGGACGGTCTCCCGGCAGGATGACCACTCCACTGTGTGAGTGACAGCTAGGCTGTATGAATGGGGATCTTTTTGTATGAAAGCAGGGTCCTGAGGACTGCAAGAGCAAGACGTCACCACTGGAACTAAGAAGCCGAAGAGGAGAGAAGCCAAAGACATCTGCAACAACTGAACCACTGTTGAAGCCCTGCTGCAGCGTCTCCCCACTTTTCTCCACACAACGAGAGAAGATCTTCATCTGCAAGAGCCTTCTTCCCTTGAGCTGGTGGGGCCAACCAGTTTGCCAATCGCCTTCCTGGACCTGCCTTGGTCGAATCACCAGTACCCTGTACTCGGAAACCGGATAGCCAGGCACCCGTCCACCTGGACCGCAATTTAAAGGAGTGTACCTTTTATTCCTTGGGCAGGAGCGCAGCTGGTTTCATCGCTGGGCAGTGCAGTAACTCGAACCTTCCTCCACGACGAGAGCCTCTCTTCCTCTGCTGGATCTCCCGGACTGCAGGAACTGCCAGGAACAACCACCACCACAGGAACCTCTTCTTCATTTTAAGGTACTTTGTTCCGCCAGGCTGCCCTTTTTCATTGGTAGCCCTAAATGTGTTTTAAATCCTTTACCTACCTGTTGGGTTGGCCACCCCTATCTTCTAACATTATCTTTCACCTTCTGCATCCACCTTTTCGAATCGTTTAACAAAGACTTGACTGCAGCTACAAGAACATTTTACTCCTGGGGCCTTTGCCCTGTACCACTGACTCCGGCACGGGCCTATTGACTCTGGCTGAATTTGTTATAACTGCCTTCGCTAGATTGCTTCTAAACTAGAACTGTGTTGGTGCATCCACTTCTTATAACCATCTTTTTCTTCCCATTTTTTAAAACTTGTGAAGTGCCATTTTGCTCGGTTTTCATTTAAGTATTATACATACTAAAGTACCTCCTTGACTAAACTTGTTCACAAACTATTGGGCAGTGTTGCTAGGGTATGTAAGAAGATATTCCTGTATAACTTGTGTTTTCCCTCCCTTGTGAGAAATTGATAGAGTGCCATTTGTGTTTGGTTTTCACTGTGCCGTTTTGCTCAGTTTACACTCTTGCTCAAACTTGTCTACAATTTAACTAGGGAGTTGTGTCTACCTTTCTTGACTGATTTTAACTTGCTTTTATAACTGTGATTAATGTGTTGAACTGGAAGTGTGTAATACATTTACATATATTCTTTTTAATACAAAGCTTTGGTCAGTGTTCCCTTGTACCCTAGTATTGTAGTCCTATTGTGTAAACCCTGAATACTGGTCATCTCCCTCTTGAGATATGTCTGACTGCTTAGCCACAGCTACCAACTAAATGTTTGTGGTACAGACTGATACCAAAGGGGATTTATTTCTCATACCTGTAGTCTTAATCTTCTGTAGTGCTCCCTAAGGGAACTGCACAGGATTCTGCCTAACACACGTGCTGCTCACTCAGGCTGGGCACAGCGGCATCCAACAGGGCCCACCGGGTTCTACTGGTGGCTCTGCACTCAGCTATTGCTGCTGACGCACAGGCCAACAGGGAAGCCCTGAGCGAAGATAACACCTAGCTCAGAAGTACTCTGGCTGCTCTCATCATGGGCCAGGAGACATGGGCAGAACAGAGGATGGTGCAGCTGGAATGCACCCTGTCGGCTCAACTCCATGGAGGCCGGGAGGAGGTCCGTCTGTCATGTGAGGCCTCCCTGGCAGAACCCCGTGTTACACATGAGTCCTTGCAGGAGGAACTCTGTGTTAATCATGAGGTGGTGCATGGGGACCTCCATGCCATAGTCATGCAGAACCAGGCTCACCAGACCCACATACTTACTGCCATGGAGGGGCTTGATGGGGCTATGCATGGTCAGGCGCCTGTGCCAAGCGCACCTCCTGATGTACAACCAGGGGGTGATGATGACGAAGTCCTATCTCTCACTCAGATCATGCCGTGAAGACCGTAAGCCCATGGAGGAATTTTTTTTAGTCTCACCATCAACACATGTGTGTGTTGAGGTGCACCCTGCACCTCTCCCTCCTGGGTGCTCCCTCAATCCCCCCTGGGTCCACTATGGCCATTTTTATTTTTTGTCTATTGTTCATTTATGTTGCAGTGTGGTGCTATGTGGCATCCGATGGCATCCACTGTGTGTTCCGGCTGGGCCCATACAGGCTTGTCTTGTGTTTGTGTTTGTGGCTTGGGGTCCGGACACATATGCCACTCCTGCTTCCCCTTTCCATGGGCTCGCAAGGATGGCACCATGTGACAGCAATTTACACAGAGGCATTGGACTTCCTTCATATCTGTGGCCAGTCTGAAGTCCAACTTGTGTATACATCCCTAGTGGGGATTCATGATGGTTTCTCCAGTGCATGGTTGGACTGCATTTTGGTGAGTATATTGTTGACTGTGCATGATATAAATGTGCTTATTCATGTATTGCCTTCACTTTATACATTGTTGATGCACTTCATGCTGTATGCGGTCCCATGCCCCCTTTAGCTGTCAAGGCCACTCTCATGATGGTAGGGGGACGTGTCGTGGCAAAGTCACATTGTGACACTTGTGCTATGGTGATTACTCACTGTCTGACATTGTCACTGTTGATTCCTGTGTTCATGATGTTTTATGCTGATAAATTGATAGTCCTGTGTTGGCTTTTCTTATGATGTGTCACAGGATCAGCAATATGTTTCCGTTGCAGATGTATCCACAACAGAGTTGTTCACATGGAAAATGTATGCTACACTGTGGATTCATGCATTTCCCATGCTAACATGCATTGAATCGCCCTGCAAACACACCCCCACACACACAAAACACACCCCCAACCCCACCCCAACATCCACCCACCCACACACTACTTGCCTTCTGAGACATGCAGTGTCCCTGCTGCACATGTTCACATAGACTTTCGTGATTGAGAACTGGCACTGCTGGCTCAATTTTTTCCTTTGTTTTTTTATGCAGCTGCAGGGGCTTCCAGGCCGCTGACACCACTCACTGTACTGTGTGATGTAGTGAGCAGGGTGTTGCGGGGGACAACCCCTTTTTGGGATTCCCTGAAATGCATGCCACCAAAGGTTCGAAGTTTTGGCATGCATTTAGGTACTTTTAGTATAGGTTGGATGTTTTTGCTCACTCTTTTCTTCAGAGTCCATGTCTGAGGGGATTGTCTGTGGCCTGTTTCCATTTGTAACAGTGCACTTTGTGACAGCTGTGTCATGTGTTGATATTTCTATTGAGGTTTTCACATTGCATGAGATAGCATGGTGTGTGGGGTGGGTGACATGGGGTTGAGGGAGGTTTATGTGACATACCAGCATTTTGATGTGCTATTTTGCATGGGGGGGTGGAATCTGTAGCTTGCATGTGTGACATTTGGTCACACAGGATTGTGTTTGTTTAAGTGGCTAGGGATGCATACAGTGCTGCAATTCCAAGAAAACATTCTCAGGGTGTTAAGGTTGTGACAGTTGACTGTCCCTTTGTTATCATCGATTGTCATCTGGAATGTGCCAGGCCAGTGTGCACTCTGCAGGGGGGAGTTTAGGTAAAAACTGTAGCCACAAGCTGGTACGGCATCGCCATGTGCCCTTTCCCCTCCCATGCACAGCAGGCGTGTGTGTGGTTGGGGATGTGGGGGCACCACCATGTCCACTGGTACGCCCCACCGGGTTGCAACATTGTGCAGGACACATGCTGCCACAATGAACGGGCACACTACTGGGCGCACATATAGTAGCTGCCCACCAGAGCGGTCAAGGGAGCGGAAACATGACTTGAGCCCTCCGTATGTGCTCTCCACTATGCCCCGGGTTGCAATATGGGCTGCGTTGTATCTCACTTGGGGTGGTGTGGTGGGGTTCTGTATTGGCGTCATCATGTGGGTGCTCAGAGGGTAGGTACTGTCCCCTGGGGAGGTGATAATGGTTGTCATTAGTTGGGTTTGTGTATTTGTGTGTGATATGCATGCATGTGCACAGGCATTTGTACTCACCAATGAGCCATGTTTTGCCATGCCTCCCAGCTTCCAGGTCCCGGTGTAGGGATGACATTCTGAATATGAAACTGTCATGGGTCGACCTGGGATAGTTTGCATAGACAGAGGTGATGATTCCCTTGGCATCGCATACAACCTGCACGTTGATGGAATGCCAGTGCTTGCGGTTGCGATAGATGTGTTCAGTGGTCCTAGGTGGATGTAGGGCCACATGGGTGCAATCAATGGCACCAAGCACTCTGGGGAAGTGTGCCATGCCATAAAAGTCCCGGATCAGGGCCTGCCTTTCTGCAGGTGTTCTGGGCATGTATTTGTGCATGCGGACTGAGGGGCATGTAGTCATGATTGCCAACACCTTGTGTAGGCAGCGTGACTGCATGGCCTGTGAGACGACCCCAACTATGGCAGTTGTCCTCTGAAATGACCCAGTGGCCAAAAAATGCAGGACGTTGAGCACTTTTTCCAAGGGGGTCAGTGCTTGGGAGCACAAGGTGGGTGATGTGAGGTCATCCTCCCACTCAGTGACCAGGTCTAGGATGATATGAGGTGGAAACCTATATCTGCCATATATCTGGTCATCAGGCTTCCCAAAAAGTCTGGTCCTGGGTAAGAAAATGCTGGGCCTGGCTATCCTCCTCCTCCTGCGGTGTCCCACGATCGCTGCTGTGAGGAATGGGACATGCATCTTAGTTGTATATGCTTGCTTGTTGTTTGTGCGTGACAGACGTGTTTCCGGCTTTGCGCGTCTTTTGGCGTAAGCGTGTTTGCCTGTTCAATTCGATGAATATGAGTTGTTAGCGTGCGTGTGGGCATTGCGAGGGTTTCACTGCTGTACTTCCCCCGTTATGCCCACATTTTTGTGTGTTGTTCTCCATTTCGTGTGTTCTGCCCCCTTTTAAGGTGTGTGCGCTGGACGTTGTGCGCCTTCACTGGGCAACTCGCGCACAGCTTTTGGGATGTCGCAGTGACGTGTGCGACACTCGCACATTCAGCGCAGGTCCCAGGTAAGTCATGCACAGTGCCTTCCAGCAATTGGTAAACGGGCGCACGTGTGCATTTCGCACAATTGCACTAGACATTTCAGCGCACAATTATTCCGTGAATTACCCTCTATGTCATAAAATGTCCCAAAAAAATGGATGACCCCTCATGAAAAATAATTGCACACGTCTTAAAAGTTTTCTTACAAATGGAATCTTGACTATTTACAAAATTGATAACAATGTGTTAATTTTCCTACCATGTCCATTTTGTCTTTGAAACATAATCAATACATTCTTATTAAAAACTAGATTGTGCAGTATAGTTTGTAAATTACAACTGCAGTCACTGCATTGATTCATCCCGAGGCAACACAGAGGGCACATTCAAGGACTGTTCCGCTCTTTCACCCCGAAGAAGAGATTACCTCCGGGGCAGAGTTTAAATATGGTTCTCACAGGCCTTATGAAGCCTCAGTTCGAGCCTCTGCCTACAACCCACATAAAGTTTGTGACTTGGAAATTACACCAAAAGTAACATCTGAGTTTTACAAAAACGCAACGATCACATTACCCACCCTTTTTTTCTAAATGCTACTACTGGCACAAATAGCATCACACTTCCAAAATGTCACTAGGACCTTAAAATACTACCTCGACCAGACAAAGACCTTCAGAACTACAAGACAACTCTTCATTGCATTTGGACCATCAAATAAAGGCAAAGCTATCAAGAAACAAGGAATAGCAAGATAGATCTCTTCTACAATCTCATTCTATCATATAAAAGCCAATAAGGTGTCTGTGTATTTATTGTATTATTAACAAAACAGACAGTAAAAAGAGTATATAATTAGAGTGTAGTTTTTGGTGCATTACAGCTATAGCCGCCGGTATAATTCATCTAACACGCAGCTATGATCCCCCTCAGTTGTTGCTGAGGTTACCCATGCTTCCAAAATCGAACAGTCCATTGGACAAGACTGTAGCTGAAATTTCCCATCTATGTCTACAAAAAATATCCTTCTAAAAGACAAAATTATCAATTGAAAAACTAATTTTAGTAAACACACATGTTTTTAATACCCTCATATTTTCTGTACAGTGCATGACATGCAGTATATAAGATAGAACATTTATGCATAAAACACGGTCATTCTCTATGCACATACTAATCATTGGGTCAGTGGGAAAAAAATGCACCTTGGATTAAAAAAACATACAACAATATGAAAATGTATAAGAAAATATCACTACAATAAACAAATAGGGATATATAAACTGGGTGAAAATACAAAGGACATTATACTGGCTGGTTGCAGGACAGAGGAAGGGGAAGGATAAGTAAACTCGAAGAACAAGAGACAATAGGGTGAGATAATAAAACTTGGAGAACAAGGGCGAGAAAACAATCACACAGGTAAACACACTAGTACTGTCATTTTCTTTTTTAGAAATTAAGACCACTACAGATAGTGAGGTGTTGCCTATGCCACACCTGCTTTCCGGAGACATGTCATCTTTCCTCTTGACTGAAGCTGTGAAGAGTGGTTGCAAAAAATCAAGCCCCACACATTAAAGGTGCTGCCAGCAGAGCCAGAGTCTTAAAATACTGGCAGCTCTGCACCACTCAATGGAAAAAATCATCATAAATGCTAGAAACGTCACAAAGAAAGCTTTCCATACATGTGCTTCTTCGATTTACAGCAGTATCACTATCTTTTGAATATGGGTTGGCCTTTTACGGGAGTTAACTGTCCAACATCTGGTGCAAATCCACCAGGATTATGACAACAATGCAGCTAAAACACAATACAAAAGAAAAAATGACTAAAATGAACTTACAAAACACCATCAATTGTACTACCTCAGAGAAAACTCAAAACAGCTAAGAGTACTGCTTAGATAAAACTGCACTAAAATTACAACAAATACAATCAAATAAACCTTCAACCTCACTAACATGAATACAAAAACTAAATGCCTACATGTAAATGCCATTGATTGACAAATCTAATTTTGTAGGTCCATGTTAGTGAAAGTTATAAAATACATTCATAAATACTTGCCACACAATTAGAGTGGATAAAATAAATGATAATGAACACCATCTGATAGTAGTAATTAATATAACTAACATACAAAACACTGCAAATAAACCCGCAAACATGTAAATATTTATCAATACTTACTTTCACATCAGCCACACTCCTGCCATGTGCACAGTGAGAGTTCTGGGGCCAGATTACAAACCCTTTGCGCCAATTCAAGGGCAAAGATGCACAGTATTAGTGCAAGGGCGATGTTTGCCCTATTCTTTAAAACACTGGAACACACAAGAAAACTATTTCACCATGACAAGGGCAGTTTGGCTCATTAAAAGCTCTAGGGCAAAAATGGCCTTAGTGCAAAAAGATGCATTTCTACTGTATTTTAGCACCACAGCAAGGTTTGCCCTAGTGCTGATACAGAATGGTATTAGCACTAGGGCAAACTTTTCTCTGATGCAAAAATGCATCAAAAAGGTATCTTTTTTGCACTAGGGCTATTTTTGCCCTGGTGATTTTAATATTCCAAACTGCACTTGCCGAGGTGCAATGGTTTTTTACTGTGTCCCAGTGTTTTTAAAAATAGGGCAAACATTTCCCTAGTGCTAATACCGTGCAACTATGCACTTGCATTGTTGCAAAGTTTCTGTAATCTGGACCTGGAATCTAAAGAATCCAACTGCATGAAATGATGGCTTTTATACTTTCCAAAATGAATACCAAAAAAAGAGGACAATATACCAATACAACTACTAAAATGGATGACACATTTTCACTGCAACCAATCACAAAAAGCTACACAAATAGAACAATAAAAACAAACAATGGGACTCACAAAAATCTATTTTCCCCACCCTGCCTCTTTCATAGCTGTGACTTTTTGACACGGCTGCAGTCCTTGCTTTGTATCCGCGGCTACACGTACATTTTTCTACAAGCCCAAAATCCAGCTAAATTGGTCTTCAAACTTTCAGATCTTATAAGTCAACAACTAAGTACATAAAATAAAATAACCAGATAAAATTCTGTACGGTATCATCCACATAAAAATATGATTATTGCACAGAAACTGTATGTTTGTAGATGCTGCTTTAAATATGCCCACAGTTCCAGCCACAACTAATAAAACGCTGAATAGTATGGACGTGCCTACACATATGCTTTTTTAATAGACGCGGCTACAAATACACAACATCCCATTTACCATAATATAGCCACGGCTGCAAAGGGTACGACAAGTCTGAGAAGTACAGGGCACCCAGGTGTCATACTAATTCATTGTGTAGGCAATGATTTGGGGAAAGTATGAGTGGTGTCCCTTACTTTAATGATGAAACAAGACATGGGAAAACTAATGGAACTATTTCCTCACACCATCTTTATATTTTCCAATCAGACTTGAGGAAACCTTAAGGAATACTTATGACATATAAATACAAAAATACAATAAAATAAACAAAAATATGTTTTTTATTCTACCTGTGGTTACATTTCATTGACTTTGATCATAAACGCAGTTACAAAGAAATTGGTTAAAAAGGGGCCTCACTTCAGGTTTTATACTACAATAGAACTTAAAGGATCAATACAGTACAACACTACTCATGTACTAATGAAAAGTAGCTGAGCTAAAGAAAGTAAAGAATAACACATTACAATAAACTTGGTAAGCAAACATTTCACAGCTAGGCAATACAATAGCGTAAGTGAGAACACACAACTAAAAATACATTGTATATGTCTCTAAAAATAGAAAACCATTGATGATTTTTATATTAATTTTGTTAAACTATTTTCTTCTCTTTTTCTCCAAACTCTCACATATACAAAAGACTGAAAACACACAGCTAAAATAAAAAAGAGCCACAAATAACTACTAGGTCACTGACCACTGCTTTTGGCCATGGCCTGTGATTTTTCACCCCCCAACATAACTAAACGTATACAAATAACTTTCAAAAACAAATGAAACACTGACACCCCAAAATATATAGACGCAGGTACTAAACTACACATAACCTTGGCCATCTGTAGTACTTTATAGCTTCGTATATAGCCGGAAAAGAAAACAATCCTTTCCTACACCCCCTAGGCCCTCACCATGTGTCCCCCATATCTGTGCCAGCTCCCCCCCAATCCCCAGATGGCCTCATCACCTCCCCTGCCCTCTCCTTTGCCCCCCACAACAGATGCTGTTTATGTGACATAGTTTGCTTTCAGATGTTTGCTTTTCATGGCTAAAGTCGAGGCTACAGATAGCTTTGTGTTGCAAACTCAGGCACTTGACCCACTGCAACTCCCAAATGTCAATTGGTGCCCTCTAGCCACCCCCGAACCTCTAGCCTCATTGCATTTGCATGTTTTTGTCCTGCAAATAGCTATTTTCCTGCATTTAATGTTCCCATATCCTTGGCTTTAGCGGTGGATATCGCTTGCATCGAGAGAAAAACAAGATGGCAGTCCTTTAATTTCTAAAAAAAAAAACAGTTTCGTGTAAATCCCCTAAATATCTATATATATTTTTGGGTAGGGAGCACCCCCTTCTAAGTCAAATATAATTAAAAAAACTATTTCACATAATAACCCCAAACCACGCATGGATGGCGAGTCAATGCTTCGTGACCAAGTTGTTTTGGACCTGGTCCAAATCCGTCCAGCGGTCTGGGCTGTGCGCTTTTGCAAAAATGTACCTTGTTTCTCTATGGGAAAATGAATGGGAAGTAGGCTGCACATTTTGATTTATTTTTATGCTTAATAGATTTCTCATTTGCTTCAAGGAATCTTTATGAAACTTTGCAGTCTGGGGGACCCCCAGAAGTTTTTAATCACTTTTCGAATTTCGGCCCAAAAACGTTACTCGAATCAAAAGTTATTAACGATAGAATTTTGAGGGGTTCCTATGGGAGTCTGACTCACATTAACAATAGGGCGGCTGTCACTGCCCTATAATAGATAGATATAGATATTTCAAATGAAACCACATTTAATTAACTTACACATTTTGTGCACTTTACTCATTACTAAACTAACACCTTTTACTTAAATACCACAATTTCAACATCTTTTAGTGAACTGCAATTTCCATATGGATCCCACCAAACATAGCATTAAATACATCCTCATTATGAGTTGTATATCAAGTTCCACTGGATTTGTTTTGCTTGTGATCAGACGTGATGATTGGCACCTGCCCAGGATTAAGGGTTTGAATGTCTGGCTTCACAGTATTCCTTGAATGGCAAAACAAAGCAACTGACAAGTCATGCTCTGGAAATAAAGGAAGCAGAAAAGTTAGTTTTCACTAGCCAGAAACTGTGTCAAATACTCCCGCCAGGAACTTTTGCTATCCGTGGCTTGTTGTATTATGTGATAGTCAACTTTTTATGCACAGCCTGCTTTGGCACCTGATGACCTGTTCGAATAAGAGAAGCAGAAGCAATGCTGATGTAAGAATTCATTAACTTGTGAATTTTGTCCTTAATCATCTATATTGCTTCACATACAATGAAACATGAGATACTATTACATGATAACAGACTATATCACATGTATTCATAATTTCATAATATAAATTCAAGAAAACTCAATTTCATTTTGACACAGAGGGCATTAAACATACAATAGAGCAGAGTGATACATTTGTTAAGTGGCAATTAAAACAATAAATCGTCTGCCATCTCTGTTGGGGGAGAAATGTGCAATGGCCTTATAGACTGAACATATTCTTAAAGGATGTACTAATTGTACTCCAAGTCTAATGTTTCCATCAGCAAAAGCACAATTGTGCCAAATACTTACACTATCAATGTTGCGTGTTGCTGAATTCTTCCAAAACAGAAATGATATTTCTCCCTACCATAATCTCACTCTCTCGTCTCCATCACACTAGACATCCTCACGCATTAAGAAAAGGCTCAACACTTGGGTTACTCTTTGGAAGAAACCTTAAACTGCAACACTTCATTAAAGCCACTGATACAGCTTGATATATATTCTCCACATCAGAAAAATGATCGCCATCTCACAAACCACTTTTCAAAAATGCTACACTCTGCTGTTCTTCTCAGGAAAGATTGATTACTGCTCACACTTACTTCTCAGTCTCCCTCTGTACTCCTCCTCTCCCCTTAACAAAGTCCTGAAACGTGATACTCATAACCTCTGAAATCTACCCCATTCCTCTCAAAAATCTGCACAATGCCACCATGCCTGCTGGCTATCAATGCAAAATCACTCAGTGGCTGATTCTGAGGTGCGTGCAAATGTAAAATAAAGTGTTCCTCCATCAAGGAAGAACACTTTACTTACAAACACCATGTTCTGATCGAGAAAGAATGTGGTGCAGGGACATGAAAGGCTCATGTGCCTGATTTATGACTTGACAACAGCCCTAACAACCATCAGGAATGCAGGGTAGCCAAATGGAGGGGATTCTCCTCCAAGCAGCAGTGGTTTAGCTGATAAATAAAGAAGTACAAATACGGTACCTTTGAGGTGTCATTAAACTCCACTGCACACTTTTCCCTTTATAAACAATGCATTTCTCAGACTGTTGAACCACTTTTTCTAGTTTAATGAAAGTTGAAGCAAACTTTCTTAAATTGAAAAAGTGGCAGTCTATTAAGGAATGCTCATAATGCCACTGGAGCACGTTTCCCCCACAACATGTGATTTTAGCAGCTTCTACTGCAGGGAAGCCAACATCGCCCCTCCAATATTTCCACCCACCTCCGAATGATGATGCTGGAATCTGGAGGGGAGAATGTCGGATTACTACACACTTTTTATCACAAGCTCAGAATCAGATCCTCAATGCTTAAATGACTTCTTCTTGCCTTTGAATCCACCATGGCCTTGACAGACCACCTTGCTGGCTGCATCTTCCCATTCTCTCCCTTACAAACCTTATCTTTCTCCTCCATCCTCAACTTCTCCTTATTTTTATGCTTACCTGCCCCCCATCACTGGAATGTACTCCCACTTTATATAAGAACTATACCATCCCTTACATGATTCAAGACCAACTCAAGCTTCACCTTGTATCTTATGAAGGGGCAGGGCCCACCTTCCATAACTGATTCCAATACATCCCGGCCACAGCACTTGATTCATATGTTCAGCTGTAAATATGTGATTATGCATTTTGTGGCACAAATGTAGTATATCAGCTTTATATTGCTATCTCATACTTTTCTGTATCCCATTACTTGTCTTCTTCAACAACTGGCTAAACATGTATAGATATCCTCAATACATTGTAAACATTACAGGCCAGATTCTCAAAACCTTTTTTGCACAAGTGAGGAGATGCACTAGCGCATCTCCTCAATCGCGCCCAAAAAAGTATCAGCCCAATTCTCATCTGAAGGAGATCATTTTAAGAGTGCCCATTCAGAGTCTCTTTTCCCCCCTTTGCACTTGTGTTTCAGGGCATTTAAAAGCTCATCCTGAATTCACAAGCAGGATGTGCTTTTAAATGCCCTGTCGGGGGATGCATCATTTCTGACCATGTCATGATCTGTCTTTCAAGCGTGACAGACGCAGGATAAACCATTAAAACCATTGGCATGTCCATCCTCATAATGGGGATAGAAATGTTTTGAATTCTTTTTTTGCAGAAATGCTTGGGCACGTCCCTGTGAAATGTGTTCCCATCAACAGCATGGTTGCTTCAAGCCTGTCATACATAAACAAAAATATATGCAAGGGCAGTGAACAGAGCATCTTTGCACCATTGTCCAACCCCTCCTGAAATGCACAGGCCATCTTTGTGAATAAGGTGACTTAAGAATTTCTAAAAATAGTGCAAAAGAAAGAAGCACACTCTATGCACTCCTTTCATTTGGATTAGTTCTTAATCAGGTGCTGTTGAAAAAGCCTTGTTTATAGAGTCTGCAAAATTGGAGAATTGTGGGGGCCGATACTGGGATTGAGATCCAGAGGGTGGGTATGTGACAAGAGAATTATTGTTTGTTGGTCCTCTCTTTGCATACTAGTTGTGATTTGAGCTGATTAGTCGATTTGCCGATCACAGAATTGGTGCCACCCGATATGCAGAGATTAATTGCCATGTAAGGTGGGGTGTTACTCGTGAGTACTGTGTAGATGAGACATGCAGCCTTGCACAGTATCCTGGCCTGTAGAGGAAGTCAATGTAGTTTGCATAGGACGTGGGTGATTCAGTCGAATTTCCACTCACCTATAATAAGATGTGCTTCTGCATGGTGGACTACTATTATGAGTGCCAAGTGTGCAGCTGGAAGCCCTGACAGGATGTCATTTTCCCCGTTCCATGTGATTTAGGGGGTAATTCGTAGAATTTAGTGCAGAAGTGGCGCACACGGCTGGCGCACAGAGGGAGCGAGCGCCAACTTGCGCCAGCTGCGTGCGCCAAAACCCATTTTGACGCATAGCGTATTCATGGATACTTACATCCATAACCAGGCGTGGTGCAGAGTGGCGCAGGGACCCTGCAGCAGTGCCAGTAACGCCCCCAACCCTGCCCCATGCGCCAAAAACATCGCAGAAATCCCTTACATGGCACAAAGGCCAGTGGACCAGCATACAGCCCCCCAACCATGTAAACGCGCTACAAACGGCACACAGCCCTCACGCGCTAGCAAAATTGCATGTAAAACTCCCTGCGCACCCCTCGGTTTACGCGTACTCCATTTGTGCCAGCGAAATCGCATGTAAAACTCCCCGCGCACCCCTCGGAATACACGTTCCCTGCTCGCACCAGCAAAATCGTGTGTAAAACTCCCAGTGCACCCCTCGGACTACGCGTACCCCCCTCACGCCAGCGAAATCACATGTAAAACTCCACGCGCACCCCTGGAATATGCGTACTCCACTCGCGACATCAAAATCACGTGTAATTCTCACTCCCATACCCCCAGCTTCACGCAGCAGTGTGGTGAGAAGCCACCTGCACCCCCTGCAGCCAGTCCACGCCACAGGGGTCCACTCTACACCCCTTCCCATGCCCTGCAGGCAGCCCATTCACCCCCCCATGCCCCACAGATAGCCCATCCACCCTGACCATGCCCCACAGGCAGCCCATCCACTCTAACCATGCCCCACAGGCAGCCCATCTGCCCTCCCCATGCCCTGCAGGCATCCCATCCACTCTGACCATGCCCCGCAGGCAGCCCATCCACCCTTACTATGCCACGCAGAAAGCCCATCCACCCTCCCATGCCCCACAGACAGCCCATCCACCCTGACCATGCCCGGAGGCAGCACATCCACTCGGACCATGCCCCGCAGGCAGCCCATCCACCCTCTGCATGACCTACAGGCAGCCCATCCACTCTGACCATGCCCCGCAGGCAGCCCATACACCGTGACTATGCCATGCAGGCAGCCCATCCACCCTCCCCTTACCCCACAGGCAGCCCATCCACTCTGAGCATGCTCCACAGGCAGCCCATCCACCCTCCCCATGCCCCACAGGCAGCCCATCCACTCTGACCATGGGCCGCAGGCAGCCCATCCACTCTCCCCATGCCCTGCAGGCAGCCCATCCACCCTCTCCATGCCCCGCAGGCAGCCCATCCACTCTGAACATGCCCCGCAGGCAGCCCATCCATTCTGAACATGCCCCACAGGCAGCCCACCCACCCTCTCCATGCTCTGCAGGCAGCCCATCCACCATGACCATGCCCCGCAGGCAGCCCATCCACTCTTACCATGCCCCGCAGGCAGACCATCCACTCTGACCATGCCCTGCAGGCAGCCCATCCACCCTGACCATGCCCCGCAGGCAGCCCATCCACTCTTACCATATGCCCCACAGGCAGCCCATCCACCCTGACCCGACTCATGTCCCCCCACTAATTGACAGGCACCTGCCAGCAGGCCCCAACTCATGCCCCCCCAACCACCCCCCATTGACGGGCACCTGCCAGCAGGCCCCGACTCATGTACCCCCCACTCCACCATTGACAGGCACCTGCCAGCAGGCCCCGACTCATGCCCGCCCCACCCCCAATTGACATGCACCTGCCAGCAGGCCCCGACTCATGTCCTGCCCACCCACCCTCCATTGACGGGCACCTGCCAGTAGGCCCTGACTCATGTTCCGCCCACCCACCCTCCATTGACGGGCACCTGCCAGCAGGCCCCCGACTCATGTCCCCCTTACCCCCAATTGACAGGCACCTGCCAGCAGGCCCGACTCATGTCCCCACACCGGCCCCCCATTGACGGGTACCTGCCAACAGTCCCCGACTCATGTCCCCCTAAACCCCCCAATTGACAGGCACCTGCCAGCAGTCCCCGACTCATGTCCCCCCACCCCCAATTGACAGGCACCTGCCAGCAGGCCCCGACTCATGTTCCCCCAAACACCACGTCATAAATATACAGACCCATGGCCCTAATGCCAACCCAAAGACCACCCCCCCACCCCCAGTACAAACACCCAACAATCCACTGCACCCATTCCATACTAAATTACACATTCCATGAGAGTTTGAAAAGAACCAGCATGTCCATCAACAAATGTCATACAGAGCCAAACAGTGGCAACACATGACTGAGCCAATGCTCATGGAGACATGCCCAAAAGAAATCATAGTAGACCACAACAAGAATGAAGAATAATGAAATGTATTAAAAATGAAAAACAAATAATGAAAGCAATATGAAAAAGAAAGTGAAATCCAAGGAAAAATAAAAATACAAAACATGAAAAAAATAGTGGTCCATCCCCAAAGCCCATAGATTAAATCCCAAGATGAAAAGCATAAAAAAACTTTACTCCATGTGAAAAAAATAAAGTATGTCCATGTCCATAAAACTTTAAACATAAGTCTGAAGGGTCCATTATCCCAAAACAAAAGGAAATCTACCTAAAACCCTATCTAAAATACAACTACATACAAAAAGTGGAGCAAAGTCTGTGAACTCCAAATAATAATAAAAACCAAATGAAACCTAAACATAAATAACTGTATACAAAGGTGGCAGGCTAGTCCGACGGCTCACTTATTGATGTCCCGGGCTACGGCATCATCGAATTCCAAGCCAATGTTAAAGAGGCAGGCCTCTTCCCTGGCCTCGAGGTCTCGCAGGGATGCAGCCATGGCCTCCTCTAACTCCCTGCGAGTTTCCTCAAGGCACTCAGCTCGCCTCAATGTCCTGTGCTTGGAGTTCTCCGCCCTGACCATTGTGAGCCATGCCCTCTCTGCCCGCTGCCACTCTGCACCTATGTGCTGGCCCAACCGCTGCCACACAGAAGACACTCCCAGTCCTGGGTCCTCCTGCCCACCGGCCGATGCCTGCCCCGATGATGTAGAGGGCCCCAAAGCTACATGCCTCCTATGCCGAGCCTACTGCCGCCGCCACCACAACCTCCTCTGGGTAGATGACAACACCCATGGCCGTCGTGCAGGTGCCCTGCTTGAATGTTCCTGCACATCGTCTGTTGCCAGGGGTCCAGTTGCTGGGGTGACCACCTGTGCTGGAGCTCCGACTCCCGACTGCGGAGGCCTGGTGTCATCTGGGCCAGAAGACAGCACGGAGAATGACTGGCGTATAGTGTGCACAGAGGAGGAGAGGGCCGCAAGAGAGTACAACACATGGAGGAAATCCCCTACCATGAGCCCTCCCAACTGGGCCACGTTGGCACACATCTCTTCATGATGACGTGCGTGGTCCCCCCAGGAAGCACACACGTCATCACGAATGACACATGTGCGCAAAGCGACAACAATCAGAACGGACTCAATCCTCTCACGGGTCCCCACATCCGCAGGTAGAGGAGTGCCAGATGACGTGGACCTCCCCCCTACCTGCGGACGGGCCTGGGATGGGGCATCCCTGCTGGGGCATGGTGATGCATTCACAATGTCAGGGACAGTGACATGCACAGGCCCCTCCACGACAACCTGTGCTGCCTCCTGCCCCTGCCCCTGGACTGTACCACTTGCACCAGTGGTACGACCCCCCACCAGGCCCCATGCTCATGAACCAGCCTCCTCCTCCTCCGTACATACCACCAACTTGGATGACTCCGCACTGTCTTCCGCCATCGCCAGCCCCTGTGGGGACTCACCCGCCCCTTCCGCTGCAGCCATAGTGGTGGACGCTGCACCAGTCCCCTCACTCCCGGATGATGGAATTCCCTGGGGGGGTGACTGGGCCTTGCGTCGCCGGGGTATACTGATTGGGAGCAATCCATGTATGCCAATTCAGAGCAACAGGGGGCAGCTATTGATAAGATCGCTCAGAGCATGGAACGTGTGGCCCAATCCGTGTCCCCCCCTGCTAGGCAGGTGCAGCTCCAGCAGCGGGCAGCACAGTCCACGACCCGCTCAATCAGGCTGGGCATGGCGGCCTCAGACAGGGCAGGCTGGGCTGAAATGGTGTCTCTGCGTCAAGCACTTGCTGCTCACAGAGAGGCACATATGGAGGCCATGAGGGATGACCATCAATCCCTCATATCTACTCTGGGTGTGCTCAACATGTCCCAGAGGAAGCGGTCAGAGGAGAGGTTGGAGCAGCTTGAGAATACCATCTTGCCTCAGCTACGTGCATACCGGGAGGTACTCCAGATGTCATGCAAGGACATGCAGGCAGAACTCAGTGTTACACGTGCTACCTTTCAAAAGGAAGCACGCGTATCACGTGAGGTGCTGCATGCTGTCCTACGTGCCATCGCCACACAGGACCGGGATTACCAGTCCCGCAGACCTGCTGCCGTCGAGGGGCAAGCTGCGCATAGGCATGTTCAGTGTACTGTGCTACCTCCACCTTCTGATTTCCATCCAGAGGGTGAGCAGGATGATGACTTATCTCCCACACAGGTCGGGCCATGCAGGCGTTAAGCCCATGGAGTTTTTTTTATCTCAACATCATCACATGTGGGTGTTGAGGTGCAACCTGTCCCTCCCCCCTCCTGGGTGCCTTCCCCCCGGGTCATATGTGGCCATTTTTTATTTTATTAGTATAATGTTGTTTGTCTATTGTGCATTCATGTGATGGTGTGGTGCTTTGTGGCTTTTGAAAGCATCCACTGTCTGTTCCATCTGGGCCCATTCAAGCTTGTCTCGTGTATATGTTTGTGGCGTGGGGTCCAGACACATATGTCACTCCTGCTTTCCCTTTCCATGGGCTTGGAAGGATGTTTCGGTGTGACAACAATTTACACAAGGGCATTGGACTTTCGTCATATCTGTGGCCTGTCTGCTGCTTTACTACTTGTGTTTACACCCCTAGTATTATGGTTGTTTTCTCCACGGCATGCCTGCAATCAATTTTGGTGAGTACATTTTTTAACTGTCCATTTATTGAAGTTGATTGTGATGTATTTTTATTTCTTGATGCACTTCATGCTGTAGATGTTAGCCTGATCCCTTTAGCTGTCAAAGTCACACTGATAGTGTGAGGGGGCCGGGTGGTGACAATGTCAGGTTGGTACGTGTTGAGTTCAGCCCCTGGGAATTGTGGCAAAGGAGGATGCATTTGGAATGTGACCCAAGAGGCACAACTCACGGTCCAGTCCTCACCTGAGATATCCGCCTATACTAATATTCTGCTCCGTTCCGTTTGAATGGCACGTTGTATCTGTCTTCCCTGTTGGACTTCGCTGCTGCCTGACGGTGCAGTTTTCCTACTGGACTACAGCTCTTTTACTTGTTTTTCACACTCTGGTGCCTTTAGTCCCTGTTTTTCTTCCTGCTATTGTCCTTGTTGCAGATCTATCTGCAAGTCTCTCAGGCAGTTATTTCCACGTACTCTTACACTGCCTCAGTTTGCCTCAGTACACTTCTGTTGCACAGCATCTCTCTGTCGCTCCTTCTGTCTTTCATCTGTTACATCCATATGTTTATGTTGGCTTTGTCCTTTTACCAATGCTATTCAACTGTTGTGGCTCTTAACTTGCTGTCAGCTGTTTCCGGCTATCTCGCATTCACTATGCCTTTCCAGACTTGTGCTGTCTCTGCCTTTCTTCATTCACGCTATCAAGGATTGATTGGGTTTCAGCTCAACCACCCAGTCGTGCCAGCCTCCTTGGTTATTACCTACTCAAGTTTTAGCTCTACCCATCAGTTGTGGCATCCTCATTGATTATTGTGCACTCAAATTCCTACCCATCCCGTTGAACCATTGTAAAACTGTGCAACCTTGGTAGTTATTTTATCATTCAGCTTGTACTTGTGCTTGGCCATGTTCTGCAACTTCAAGTCATCTACTGGAGACTCTTCCAGGGTTTTTCGTGCCTAGAGGCCTTTTCCCTGGTTTGGGGGTTTGGCTCTTTGGATTTCTCTGTGATTTGGTATTTTTACAAGGTGGCCTCTGAGGGGTCTGGACCCTATTTACACGAAAGGAAGAACAAGGAAACCAAGGGGAAGGGGGATCCAGAAGCCAGGTAGACTAGAAGGAAGAATCCGACAGACCCCAGACACAGTTCTTCTGAAGGTCATGGTGATGAGGAAATGAGGGAGGGGCTTTTGTTGTCGGACAGTACACTTGGGCTACAGTGATTGGGCACTCTCTGACATTCTCATGATGTGTTCTGCTGGTCAATGGCTGTTCCTTTGTTGGGTTTACTTTTCAGGTGCCAGGGGATTGGTGTGGTTTGACATACTGGAGTGTCCACATGGGCAATGTTCACATGTGATGTGTACATGACACTGAGGGTCACTTCATTTTACATGTATGTATTGAGTGCATGTTCCTACTGACACACACACTTACACAATGCACCACCACACATACAACCACCCTTCCATGCCCACACGTGCACACAGATTGCCTTCTCTGGCATGCTGTGTCCCTGCAGCACATGATCACTTACCATTTAGGGATCGTGTACATGCGTCACTGGGTTATTTTTGTTGCTTGTCCCTTTTATTGCAGGAGACACACACAGCACACGGTTTTGGGATTTGCGGATTTGGATTGGCCAATGTGCATGCCAACAGGCATTCTGTCTTTTGTTGATGGTACTGCTGGGGCATGTATTTGTGTATGACTTTGTGTGTGTGGGAGGTTGTTAGTCAGTCATTTCATCTGATATATCATCTGTATATGAAACTGTCATGGGTAGACCTAGTTTGCATAGACAGAGGTGATGATTCCAAGGGCATTGCATACAACCTGTGGGTTGATGGAATGCCAGTGCTTGGGGTTGCAGTAGATGTTCTTAGTGGCCCTAGGTGAACGTAGGGCCACATGGGTGCAATCTATGGCACCAAGCATTTTGGGGAAGTGTGCCACCCTGTAAAAGTCTTGGACCACGGCCTGCCTTTCTGCGGGTGTTCTGGGCATGTATATGTGCCTGAGGATTGAGGGGCGCGCAGTCATGATTGACAACACCTGGTGTAGGAAGCGTGACTGCATGGCCTGTGAGACATCCCCAACTATGGCAGTTGTCTGCTGAAATGACCCAGTGGCCAAAAAATGAAGGACATTGAGCACCTTTTCCAAGGGGCTCAGTGTTTGGGAGCACAAGGTGGGTGTTGTGAGGTCATCCTCCCACTCAGTGACCAGGTCTAGGATGATATGAGGTGGAAACCTATACCTGCAATAGACCTGGTCATCAGGCATCCCAAAAAGGCTGGTCCTGGGCAAAGAAATGTGGGGCCTGGCTAGTCTACTCCTCCTATGGTGTCCCACGATCAGTGCTGCGAGAAATGGGACATTCATCGCAGCTGTATATATGTGTTTGTTGTTTGCGCGCACTTTTATACTGCGCAGGGACGCTTCCGCATGCCTTCATGTGGCAGACGTGTTTACGCCTGTGCGTGTCTTTTGGCGTGCGCGGGTTTCCCCTATTCAATTCCATGAATATGTGTTGTTTGCGAGCGTGTGGGCGTTTGTATTGCTCGCCAATAGTGCACGGACAGTAATTTATCACCAGTACAGCAGCAGAGCCAAAAAATGTATTGCTCGCCAATAGTGCACGGACAGTAACTTATCACCAGTACAGCAGCAGAGCCAATACTTTGAACGCTGGTAGACAACGCAATGACTTACAACCACACGCACGCTTAGAGAGTAAGTAGCACTTATACGGCTATTTATTCATAGTTAGGCATATATACAATACAAGCATAGGTCAGATACATCATAGGAAAGACAGCAAATTAGCAAGAATACATCACCATGGGCGTAACTTGACGAAACCTCTTCTCACCAGAAGCGGCTGAAAGACCCCGATAACAGCCAGGCCAAGAGCACAACAGCCCACAGGTATATCGGACCAGGGCATCCCCCCTCCGACTGAGGTCTTTGTGCTTATCCCGTCTGACCGTTGAGGGTTTCCGCATATATGCCCTCCTCAACAAGGGGTGGCAACTTCTCGAACCATCTGGCAATGCGCTTGCGCATTGATGGGTGACCGTTGGTTGTCAGCTGGGTCAACCGACAGTAACCTCAAGGAGCAAAGCGCTTCCCTCTCCTAAACGCCCCGGAAAACAATTCCATAACTCATCTCAAAACCTTGGCGCAAGCATAGCAAAACAAAACAAACCTCGTTTTCAGGTACCAGCCGGCACCTGCAGATCTTAGCTTTCCCAGCGCTGTGTCCTTGGCTGAGAAGGCCTGCATTCCAAACCCATCAGCGAATAACGTTGAAAACATGTTGTTTCGCAAAGCAAGTGCAGCTTTCCACTGAGGCATGGATAAATAACCATTATGGCTCTGAGTTCCCCCAGAATACACTGCGCACCAGCGCCATGTTTTTTTAGCTCGAACACCACAATCCACCCTTGGATATTTACCTTCCATAGCCCAGTGGCAAAGGAGGCGGTCTTTGAAACCGCCGAAATATTAGAACCAAGTTGGCTTTTCCTCTACTCTTTCCTACTGGCAAAGGAGGAAGGTACGATGATAGACCTATTCAAATATCAGCATCAGAATACCGCTCATTACGGAAGTATTCTGAAGATCCCAGATTTAGACAAAATGTGGAATACATATTCCACCTACTCTTTGAAAGTGAACTAGCAACTTTATGTTACGGAGTTGCACACACATTAAAATCAGGATCACACTTTCAAAATATGACAGCTACACAATTATTACAAAAAGTGCAACAAAAAGATGAGGTTTTACAATCAAATATTACAAATCTATTAGCAAATATGCGTGGTACTAAAGAGTACTGGTTTTCGACGACACAGAGTTGTACGTTGTGTGATCAGAAACCTTGGCCCACCCACTTGGTTTGTTACATTAAGTTGTGTAGAATATCCATGGAAAGATTTACATGATTTCCTACGCATATCAAACAAAAACAAAACAAACATAGATATACTAACACCTGGAGAACTTTGTTCTCTGGATCCTGTTAATGTTTCAAGATATTTTCACCATCGCTTCATTGCTATGCTACATTTTATTTGTAATAAAACTGTTCCTCCCCTTGGAAAAGTGCAACACTTCTTTTGGAGAAAAGTATACCAAGCCAGAGAAGCACCACATATCCACATGCTTTTATGGATTAAAGATGCTCCTAAATTTGGTCAAGACAGTGATGCCACTGTTTTACAGTTTATTGAAAAATATGTCTTCATGCACAATTTCAAAGACACAAATGTGGCACATATTGTCGTGGCAAATACAAAAACAAAGGGAAATACTACACCAAATGCTGATTTGGTTTCCCTAGACCAGTTACAAATACAGGTCAAGTGAACAACCTCATGTCTTCAGTTAGACATAGTGTTAAAGTCACCTAAAAATACATATTACATAAAAAGAAAAGAAGAAGAAAAATATATCAATGATTACAATGCAATCATTGCCCACTTATGGAATGCAAACATAGATGTGCAGTACATTGAAGACAATTCTACTGCAGTTGCACGATATGTCACAGCATACTTAACCAAAGCAGAAAAGACAGAGCTGCAAGACCTCTGTAATGACCTGTCATCAGATAAAACAGTGTCTCAAAAATTATATAGCTTGGGCATAAAAATGCTGTCCCATAGAGAATGTGGATCCTATGAAGCCGCTGATCGTTTAACTGGTACTGCACTGTATGGTAAATCTGAAAATATAGTATGGCTAAGTCTTGGTCCAGCTAAATCTAGAAAATGAGTTCTAAAATCATATGAAAATATAGAAACAATAGCCAAACATGATCCCAACAGCCAAGACATTTTAAAAAACAATTTATTAGACACATACTACCCAAACAGGAGTACCACTTTGGAAACCATGTGTCTATACCACATAGCCCAAAACTACACATACAAAAATAATATAAAACCTGATGAAAAAAACGGTAAATACAGAGTGACAAACTGTGAAGGCAGCTTAGTAAAACTCCCCAAACCAAATTTAATTAATCATATCAAATTGTCATTAAAGACTCCTCAACATAAAGAAGTATATTACATGTCCCTGCTAAAACTCTTTAAAACCATGAAGAAAAGAAGAAGAAATACTAGATAACTATGACTCATATGAAGACGCTTTCAAAGCAAATGAAAGCACTATAACTGATGTAAACTTTACACAGTACAAAACAATGTTGCACAATGAACAGCAACACGAAGAAGAACTCCAGGCAAAACTAGATAAGGACACTCCTGACAGTAGTGAACCTTCTGTAACAGGAAGCCAAGAACCACTGGGAGAGCCACTAATAACAAATGAGGCAGAATTAGCTATGATAGAAGTAGAAAACACCATGTGTCAGTATGAAGATAAAGAAGACTTAACTATGCTACAATCAAAACTAAACAATGAGCAACGTAGCATTTTTCAAGAAGTAACAAAAGAAATTGCACATGGTGTACAACATGAAAACAAAGAATGCACCTGCCAAAATTACAAACCTATACTATTGTACGTCAGTGGTGAAGCTGATTCTGGCAAAACATTCCTAATCAAAATCTGTCAGCTGTTGTCACTGCCCTCACAGGTTTAGCTGCCTACAACATAGGTAGTGTCACTTTACACCGATGGCTACTCCTGCCAGTAGAACACAAAAACAAATTAGACTATTACAAACTTTCTACAAAAGCTGCAATGGAACTACGCAGAGTATTGAAACAAATGAAAATGCTTCTAATAGATGAAGTGAGCATGGTGTCCAACCTAATGTTGGCTTTGATTCACCTCAGATTACAAGAAGTACTCAAAACAAACTATGAAGAGCTTTTTGCAGGAAAACACATTATTGTTTTCAGAGATCTTCTTCAATTGAAAAGGTGAGCCTATTTTTAAAACATTAGGACACAAACTCTGCCGTAAAACTGTTGGCAGCATTGGAAATGTCAACCTTTGGCAACATTTCCAATACAGAGAATTAACAGAAAACGTGCGGCATCTGCAGATCTCACTTATGCAAACATCTTAAAAAGTATCACAGTTGGTATACTTTCTAAAGAAGCAAAAGCAATATTGAAAACCCGGCACATTCATGCACTTTATGGCGATAATGCATGTGCTACGGATGTTATGGAACAATTAGCCCACAAAAATGCCAATTGTATGGCCTTAATGCCAACTCTTGCAAGCTGTTTCAAATTCAATGAAACAATGTTAAGTAAAGAAATGCAACCAATAATGGAAATGAGTGCCACAGACAAACTAGATGTACATGGTATGACACTACCCATGTGTGACCAAGCCACAACAAGACTAAATAGCTTAGAAAAATCAATCTCAAACACAGCAGGATTGGAAAAGATAGTAAAATTATCCTTAAATTGCAGAGTAATGCTTAATCGTAACCTTGACGTGGACCAAGCACTAGTTAATGGAGCACTGGGTACAGTTGTTGGCTTTCAAACATACCCACATGACAAAAAAAATTCAGTTTGTCAATATTCTCTTTGACAAACTTTCAGAAGTAAAAAGGATAGGACGCTAAACAGCTCGATCCCTTCTCTTCAAAGACATGTATGTACGGAGAGAACAATTTTCTCTAACTCTTGCATATGCAGTCACCATTCATAAATCACAAAGCAATGATAGACATTGGTAACACAGTTTTTAAAGAAGGCATGAGCTACGTAGCACTATCATGCTTACGTACACTTGACGGCCTATTTCTAATCAACTTTGATGCAAGTAAAGTAAACGCTGATATTCCTTGCATTTTAGAATACAATAGACTTCGCTCACTATACACCCCCCATCTAAACACATATTCTGTACCACAAAAAGTAAAACGTTGTAAAAGAAAACTAAATCAAACAGAAATGCAACAGGATGTCACTGCAAATCCTCCTAAGAGAGTAAAAGAAACTAAAACTTCATCAAGTACCACAAACATAAAAGAACCCATTAGGGAAAGTAAACCAGGTACTTCATCAACGAAGGAAGACAAACTAAAAAAAAAGATCAATCAGATACAGAACTACCTGGTCCATTTAAACTCCCAAATATAGTTTGAGTAAGTTGCTATGCAAATGTAGCAATCAATATTCTATTTCAATTGCCACCAATTGTTGACAACATTTACTTACACAGTACAGACCAATTGTGTTTGCAAATGTTAGTACTTCACAGAAATGCAACCAACAATCCTGATAACACGTACACTGTTTATGGAATAAGACAACAATTGGACTACTGTACCGGAATGGTTAAATTCACTTTAAACTCACAGGAAGATCCACAAGAATTTCTAATGTACTTACTACAAGTACTGGAAAATAAAAACATACCTATAAATGAAATCTTCCATATTTCATACATGTGGAAACAAACATGCACTCTCTGAAACAATGTGACACAAGAAGAAATCCCCAATGAACACTTCATATATATATATATCAATAACTAATTGTGAATCCATTCCATTTCAGCAACTTGTACAAAATGCAAACCATGGTAGATTATGTACTACCTGCAATTCGGATAAGCGCTCCACGTTAGTAATACAAACACGTAGTAAATACGTAATACTAATGCTTCTACGTTACAATGCAGATGGTACCAAAAACAACTGCAAGCAAACTGGATTCACACATGGTCAAATATCACTTGGTAAGAAAACCTTCACAACAATAGTTATAATCTACCACGCAGGAGCCACAACCAATTCAGGGCACTACACTGCATATATAAAAAAGAAATGTGGATGGTTTGAATGTAATGATAGTACCATTGCTCTAAAGCAGAGATTACCAGCAAATCTTACAAACGCTTATTTAAGGTTCGTAAAACCAAAATTTTATAACTAAACTGTACTTAAACCTTAAGTAAACTTATAGTAAAAAAATATAAACTGTTAGAATATTCCAAAAGCTATCTAACTGCTCAAAGATTTGACAACAACTAATCAGATAAATGAATACCACTAAATTAGAGCAAAAAATAAACAGTTAGAATACGCCAATTGGTATCTAACTGTCCCAAAATTTAACAATATCCAAACAGATAAATCAATACCACTTAAATATATAAAAAAAATAGACAGTTAGAATACGCCTACTGGTATCTAACTGCTCCAAAATTTTACAATATCCAAACAAATAAATAATATGTTACTGCTCCAAAAAACTGCAACAAGCCAATGTATAAAGCATTAGCCAGAAACAACAAGTGAACACTGAAAACAAACAAACAAATAAACTGTAGCATAACAGAAAAAGGGTTATTTTTTAATCCAAGATGGATTTTTTTTCTCCCACAGACTCAATGATTTTAGCAACAAATTCAGAAACTGAGCAAATTGCACAGTACTCTGTTTTGTAATCTACTACATATGAGGGTCCAAAAAAAATTGTTGATTATACAATGTAATAAGTTATTACAAAATACTAATACTAACATGCTATTTTCTTTTATCACAGAAATGAACAAGAAATACATGTACTCCAGTTACTAAACCAAACAGTAAGTATATTATAATAAGAACAACCATAGCAGCATATCACAACCATAGTGGCTTATAACTTTGTTCCTTATAAATTTGTTTTTGACTCAAAGTTATAAGCAACTATGAGTGTGATATGGTGTGGTGGTTGTGGCCAGGGCATAGAGTCTTGGGTGCATGGCCATCACTGCACGCCCCTCAGTCCGCAGGCACATATACATGCCCAGAACACCCGCAGAAAGGCAGGCCCTTGTCCAGGACTTTTACACGGTGGCACACTTCCACAAAGTGCTCGGTGCCATAGATTGCACCCATGTGGCCCTACGTCCACTTCGGGCCACTGAGCACATCTACCAAAACCGCAAGCACTGGCATTCCATCAACGTGCAGGTGGTATGCGATGCAAAGGGAACCATCACCTCTGTCTATGCAAACTACCTTGGCTCCACCCATGACAGTTTCATATACAGAATGTCCGCCCTGAGCCGGCCCTGGAAGCTGGGCAGCATGGCGACACATGGCTCCTAGGTGAGTACAAATGCCCGTGCACATGCATGCATGTCACACACACACAAATACACAAACACCAATAATCACAACCATCATCACCTCTCCAGGGGACAGTGCCTACCCTTTGAGCAACCACATGATGTCGCCAATCCGGAACCCCACCACACCACCCCAGGTAAGATACAATGCGGCCCATATTGCAACCAGGGCCATAGTGGAGTGCACATTCGGAGTGCTCAAGTCACGCTTCCAATCCCTTGACCGCTCTGGCGGGCAGCTACTCTATGAACCCCCACTAGTGTGCAGGATCATCGTGGCATCATTTGTCCTGCACAATGTTGCAACACGCAGGGCGTACCGGTGGACATGGTGGTGCCCCCACATCCCCAACCACAGGCACAGGCACTGCCCATGGGAGGGGATAGGGAACGTGGTGAGGAAGCCCGGAACCCAGCTTGTGGCCACATTTCTCACCTAAGCTCCCCCCCCCTGCGGAGTGCACACAGGCCTGGCACATACCAGGTGACAATCGATGATGACAATGAGACAGTCAACTGTCACAACCTTACCACCCTGAGAATGTTGCCATGGAAGTGCCACATTGTGTGCATCCCTAGCTACTTAAACATAAGCAATCCTGTGTGACCACAAGGCACACATGCAAGTTGTGAATCACACAGATCTGCAAAACAGGCCATGACTATAACTGTTATGTCACCCAAAACCTCCAAAACCACAATAGGACATGGCAAGCAATAGCTATCCACCAACTCAGTACCAATAAGGTACACATTGACATGTAAAAAATGTAAAGTGGCATCAGACAATGATGCCTGACAAGGAATCAGATGAAACGACGGACCAACAACCTCCCACACAAAAGAACTCATACCCAAATGCATTCCAACAATTGTAGTTTTAACATAACAATGAATGCCTGCCTACATGCACATTGTGCATAGCAAAATCAACACTGCACCTTCTGTGTGCCGTGTCCACCTCATGCAACACACTGCTCAGCGCACAGCATAGTGAACAGCCATTGTGTGTGACGCACACCCTAAGCATCACATCTAAGTGACAAACTACATCAAAAAGCAAAATACGCATGTACAGGATCCACAATTGGTCATAGATCATGTGCTGCAGGGACACAGTGGACACCAGAAGGCAAACAGAGTGTACTTGTGGACATGGAAGGGTAGTTGTACATGTAGTGGATCATAGTGCGAGTGTGTGGGTCAGTACAGACATGCACTCAATATATGCATGTGCAATCAAGTGACCATCAGGGTCCTCTACACATCACATGTGAACATTCACCATGTGTACACCCCAACATGTCAAGCCATAACTATTCCCTCACACCTGAAAGCTAAACCCAGCACATGAACAGGCATTGATCAGCAGAATACATCATGTACATAGGATACCGCAATTACAATGTCAGGGTGCGCATCACACTGTAGGGCAAGGCAACTCTCAACAAAAAAACACCCCCCCTCCCTCACAAATCACCATGACCCACTGAACAACAGCACTTGGGTTATGTAGCCTTCATCCTTGAAGTTCACCTGGCCACAGGATCACCCTTCCCCTTTGTCAACATTTCCCACCTTGTGTGAAAAAAGTGTCCAGCACCCTCAGAGGCCACCTTGACTTGCAAAAACACCAAATCAAAGAGAACTGAACGCAGGCCAACATAGAAGCCAAGCAAAAAGCCTGCAGGCAGCAAAACAAACCAGAAGAGCCTCCAGTAGATGACTTGAAGTAGCAGTACGTCACAAAGCCCAAGTACTACCACAATGACGTAACAACCAAGGTAGCACAGTAAAACAATGTCACAACAGGATGTGTACCATATGTGGTACATAACACAGAATAATGCACCACAAACTGATGTGTACTGTCACAGCTCCCGTGTACAGCTGCAGGAGTGGCACGTACCAACCATCCCCACCGTGGTCGGGGTGTCTCCAAGGTCAAACTCACACAGGCCTCTGAGACCCTGGTGGGGAAGGAGGGTCAGGGATATGCAGTCGGGACAGGCATTGCTATACTGGATAACCGGAATGAGGGGCAGGAGGGGGGAGTAGGATTCACACAGGAAAGTAGGAAATGCACAAAACTGTACTCCTCACATTTACACATACACAAGTACACCAAACCTGATCATCATGCACATAGTAACAAATTACACAAATGGAAGACAAAGAGAAACTTATCTCTGGGGTGAGTGCTGGCCTCCTGCCTGCGCACTCTCAGGTCCGTTAACAGGAGCAGTTTAATGCTGCAAAGAGAGCCACAGTTACAAATCTGTGCATACCCATAACACACAAACACACCACCATATATGCCCCAAAGTAACAAAATACTCTACAAACAATCTGGTGTGGATGCTTCGTACCCATACATAACATCACCCCTGTGATGGTTCATACACAGTCAATGCAGTAAGTCATGCGCCGCTGGGTGTGCTGCAAATGGAAGACCAATGTGTCACGAATCACACAACATGCAATGTTCCCTGGGTAAGCAGCCAGACGCAAATAGCAAGGTATGACTTCAGAACAAGTCGTGTTCCACCATGACCCAAATAAAGTAGGTAGTGCATGTGTCAAATTCTACATGGTAATGAAATGCACTGCACACAGGTCTGTCTTGCTGTCTGTCCCTGTGAGCTGCTTCTTTCCATGTCTTGCAATGCTACATGGCTAATACTAGTGCCTCAATGGACCATGGTGGACCAGAGGGTATGTGCCACTGGCCCTGCAGGTGCCCCAGACAACTTACCCATCAACTAGCCATTAGTCCACCAACGCATCTCATCTGTATTGTGTGCTTCAACACCAATATTTGTCCAAGCCCACCGTCAGTGCTGCTACTAAGCATGCATGTGCAACTGGCCAGGTGGAAGGTCTGCTGCGTTGTGCTGCTCACTTTGCCTGGAGTCCCTTGAAACACGTCAGCTGTTTTCGGATGCATGAGCGCAATCCCTGTGCCTCTGCTTCCGCACACATTCGCATGTCGGCACCACCAAACGTGTCCAGCTTCCAGACGTCCAATGGCCCATGTCTGCCCATGTCTGCTGGCAACGGTGGTCTGGAGGCTCATCCCCCTGCAGAAAGTGCATGAAACACATGATTAATGCTTTAAAATCATCTGTGTGTGTCTCTTCAGGCATTACATGACTGGACGGTGTCAGAGACGTACATCACAAATCACACCATCAGTCTGTCTTTCACAGGCAAACTGTTGAACACACCATCTACGCCATGAATTTCAACAAGCACATGTACAGTATAGATAATAAACATACTACACAATGAATAGCAATGAATGTAAACATCAATCATGAAACCTCCCATCTAGCGAATGAAGAACAGTGGTCAATAACACCCCTATCATCCCCACTAGGGGTGTTAACACAAGTTTCACAGCAGCAGACATGTCACAGATATGACAGTCCAGAGCCCTTGTGTAATAGGCTGTTACACCAACCCATCCTTCCGAGCCCATGGATAAGGGAAGCAGGAGTGGCATATGTGAGTCAAGGACCCCAAGCTGCAAATACATACACAAGACAAACTTGAAGGGCCCAGCTGGAACAGACAGTGGATGCTCTCAAAAGCCACAAAGCACCACACCGTCACATGAAAGCACAATAGACAAACAATTTTAAACTATATTAACTAATTACACTAACTATGAAAAACCTACATTATCTATTTAAACTAACTATCAAATTGAAACTAAACTAACTAAACTAAAATGGCCATTTACGACCCGGGGCAGGGAGGCACCCAGGAGTGGGGAGGTACAGGGTGCTGCTCAACACCCACATGCGATGATGTTGAGGAAAAAAAAAAACTCCATGGGCTCAACGCCTGCACAGCCCGACCTATGTGGAAGATAGACTGTCGTCCGAGTCTGGCTCTTCATGGAAAGGAGGACGTGGCACATGACCCTGACCATGTCTAGCAGCAGCTTGCCCATCGTCGGCAGCAAGTCTTCTGGACGGGTGAGCCTGGTTCTGGCGGTGATCACACATAGGTCTGCATGCAGAACCTCCCGTGATACACGTGCTTCCTCTTGCAAGGTAGCATGTGAAACATGGAGTTCCTCCTGCAAGCCCTGGCTGGACAACTGCTGCACCTCCCGGCAATCATGTAGCTCAGCCAAGATGGTACGCTCAAGCTGCGCAAACCTCTCCTTTGCCCGCTCCCTCTGGGACATCATAAGGACACCCAGAGTGGATCTGAAGGAAGCATACTCTTGCCTCAGGGCCTCCATGTGTGCCTCTTCGTGAGCAGCAATTGCTTTACGCAGAGACGACATTTCAGCCTGGCGTGCCCTGTCTGAGGCCGCCATGCCCAGCCTGAGCGAGCAGGCCGTGGACCGTGCCACCTGCTGCTGGAGAAGCACCTGCCTAGCAGGGGGGAGCACGGATTGGGCCACACTCCATGCTCTCAGTGATGTTATCCATTGCTGCCCCCTGCCGTTCAGAATTGGCAGTCATGTCTTGCTCCCACTCAGTATACTGCGGTTGCGTGCGGCGACCACGTTGCTGGGCTTGACCCCTGTGGGACCCAAGGACTGGATGTCCTTGTTGTGTTGGCACCGCCCGCGGCTGCACGACTACATGACCCCGTGACGTGATGGCCCAGGCACATCAGTGACTGGTGTGGAGGGTGACCCTGCGTCCCGATCCACCACAGGCGGAGGTTCCAAGACTGTCTGACCCCTCAGTGCAGGTGTCGTGGACAGAGGAGTGCCCACATCAGAATCACTCACCCCTGACATATGGACCTGATGCTCGTCCAACTCGACATGGACGTCAGAGTGGTCTTCAGGGCTGGATTCATTGCCAGCCAGAGACAAAATGGACTGTAGCACATGTGGGTTTTCGTGGCCTACCACCCCACGACCCGCACTTGTGCCGGGATGCTGTAGTGATAACAACCCTGTGCCTGGCATGACAACACCATCCTCTGGCTCCATTGCGTCATCATCTGAAAAGTAGAGAGAAATAAGGTCACTACACAAGTTAGAAGCACACAACACACACACACAGACACCAAAGACATCAAACAGACATGTCACACACAAAATAGAACCTGCCATGCATGCTGGGTCAACTTGAAATTGATTCTGTGATTAAGGCATGTCAAAAGGTGTCAGTTTGCACTGAAGTAGGTCAATGCAGTGCAAAAAATATGTATGTTACTCACTGTGTACATGTACAAGAACTTCATGATGTGTGTCATAAAATGTGTAGGCAGTGCAAGGTCAACTTCAGGCATCACGTGCAATGTGCATTCAATGGGTAGCATGTCTACAAGCAAACCACCTGCCCCTAAGTGCAAATGCAGGGATTCCTAACATGGTATCAAAAGGCCGAACATAGAACTGTGTATTGTCAGACAGTGTTGACTAGCATCAATAGCATCATGTGAATCAAGTGACAACACAGCAAATGATGATGGGACAGTAAGCAGGACACATGATGAAACCTCTGGAGTACACCCATGTGTGAAAAAGACACTACACCAGTTGGACAGAGTCATTGGCCATAAAACAGGCCAAGGCCTGTGACCCACACAGGCTGTCAGGCCCTAAACATGTGTGCAATGCAGTACTGAGCCACAGTGGACATGGGAAGGCTGATGAAATTCCATGCAATGTATGTCACCCAGGACTTGTATTACAGTGATCATCCAGTCAGGACACATAGGGGCATGCGTGGAATGCACATGGAGCATGAATGGGCACTCATGTCCTTGCGGGGCATCTGACCTCTGCACAGTACAAGTGAGATACCCTGCATCAAGTACTAAGGATGTACCACACAGCATATGTCTGGCAGATTGGTTGCTGGAAGTTAGCATGTACACAGGATGCATGAACAGGGAAGTACCCAACGGCAACATTGAAGCAGACCAGTGCAAAGGTGGAATTGGGGTGCAGAGATGGGGGGTGGAGGGGCAAGGGAGCATGCCTACATGGAGTACCCGCATGCAGGCAGAGGACACATGCACGTCAGTTGTTTGGCAGAAACCTGTGCAGTTCCCTTTGGGAACACTGCAAAAGATTTAGGACTACAGGTGTTAGCAGTAAACCCACTTGGTAGCAGTCTGTACCACCCAGATTTACCTGGTAGCTGTGGCTGAGCAGTCAGACTTCCCTCAAGAAGAGTTAGGCAGTATGCAAAGTATACACAATAGGCACTCAGATACAATAACACAAGCAAACACTGACCAGAGCTTTGGTATCAAAGTATATAATTATTTATTTAAAAACACACTGTTTGAAACACTCCAGCACTCTTATTGTAAAACACTCTAAACACAGTTACCATTATAATATATACAACCCTTATTCCTTATCAGATAAGTCTTAGTTAACACCACTTATTTCCAGACAGAGGTGAGCGCTTAACTATAGATGGCACTCCAATAAGTTCAAGAAGAAGGGAGGGAAAAAGACAGGATATGGAAAGATAAACCACTCTAAGATTTAGGAACACTATTAGCAAGGCAGAAGAGCAAAAGTCACTTGTGAGCCAAAGTCCATAGGCTGGGCCCACTCTCAGAGAGAGCAGAGCACAAATGTGCCCAAGATCACACAGTTACACTAGGCTTTGAAAGTCTTGCAGAGAGTTCGAAAAGAATTTAGAGAGGCTCAGAAAAGTTTAGCCAGGGTGTCCCAGGCTAACCCAGGTTCGAAAGCCGGGGGCTAAATCCATGCCGTACAGTCGGTGGCAAGGGAAGCCAGGTGGAACACAGTACCTTAAGTGGGAAGGATCCTCCAGCGGTGGCAGTTGTTCCTGGCAGCGGGTGCAAGTCTCAGCGTCATCCAGGGGAAGAGAAGATCTCGACTTGGAGTAAAGCTGAAGGTCGTTGCACTGCCAGGGAAGAAACCAGCCACAGAGTTTTCCGGTTAAAGGTATTACCCTTTATTTCGCGGTCGTGGTAAAACGTGGTATTCCGGTTGCCGGGGTGCTTGGCACAGGCAAGGCGGCCACGAGATGCATCGGGAAGGCAAAAAGACGGTGAAACTGGTTATCCCCACCAGTCAAAGGAAGAAGACTCTCCGGCGGGAGATCTCCTCTGTCGTTGGGAAAAGTGGTGAGACGGTTCAGCAGGGCTCCACTGGTGGTGTCGTCGTGGCAGGTCAGCTCAGCTTCTCCCTCGTCGGATTCTTAAGGTCCTATGGCGACTTCTGAAGTTCCAGTCCCCAAAGCCCTGCTTTTATGCAGAAAACCCCCATTCCCTCAGCCTAGCTGTCACTCAAACATGCTAAGTGGTGAGCCGGACGGCTTACCACTTGGGCCAATCAGGACGGAGTGCGACTTGAGTTGCCTAGGCAACTCACTCCAGGGTGCCTAAATCCCCCTCCACCCCTCTGAGTACCCCAGGCAGAGTGGCACCACTTTGGAGGGCTTCTGTGGAGAAGCCCGCCAAAAAGTGGAACAAAGGGCTGGACTTGGGTTGGAGTCACAGAAGAGAACACAAACGCCATTTTAGAACCGAGTTTTGTCAAAAAATACCAACCAAAGAATTAATAATAATTAAATAAACCGGCGGTATGTTCGAGGCTATCGTAATTAAATAAATAAAGATAGTAGCCTCGAACAATGGGAAAATCCCACAGAGAAATATTCGCGGTTGAATATAAAAAGTAGTATCCACTGCCACCAGCCAAAACTTGATCAGGGGGGATGGAGACGTGCCCCCTCGACTAACAGACCCCGGGGTAATTGAATTGCCCCAGCCAGTACGTCCACAATATGATGGTTTGTACTGGTTCTGTTCAGAATTTAAGACTAGTAAAGTCAATGGTGACTTTACATGCTCTGGGAGACAGTAGTCAGTCCCAGGGTACGGAGTCTATTCTGGGGAGTCACTATGACACCCCTGTGTTACTGCACTGAGGGTGCTGTGTAACACACATCACAAAAACACATGAAGCCCTATGGAGTAAAAGACCCCATAGCCCATTAAACACATCTAGAGTCAAAGGAACACTCTCAAATCATGTCCAAGAGTGAGGGTAAAAGAGTCCCACTCATGGCAGGAGAAAAAAATAAACCCCAAAAATCCAGCAAAGCTGCTGGGGGACTCACTAGGTTAGGAAATTCAGCCTAAACAGAGAATTCTCCCTAACATCAGTCATGCTATGACATTGTCCCTGGGCTGAGAGGAAGGTCACCCTAGGCTACATGCAGAAGGGCCAGTGAGCTGGAACATGGATGGGAGGGGCATACTGGTAACCAGCATGTGAGCAGGGTACAATAGTGGTGATGCGGACAGTCCCCGTCTGCTCCACATGTCCACCATCCAGCAGAGCAGACATGCATCAGTGAAGCATTGCCTTACTTGCTCATCAGAACCATGTGCACGTGACATGTAGTGGCAGTCATGCACAACACATCGCACAAGTAAAACAGACACGTCCTCAACAAACACGCATCAACACTCACTGGACTGGGCATCAAAGTGCGGCATCTCTCCCACTCCTTCAACCGATTCAGATGGTATGAACTCTGCAACGAGTGACTCATGCAGAGTGAGGTCTTCCTCATCTGGTGCAGGCCCACTGCCAGTCACCAGAGTCAAGTTGTAATTTGAGGCACGCTTAGCCTTAGTGCTGCGTTTGAGGTCATTCCAATGCTTTTTGCACTCTTGTGCCGTGCGCACCTCATGGCCGAATGCACTCACATGTTCTGCAACTTGCTTCCAGTGGGTATCACGGTGGGCAGTCGGAGTCTGACAATTAGCACCCACTAGCATGTCACGGCTGTGGTCCCGCACGTAGTCCACGAGGAAGTCCAATTCCTGGTTGCAGAAAGGCTTCTTCCTCGACGTGCAGGAGGTCGTGGCTGTGTGTGGGGTCCCAGCCTGTGCTGCAGGTGCAACCTTCCTCCTCTTGGATTGTGGCGCAGACCTTGGACGGCTAATGCCGCCCTGATCAGTATGGCTTTGGGTTCGGTGGATTGAGCCAAGGGAGTGGCAGGTGGAGGGACGACCAAAGGCCTGACTTGTGTCAGTGACAGCTGGGTGCCCACTAATGGACCCAGCGCAGCAAAATCCGCTGTGGCAGGGTCATTGACCGCAAATGTCCTGGTTGGCAGACTCACAACCGGGGTGTTGTTGGGTGCATCTGCCCCTGCACTTGCCAACACCCGGCTGTTCGGGGCAGCAGATGACATAACTTCCCCAGGGACACGTGTCTTGGTCAGAGCAGCCCTGCGTGCCCCTACGGTTTCCCTCCTGGCCTGTTGGAAATCTTCCAAGGGCTCGTCAAGTGCCAACGCAGCCTGCGCTGGCAGACCCTGAGCCTGGGTGGTGGTGTCCACAGCTGCAACTGCAGCTACCACTACCCTCGGGCCCGTGGCAGTCGATGAAATGGACTGCCGGGTCACACGGGCGCCAGTGCCAGATGCAGAAGCTGTATCTCCCAGAACCACAGGGGGTGGTGGCATGACTGCACTGACACATGGCACAACATCGTCCTCAAGTGGTGCACCCCTGCCTCTTCCCCCTCTGCGGCCACCCTGGACACCCTGGAGTCCCCCTACTCCCTGGTCACCCCGGCCACGTCCCTGACCACGCCCGCCATGAGGAGGACACCCAGTTGAGGCGCCCCTCACCTTTGGTGGCCTCCCAACCATGGCACAGATGTAGTGGTGCCGGCACAGATGGAGTAGTGCCAATGGGAAGTTTACACCACAATTGACCTGGGCAATTGGGGTGAAGGGGGTGGGATGCAAGAAGTTAACAGCCCCCCTGCACTTGCAAGGATGTATGTGACCCCAGTGATGTAGTGACGGGTCTCGCAATGCTCAGGCACCCCAAAACTGCAGTAAAACCGTGCACGCAACCCTGCAGCCTACGTGTGTGGAATCAACGCAGTACGCGGTAGCACCCAGTAACACGAAAAGCGCATACGCGTGGGACGCGCAGGCTACTATGACCTTGAAAACGGGTGCTATACACAGGGGCACCCGCCGTGGGAAAAATAGCGTGCGCGACTCACCGTCTGACTAGCGGGATGCAGAAAAACACGCATAGCCAATTCCACCACCAAAAGAAGAGATACGTCCTTGATAGCTGTGAAGTTGTGATGGCGTGCGAAACAACACGAAGCAGCAACACATGTCAGTCTCCACCAAAGGCACGTACAGCGAACTGCTGGCCCCGCTCACCTTTAACCCGTGCTGAGGGAAACGCCTGCGTGCATCATGTCACTTACGCGCATAGGCCCTTTCCTCGGATTACATGGATTCACACGCGGACGTGCAGTTTTTTTCATGCGCGCTGAACCACTATGCCCACGTCACGAGGGAAACGCCTGCGCGCGTAACGTCACAGAAATGCTTACGTGCTAAGGGCCTTTGGTCCAATGAAATTGCGTACGTGTGCTGATGCACTTACGCGCTAAGGGCCTTTCCTCCAACTACACACTGACGTGCAATTTTTTCACGTGCCAATCACTCGTATCAAGCTGGCCTCGCAACAACACACGGAAGACCACGCTCCTGCCCAGAAGGCCGAATTACTGCCCCCCAGAGCCCTGAGCACGCTCCCACCTGCCATCTGCTGCTGCCTGACTGCCTGCTGCCCACGTGCCCTGCTATTTGCTGCCTGCATGTCAGCCAGGGGTGCAGTTGCTGTGACCACCCCTGCTGGAACCGAAGACTCCCGACTGGGAAACCATTGCTCCACAGCCCAGCCCCAGGACCCAGTTTCCCACCCACTCCTGCCTCTGGGGTTGCCATGTCAGGCACAACACCATCTGGCACCACTGGCAACCCCCAGCCAGAGAGGCAGAGGGCCACCAGCTTCACTGCCAGGGAAGTTGGTGTCCTGGTGTAGCAAGTCCTGGGGCAGTATAATGCCCTCTTTGGAAGATTGCGCGCCGACTATGAAGGACGGAGCAGGATCTGGACGGACATCGTGACTGCCATCAACACAGAGGCGGTGGCAGTCCGCGACTTACAACATGTCAAGAAGCGCTGGGAGGACTTCAGGTCCAGGAACCTCAACAAGGCCCGGTGCCTCTTGAAGGCAGCGGATGCCAAGGGGTGCCGGGGCCACCTGTCCGACCACCAAATGAGGGTCCTGGAACGCATATGCCCAGCGCTCCACGTCCAGGTCCTTGAGAGGCAGACCCGTCTGGAGTCGAGCGGTAAGTGTACATGCATACTGATTGGACGCTGTGCGTGTCGTGCCAGTAGTGTGCAGGTCGCACATGTGTTTTTGTAGGGCCATGTAGGGATATGTATGAACAGGGGTGTGTGGCTGCCACATGTGAGTCCTCTCTGGTGTGAGACACATCAATGGTGTATGTGTTGGTAAGCATGCAGGCCAAATGCAGATGTGGGAGCACACATGTTTGAATTTCTGTGTATGTACGTTGGCATGGTTGTGGTGTCACACATGGATGGTGGTTCCAGCTGCATGTATCTGCACTGTGTACATGTGTGTGTATTTGACAAGTGTGCAACTGTGATGCAACATGGATGCATGTAACACTGATATGTAGAAGGCTGGATGCCATATGTGACATGGATGGCGATCTCATCACTGCGACAGTTGGTGGAGATGTACACATGTATGTAAGTGTGGTGGCGTGTGTGCATGTCTTGTGCACTCCCCGTGTTTCATGTGATGTAAGGCACACCTTCGGCTGCTCATGCTGTTGTATGTGTATGGATGGTGCTGCCTGGTGCAATATTGCTGTGGAATTGCTCATGTGTTTGAGTTGAAATGACATGTGTGTTGGGGATTGTGATGCCATATCTGAAGTGTGACACTGCTACTCATGTGCAACTGTCATGTGTGTATCAGTCCATTGTACAGTGCCCTGATGCCTGTGTCCTAGCTCTCCCTGTCTGCAGCGTCAACTGATGAAGAGGGTGGACAGGTGCTGTGGAGCAAGGCAGCAGGGATCGCACCGCCAGCCAGAGATGCAAGGCCCGGCTCCCCTCCCAGGTTGTCATCTCGTCAGGGAGTAAGGAGTCCGGTGCCGCGTCCCAGGCCACAGCTGCCGAGGGTAGGTCCAAGAGGCGGAGGTCGGAGTTGGACTCCTCGGCAGCAGAAGGGGCAGCTGAGACCCCACAGGGTCCGACGGAGGAAGATGGCATGGAGTCATCCAGGTTGGTGGGGGGTTTGGTGGAGGAGGAGGCCATGGAAGGGACAGACACGGGGTCTGGAGGTGGGGATTTCACTGGTGCTAGTGGTGCAGTGCAGGGGCAGGGACAGGAGGCAGCACAGGCCGCCGTGGAGGTGCCTGTATGTAATCCTGTCCCCGATCCTGTGACTTGCCAGCAGGGATGCCTACGTCCAGACCCGTTTTCAGGGAGGGGATCCACTTCCAACAAATGGCCTTCCTCTCCACGCGGTTGTGGCTATCTGGGACTGGGTTGAGCCTGTCCTGAGTGGGATGGCGTTGCGTCAACGAGGCATGCGAGGTGACCTGCAGTGTTTTCGTGAGGACACTGCACATCATCTCAAATGCCTCGTTGAACACGTTGATCTACTGGGACGGGTCACCAGAGCCGGATTCCTCTGTTTGATGGACCTTGTTCCGACCCCCTCCTCACCTGATCCCCCTATGCGCCAGTCGTCCTCCATGCCATCTTCCCACCCATGTATCACTTGGGTACCCTGTGGAGATGCCTCTGACCCTGCAGCCAGGCTGGTGGAGGACACACCCCTGCCACAGTCGGGAGTCGGACGTCCAGCAGTCCAGCAGGGGTGGCCACCTCAAAAACTGCACCCCAGCTGGAGGAGGTCGTGCAGACAGCAAGAGCCAGGGCACAGGCACAGCAGCAGCAACAAGGTGGGAGCCATGATGGCTCGGGGCCTTCAACATCGGAGGGGCAGGCATTGGCCAGAGGGCAGGAGGACCCAGGATTGGAAGTGTCTTCCGTGTGGCAGCGGTTGGGCCACGCCATAGAAGTGGAGCAGCAGCGGGCGGAAGAGGCATGGCTCACGATGGTCAGGGCGGAGAACTCAATGCGGAGGGCACTGAGTTGGGCCGAGTGCCTCGAGGCAATTCGCAGGGAGTTGGAGGTGAACATGTCATCGTCCCTGCGAACCCTCAGGGCCATGGAAGAGGGCCGCCTCTAGGACATTGAGCAGGAGTTCGATGATGCCCTGGCCCGGGACATCGAAAAGGGAGCCGTCGGACTAGCACTCTGCCATTGTAAATAGTTTTTAGAGTTAGGTTTCCTTTTCCTATGATTTGTGGTGAATGGACTATGCCACACACATTTGTATATATTTTTTTTATTAGGTAGTTTCTTAGGTAGGTTTCATTTCTTTTGTTGCGCTCATGGACCCTTGACAATGGATTGTACATAGTTGGACAATGGATTTATTTGAACTTTTTATTTGATTTTGAACATGGATTAATGGATTTTTCTTTTGGACAATGGATTTCACATAGTTGGACAATGGATTATTTTGAACTTTTTCTTTTGATTTCACCATGGATCAATGGATTTTTCTTTTTACTTTCCTTTGGATTTGCATTGGTGGAGGGAGAGTTTTAACTATTTTTCTTTAGGATTACTTTGGATTGGTTGTTCTTTTCATTTACTCATCTTTTGCACATGCTTTTCATTTCATGTTTGCCATTTTGTTGTGCTTTCATTTCATTGCTTTTTTTTTGTACATAATACATTTTCATATTTTAGTTCCATGTGTGGGATTCACTCATTGGGTTAATGCATGTGAAAATGTGGGTTTACATAATCAATGACAACCAGTGTGTGTGTGTGACAGACATGTGTTGTTGTGTATAGTTGACTTTTGGTTTGTGTCTTGAGATAGGCATGTCAGTGTGGGGTGGATTGGGAAATCATTGTGTCTCAAGTATGGGGTGGCGTGCTGTGGTATTTTGGTGTAGAAGTGGGCCATGATTGTGCATCTTTACTTCATGTAGGGGGGGGCATGAGTGGGGGCCTGCTGGCAGGTGCCCCTCACTTCTGGGGGGTGGGGGTGCTGGGGGACATGAGTGGGGGGCTGCTGGCAGGTGCCCCTCAATGCTGGGGGGTGGGGGTGCTGGGGGACATGAGTGGGGGCCTGCTGGCAGGTGCCCCTCACTGCTGGGGGGTGGGGGTGCTGGGGGACATGTGTGTGGGCCTGTTGGCAGGTGCCCCACACTGCTGGGGGGTGGGGGTGCTGGGGGACATGAGTGGGACATGAGTGTCGGCTGCTGGTAGGTGCCCTTCACTGCTGCGGGGTGGGGGTGCTAGGGGACATGAGTGGGACATGAGTGGGGGCCTGCTGGCAGGTGCCCCTCACTGCCGGGGGTAGGGGTCCTGGGGGACATGAGTGGGAAATGGGTAGGGGCCTGCTGGCAGGTCCCCTCACTGCTGGCAGGTGGGGGTGTTGAGGACATGAGTGGGGGCCTGCTGGCAGGTGCCCCTCACTGCTGGGGGGTGGGGGTGCTGGGGGACATGAGTGGGGGCCTGCTGGCAGGTGCCCATCAATGCTGGGTGGGTGGGGGTGCTGGGGGACATGAGTTGGTGATCACTAGTTCAAGGTGACATGTGGCTTAGCTGGAGGGCATTCCCATGGTGGATGGACTGCCTATGGGACATGCTTGACCAGGGGTGCAGGGCAGTCCCCTTTGGTGTGGGCTGCCTGCAGGGGCCGTGGAGGGGGTAGAGGGCACACCTGGGAGGACCCACACTGCCAATTCACGTGTCAGACTCCCCGCGCAACCCTGAAATACAAGTACCCTGCTCCAATCTCATGTGAAAATTCCCACGAACCCCAGTAATACACGTACCCCACTCGCACAGGGCCTACCGCGTGTGAAAATTCCCGCGAACCCCAGTTATACACATACCCCACTCGCACAGGGCCAATCGCGTGTGAAAATTCTCGCGAACCCCAGTTATACACGTACCCCACTCGCACAGGGCCAATCGCGTGTGAAACTTCCCGCGAAAACCAGTAATACACGTACCCCACTCGCAAAGGGCCTACCGCTTTTGAAAATTCCTGCGAACCCCATATATACACGTACCCCACTCGCACAGGGCCTATCGCGTGTGAAAATTCCTGTGAACCCCAGTAATCCACGTATCCCACTCGCACAGGGCCTATCGCGTGTTAAACTTCCCGTGAACCCCAGTAATACACGTACCCCGCTCGCACAGGGCCTACCGTATGTGAAACTCCCCGCAAACCCAAGTAATACACGTACCCCACTTGCACAGGGCCTACAGCATGGAAAACTCCCTGCGAACCCCAGTAATACACATACCCCACTAGCACAGGGCCTACTGCGTGTGAAACTTCCCGCAAACCCCAGAAATACACATGCCCCGCTCGCACAGGGCCTACAGCGTGTGAAACTCCTTGCGAACCCCAGAAATACACGTGCCCTGCTCGCACAGGGCCTACCGCATGTGAAACTTCCCGCAAATGAGCGTGGTACGTGTATTTCGAGGGGTGCGCAGGGAGTATTACACACGATTGGCCTAGCGCGAGCAGGGTACGTGTGTTCCGAGGGGTGCGCGGGAAGTTTTACATGTGTTTTCGTGGTTGGGGGGCTGTATGATGGTCCACTGGCCTATGCGCCATGTACTGGATTTGTGCACTGTTCATGGCACATGGGGCGGGGTTGGGGGGCGTAACTGGCGCTGCTGCAGGGTCGCTGCGCCACTCTGCGCCACGGCTGCTTAGGGATGTTAAAATAAATGAATACGCTGTGTGCCGAAATGGGTTTTGGCGTACGCGGCTGGCACAGACTACCTCACTCACACACTGTGCGCCAGCCGCGTGCGCCACTTGTGCGCTGAATTCTATGAATTACCCCCTTAATGTCCGCGGACATTATGAGTGTTCTTAGAACACTTTCAACTTGCCAGCGAACAATACAGACAGAGTCCTCAGAACACCCCCATTTTTTTATTTGCGAACATTTCAGGACACCACGAGTGTTCTTAGAACACATTCAACTTGCCAGCGAACAATACGGACAGCATCTTCAGGACACCCCCTATGAACATTTCAGGACACCGCGACAGTTCTTAGAACACTTTCAACTTGACAACGAACAATACGCACAGTGTCCTCAGAAAACCCCCATTTTGATTATTTGCAAACATTTCAGGACACTGCGAGTGTTCTTAGAACACATTCAACTTACAAGAGAACAATATGGACAGCGTCCTCAGAACACTCCCAATTTTTTATTTGCGAACATTTCAGGACACCGCAAGTGTTCTTAGAACACATTCAACTTGCCAGCGAACAATATGGACAGCGTCTTCAGGACACCCCCTACGAACATTTGAAACTTCTCGCAAACCCCAGTAATACATGTACCCCACTCGCACAGGGCCTATCGCGTGTGAAAATTCCCCGCGAACCCCAGTAATACACGTATCCCACTCGCACAGGGCCTATTGCGTGTGAAACTTCCCGTGAACCCAGTAATACACGTACCCCACTTGCACAGGGCCTACCGCGTGTGAAAATTCCTGTGAACCCCAGTTATACACGTACCCCGCTCGCACAGGGCCTACCGCGTGTGAAACTCCCCGCGAACCCCAGTAATACACGTACCCCACTCACACAGGGCCTACAGCGTGTGAAACTCCCCCTGAGCCCCAGTAATACACGTACCCTGCTCGCACAGGGCCTACCGCGTGTGAAACTCCCCGTGAACCCCAGAAATTCACGTGCCCCGCTCGCACAGGGCCTACAGCGTGTGAAACTCCCCATGAACCCCAGAAATACACGTGCCACGCTCGCACAGGGCCTACAGCGTGTGAAACTCCTTGCGAACCCCAGAAATACACGTGCCCCGCTCGCACAGGGCCTACCGCATGTGAAAATTCCAGCGTACCCCAGTAATACACGTTCCCCGCTCGCACAGGGCCTACAGCATGGAAAACTCCCCGCGAACCCCAGTCATACACGTACCCCACTCGCACAGGGCCTACTCCGTGTGAAACTCCCCGCAAACCCCAGAAATACACATGCCCCGCTCGCACAGGGCCTACAGCGTGTGAAACTCCTTGCGAACCACAGAAATACACGTGCCCCGCTCGCACAGGGCCTACCGCATGTGAAACTTCCCGCAAATGAGCGTGGTACGTGTATTTCGAGGGGTGCGCAGGGAGTATTACACGCGATTGGCCTAGCGCGAGCAGGGTACGTGTGTTCCGAGGGGTGCGCGGGAAGTTTTACATGCGTTTTCGTGGTTGGGGGGCTGTATGATGGTCCACTGGCCTATGCGCCATGTACTGGATTTGTGCACTGTTCATGGCACATGGGGCGGGGTTGGGGGCGTAACTGGCGCTGCTGCAGGGTCGCTGCGCCACTCTGCACCACGGCTGCTTAGGGATGTTAAAATAAATGAATACGCTGTGTGCCGAAATGGGTTTTGGCGTACGCGGCTGGCACAGACTACCGCACTCACACACTGTGCGCCAGCCGCGTGCGCCACTTGTGCGCTGAATTCTATGAATTACCCCCTTAATGTCCGCGGACATTATGAGTGTTCTTAGAACACTTTCAACTTGCCAGCGAACAATACAGACAGAGTCCTCAGAACACCCCCATTTTTTTATTTGCGAACATTTCAGGACACCACGAGTGTTCTTAGAACACATTCAACTTGCCAGCGAACAATACGGACAGCATCTTCAGGACACCCCCTATGAACATTTCAGGACACCGCGACAGTTCTTAGAACACTTTCAACTTGACAACGAACAATACGCACAGTGTCCTCAGAAAACCCCCATTTTGATTATTTGCAAACATTTCAGGACACCGCGAGTGTTCTTAGAACACATTCAACTTACAAGAGAACAATATGGACAGCGTCCTCAGAACACTCCCATTTTTTTATTTGCGAACATTTCAGGACACCGCAAGTGTTCTTAGAACACATTCAACTTGCCAGCGAACTATACGGACAGCATCTTCAGGACACCCCCTACGAACATTTGAAACTTCTCGCAAACCCCAGTAATACATGTACCCCACTCGCACAGGGCCTATCGCGTGTGAAAATTCCCCGCGAACCCCAGTAATACACGTATCCCACTCGCACACAGGGCCTATTGCGTGTGAAACTTCCCGTGAACCCCAGTAATACACGTACCCCACTTGCACAGGGCCTACCGCGTGTGAAAATTCCTGTGAAACCCAGTTATACACGTACCCCACTCGCACAGGGCCTATCGCGTGTGAAACTTCCCGCGAACCCCAGTCATACACGTACCCCGCTCGCACAGGGCCTACCGCGTGTGAAACTCCCCATGAACCCCAGTAATACACGTACCCCACTCGCACAGGGCCTACCGCGTGTGAAAATTCCAGCGAACCCCAGTAATACACGTTCCCCGCTCGCACAGGGCCTACAGCGTGTGAAACTCCCCCCGAGCCCCAGTAATACACGTACCCTGCTCGCACAGGGCCTACCGCATGTGAAACTCCCCGTGAACCCCAGAAATTCACGTGCCCCGCTCGCACAGGGCCTACAGCGTGTGAAACTCCCCATGAACCCCAGAAATACACGTGCCACGCTCGCACAGGGCCTACAGCGTGTGAAACTCCTTGCGAACCCCAGAAATACACGTGCCCCGCTCGCACAGGGCCTACCGCGTGTGAAACTTCCCGCAAATGAGCGGGGTACGTGTATTTCAAGGGGTGCAAAGGGAGTTTTACACGCGATTGGCCTAGCGCGAGCGGGTTATGTGTATTCCGAGGGGTGCGCTGGAAGTTTTACATGCGTTTTCGTAGTTGGGGGCTGTTGGGGTCCACTGGCCTATGCGCCATGTACTGGATTTGTGCGCTGTTCATGGCACATGGGGCGGGGTTGGGGGCGTAACTGGCACTGCTGCAGGGTCGCTGCGCCACTCTGCGCCATGGCTGCTTAGGGATGTTAAAATCCATGAATACGCTGTGCGCCGAAATGGGTTTTGGCGCATGCGGCTGGAGCAGACTGCCGCACTCACACATTGTGCACCAGCCGCGTGCGCCACTTGTGCACTGAATTCTATGAATTACCCCCTTAATGAGTGTATGAGACATTATGAGTGTTCTTAGAACACTTTCAACTTGCCAGCGAACAATAGAGACAGCGTCCTCAGGACACCCCCATTTTTTTATTTGCGAACATTTCAGGACAGCACGAGTGTTCTTAGAACACATTCAACTTGCCAGCGAACAATACGGACAGCATCTTCAGGACACCCCCTACGAACATTTCAGGACACCGCAACAGTTCTTAGAACACTTTCAACTTGACAACAAACAATACGCACAGCATCCTCAGAAAACCTCCATTTTGTTTATTTGCGAACATTTCAGGACACCGCAAGTGTTCTTAGAACACATTCAACTTGCAAGAGAACAATATGGACAGCGTCCTCAGAACACTCCCATTTTTTTATTTGCAAACATTTCAGGACACCACGATTGTTCTTAGAACACATTCAACTTGCCAGCGAACAATATGTACAGCGTCTTCAGGACACCCCCTACGAACATTGCAGGACACCGCAAGGGTTCTTAGAACACTTTCAACTTGACAACGAACAATACGGACAGTGTCCTCAGGACACCCCCATTTTGTCCATTTGCAAACATTTCAGGACACCACAAGTGTTCTTAGAACACATTCAACTTGCCAGAGAACAATACGGACAGCGTCTTCAGGACACCATCTACGAACATTTCAGGACACCGCGAGGGTTCTTAGAACACTTTCAACTTGACAACGAACAATACGGACAGCGTCCTCAGGACACCCCCATTTTGTTTATTTGCGAACATTTCAGGACACCACAAGTGTTCTTAGAACACATTCAACTTGCCAGAGAACAATACGGACAGCGTCTTCAGGACACCCCCTACGAACATTTCAGGACACCGCGAGTGTTCTTAAAACACTTTAAATTTGACAACGAACAATACGGACAGCGTCCTCAGGACACCCCCATTTTGTTTATTTACGAACATTTCAGAACACTGCGAGTGTTCTTAGAACACATTCAACTTCCCATTGAACAATATGGACAGGGTCCTCAGGACACCCCAATTTTGTTTATTTGCGAACATTTCAGAACACTGCGAGTGTTCTTAGAACACATTCAACTTCCCATTGAACAATACGGACAGGGTCCTCAGGACACCCCCTACGAACATTTCAGGACACCGCGAGTGTTACATCCGCCCTCAGCCCCGCTACGCGGTGACGTAGGGCGTCTTAATAAAAGCCCCGTCCCCACGCAAGGGAGGCAGTTCAAGGCACAGACTCCAACAATGTGTGTCGTGTCTTCTTTCGCTCCGGCTGGAGCTGCGTCAATGAGGCCTACCTCTGAGTCCTGCCAGGTTCTGACTACGTGCAGGGCCGGAACATAACACTGGCGACGAGGGAAACGGGACCCAGCACACGCGCTCGGCGCCCGACCGTCTCATTCCTCCTGCATCGCACGACCGACCAGTTTTTCCTGCGAGCCGATGGGACCGCTCTTCGACGCGTGGGCCTACCAAACACGCAAGGCGCACGTGCATTCATGGATGTGGACAGTTGAAGAGAGGCAGCGGCCCTATCCGCCAATGGTTTCATAAGTTGGCCTCAACAGGGACCGTCAGGGGAGGACAACACACGACATGGCGACCGGCACGTCCACCCCTGGGCCTAGTACACCATCCAGGTTTGCGGCAAATCTGTTGGTCTCGCCACCGCCAGCTCGCCCACAAAGCAACTCGACCACTATGATTCAGCCATTCGATCCGTTCACGGATCCATCCTCGGTTGGCCCCCGCTGGCAGCTATGGCTCCAAAAATTTGAGATGGCTGTGGAGTGCAAGGACGTAACCTCGTCCAGGAAGATGAGATTGCACCTACTTTTGAACGTGGGGGACGAGGTGCTACACATTTTCAACGCACTATCCATCGCGGATGGCCTGGACATTTACCAACGATCGAAGGACGCTCTGACGTCTCACTTTCTCCCGCAACTCAACCCTGACTATGAGACTTTTATATTCTGCACCACGTTCCAGGTGGAAGAGGAGACTGTGGATGCCTATCACACCCGGCTCAGGAAACTGGCAATGTCATGTGAGTTCACAGATGTCGAGAAAGAGATCCGGAGACAACTCATCAATGGCATCCATTCCGAGAAACTAAGGAGGTTGGTGCTGGGTGAGAGGTGTATCTCTTTGACACATATTCTGGAGCTGGCTCGTCAGAGGGAGCTAGCGCATGCCAGGGCCGCTAACATGGGTTTGACTCTGCAAAAATTACAGCCGGCCCTCGCGTCATCCATGGTGGCCCAGGTCACAAACAGACAGTCCACAAGGGATGAATCCGGTGGTAATTACGCACCGCCCAGATGGCAGCCACGGAACCCGGGGCCCACGGAGTGTGGATTGTGTGGTGGACCGCGTCACGGACAGCGAAATTGCCCGGCACAAGGCACAATGTGCGGGGCATGTGGCAGGAAGGACCACTATGCAAAGGTGTGCCGTTCTTCAGGCGCTCCACTACCGCCTCCGCCGAACCGTCAGGAGAGGAGTGGAACAAAGAAGAAGAAACAGGGAGTCATGAGGCGCGTCGAAGTGAACAACTCGTCGACTGATGAAGATGGGGATGACATTACAGGAACCCAGCTAGACCCCGGCAGAGAGCAGCGGACAAAAGGAAGAAAAGTCTACCTAGTGTCAGCCCTGGATCAACGACGTGACACGCAGAAGAAAGGGCTCCAGAGGTGAAAATGCCAGGTCACCCTCCAAAACCAGCAGATATGTATGACTATTGACACAGGAGTCTCGGTGAACGTCATGCCCACGTCCACGTTCAAAGCATTGCAACTGCAACCAACCCTCAAGAACACTGACACTCTCCTGTTCGCATATGGCTGCAAGAAGCCGCTACTGATAGTTGGCAGATTCCGCACGACCCTCAGCCACGGCTACCATCCAAAGTGTACGTACTGAATGCGGGGATTGAATGCCTTCTGAGCGGTGATTCGGCTGAGGACTTAGGGCTCGTACAGTTTGTAAATCAAATAGGGGAAGCCCAAGAGGTCGAGAAACTCCTGGCGCAACATCCCAACCTGCTGAACGGGATTGGGTGCCTGAAGGGAAAGACGATTAAACTCCACATTGACAAGTCGGTCCAGCCAAGGGCCGTCAGACATCGGAGGACCCCATTCCACATGCGCGAACAGGTGTAGATTGAACTAAAAGCACTGGAAAAAGCAAGCATCATCGAGGAGGTGACGGGGCTGACACCATAGGTGTCCCCGATGGTGGTCACAAGAAAACCCAAACAACCGGGGAAGGTCCGCATTTGCATAGACATGCGCCTCCCGAACACTGCTATCAAGAGGGAGCGCCATATCACGCCAACCCTCGACGAAATTGTGGCTGACCTCATGGGATCGAGAGTCTTCTCAAAAGTTGACCTGAAAGCAGGGTACCATCAGCTGAAGCTACACAAGGACTCTCGGTACATAACGACTTTCTCTACACACTTGGGTCTGCGAAGATACAAGCGGCTAAGCTTCGGCATATCTTCGGGGGCCGAAGTCTTCCAACAGACCATTCAAGAAGTCATCCGGGACATCCCAGGTGTCCTCAATGTCAGTGACGACATCCTGATCCACGCCCAGGACAAAGGCGAACACTTGAGAAGGCTAAAGATGCTCTTGGACCGTTTGGAGGTTGCGGGCCTAACCATCCACAAGGAAAAATGTGAGTTTTTCAAGACAGAAATATCATTCTTTGGCTACAAGTTCAGCAGCTCTGGCATCTCGCCGGACCCCCAGAAGGTTGCTGACATACAGGCCGCAAGTCCGCCCAAGACACCCACCAATGTCCGCAGCTTCCTGGGGATGGCCACGTACTGTGGAAGATTCATCCGAAACATGGCCACATTTTCGGAACCCCTTCGCGAACTCACAAAGCTCAACGTGAAGTGGGAGTGGGGAAAAGCTTGCCAAGATGCCTTCGAGAGCATCAAAGAGTCGCTGTCCGTAGAAATGAGAATGGCATACTATGACACCGCTCTTCCCACTGAACTCTACGTGGACGCCAGCCCTGTCGGCCTGGGGGCCATCCTCATGCAGGTCACCAAAGAAGGCGAGAAGAGACCCATCGCCTATGCGTCGCGTGCTCTCACAGCGACAGAGCAGCGGTACTCTCACATCGAGAAAGAGGCGATCGCCGTACTGTGGGGGTGCCGCCACTTCCACCTGTATCTGTATGGCCGCAGGTTCACAGCGATTACAGACCACAAACCCCTCTTACCCATCTTCATGGGCACCTCCTCGCACCCACCGGCCAGAATAGCCAAATGGCTGCTACACCTTCAGCAATACAATTTTGAGCTGATGTATCAGCTGGGATGCGGCAACCCGGCAGACTTCCTTTCCAGACACCGGAGAGCGGCAACGCCACAGGAAGTCCAGGTGGCCGAAAAGACTGAAGAGCACATCTGCCAGTTGGTGCGGGCAATGAGGCCGAAGGCAGTCAGCATTGAGGACATCGCGGAGGAAACAGGCAATGACCCCTGCTGCGGTTTGGTGAAGGATGCCATCATTTCGGATGACTGAAAGTCATTTATGAAAAACACACGCAACAGGACGGAAGAGGCAAAGGCGTTCCTCACGGGAACATTCACCGTCCGCCAAGATTTGTCGATAACAGACCAGGGGCTGCTGCTCCGCGGAAATCGCATCGTCATTCCGCCAGGCCTGCACGACTGGATAGTGGCACTCGCCCATGAGGGCCACCAAGGGATGACTCGAACGAAGGCTCGCATTCGACACCGAGTGTGGTTTCCACGGATTGACGAAAAAGTGGAAAAACTTGTCAACACCTGCCTGCCGTGCCTCATAACCGGAGCCCCACCTGATCCGGAACCCATCCTATCGGTGGAACGAGGCTCTGGCAGGTGGGACGCAATAAGCATTGACTTTTGCAAACTACGAGAGGGCCTGTACCTCCTGGTCGCAATCGATGACCACTCCCGATACCCCGAAGTCGAGGTGGTCGAGTCCACGGGAGCGGAAGTGGTCATCCCGGCCATTGAGAAGATGTTCGCGACACATGGACTCCCAACCACAATCAAAAGTGACAATGGAGCACCCTTCCAAGGGGTGGAGTTCAAACAGTACTTGCAAGATCTGAACATCCGGTATCACCACATAATTCCCAGGTGGCCCCAGGCTAATGGGGATGTGGATGGGGATGTGGAACTATTCATGAGAACGATTAACAAAGGCTATTGAAGGCAAATGCCAGCCCGTGGAAAGTCAACCTCTATCGGTTCCTGAGGAACTACAGGGTCACCCCGCACTGCACAACTGGCGTTCCCCCAGCAGATCTCATGTTTGGCACCGTTAAAAGATCGTCCATCCCACATCACCCCAGCAGAGGAACGGACGAGCTCGACGAGGGGCGCACCGACAGAAGGAGAAGGGACGCCAATGCCCACATGAGTGCCAAGAGGAGGTCGCGACCATCCAATCACCAGGTGGGCGACCAGGTGGTCATGTTACGGAACCCGACGAAGTCCAAAATGGATTCCCGCTACGAGGCTCTCCCATGGACTGTCCGTGAGACACGAGGGACCATGATAACTGCACAAAGGGGGCATCGTCAGGTGACGCGCAAGGCGTCATGGTTCAAGGTGGTGCCGCGCAACCTCTGGACTAATGGGGACTGTCCCCAAGAAGATGAGGATTCGCCGCTGATTGAGGACGGACCCGAGGATCACCAGGGCGAAGAAAATGCAGGTGACAGAACATGGGAGCAGTGGAGCGAACAGAACCTGGGTGAGCCGAAGGCGGAAGGTGAGAGATCTGCTGAGACTATAGAAACCACCTCACGGGGTGGAAGATAAGGCCTGAGAACTGCCACTCAGCCACCATCTCGGCTCAAGGACTATGTGTGGTAGTTTGGACTTTGAAATTTGTAAAAAGGAAATTGCGTTTGTATTTTGTTATACTCATAAGTAGAAGCCCACTCGTGTGGGTGTGTTCCGTTGTTGTGTTTTGTTTATAATAATGGAGGAATGTTACATCCGCCCTCTGCCCCGCTACGCAGTGATGTAGGGCATTTTAATAAAAGCCCTGCCCCCGCGCAAGGGAGGCAGTTCCGGGCACATACTCCAACAATGTGTGTCGTGTCTTCTTTCGCTCCGGCTGGAGCTGTGTCATTGAGGCCTACCTCCGAGGCCTACCACGTTCTGACTCTGTGCGGGGCCAGAACATAACAGCGAGTGTTCTTAGAACACATTCAGCTTGCCAGCGAACAATACGAACAGCGTCTTCAGGACACCCCCTACGAACATTTCAGGACACTGCGAGTGTTCTTAGAACAGTTTCAACTTGACAACGAACAATACGGACAGCGTCCACAGGACACCCCCATTTTGTTTATTTGCAAACATTTCAGGAAATCGCGAGTGTTCTTAGAACACATTCAACTTGCCATAGAACAATACGGACAGCTTCCTCAGGACACCCCCACTTTGTTTATTTACGAACATTTCAGGACACCACGAGTGTTCTTAGAACACATTCAATTTGCTAGAGAACAATACAGACAGCGTCCTCAGGACGCCTCCATTTTGTTTATTTGCAAACATTTAAGGAAACTGCGAGTGTTCTTAGAACATATTCAACTTGCCATCGAACAATACAGACAGCGTCCTCAGGACACCCCCATCAGGGCACCCCCATTTTGTTTATTTACGAACATTTCAGAACACCGCAAGTGTTCTTAGAACACATTCAACTTCCCATCGAACAATTCCGGACAGCGTCCTCAGGACACCCCCATTTTGTTTATTTACGAACATTTCAGGACACCACAAGTGTTCTTAGAGCACATTCAACTTCCCAACGAACAATACGGACAGCGTCCTCAGGACACCCCCTTTTTGTTTATTTACGAACATTTCAGTACACCACGAGTGTTCTTAGAACACATTCAACTTGCCATCGAACAATACGAACAGCGTCCTCAGGACAACTCCATTTTGTTTATTTACAAACATTTCAGGACACCACGAGTGTTCTTAAAACACATTCAACTTACCTGAGAACAATACAGACAGCATCTTCAGGACATCCCCTACGAACATTTCAGGACACCGTGAGTGTTCTTAGAACACTTTAAACTTCACAATGAACAATACGGACAGCGTCCTCAGAACAACCCCATTTTGTTTGTTTACGAACATTTCAGGACACCACAAGTGTTCTTAGAAAACATTCAATTTACCAGAGAACAATACGGACAGCGTCCTCAGGACACCCCCATTTTGTTTATTTACGAACATTTCAGGACACCGCAAGTGTTCTTAGAACAGTTTCAGCTTGCTTGCGAACAAAACGGACATATATTGCGTCCTCAGAACACTCCCCCATTTAGTTATTTAGAACATTTCAGAACAGCCGTGTTGTCCGCAGACAAATCGAACACAACAAGAGTGTCTACCACATAAACAAACACAACATTTAACCTATCTCATACTCTCCCACCCTCCCCAAACACTCTTACACACCAACACACTCTACTAAATGCACATTTTAAACCAAGTTTCACTGCGCTGTCCGCGGACGTCCGCGATTCCAAGATGGCGGGCGCTACCGAAAATCTGACCACTTCACGCTCCACGCCGTCCAATCAGCGAACACGTTGCATTTCCGTTGACATCACGCAAGCCGATTGGCCAATCAGGACACTGTCCGCGGAGCGAACAGGTAAGTGTGTCCGCGGACCGAACACAGATATCACTAATTTTTTATGACCTACCTTTTGGTCATTTAAAAAAAAACTGCTGGACGGTTTTTCACCAAATCTGCAAAAGCACGCTTTCAGGAGCAAGCCGCTACTCCTGGTCCAAATTTGGTGAAAATCCGTCCAGCGGTTTGGGCTGTAGGCGCCAGCAAAGTTTTTTCCCCATTCAGTCTATGGGAAAAAGAAAAGTTTTGGGACCCCCTATAACTTTGCCCCCCCTGGACGAATCCTCACCAAACTTTGCAAAACAATTCAGAGTGAGCCATATACTTATTTTGCAAGGTTTGGTGAGGATTCGTCCAGGGGGAGAAAAGTTATAAGCCGCGCAAAAAGTGCTCTTCCTATGGAAACAGCAACTTAACCATAACTACATGGCCACTACTGTGGCCATGTAATTATGGTAGATTGGAATTCCTAAAGAAATATGGACTGGACTTTATTGATGTGGTTTTGAGTACATGAATGTTCACAGAACTGGGCGTTTGTTTGCATCTCATTTGACAACTCACACTTGTCACTACATCCAATGCCACAGATCCTTTGCTACAAGATCATCTCTAAAAGGGATGGTAGGCATGCCATCCAGTCTCAATTTTTGTGAGAAACCTTAGGTGGGTGAGGATGAGCCAACTCATTCTGGGTGATTTCAATTGCGCTAGGCAGATGAAAAGGCTTTCTGAAAGGGTGTTGGAACTTTTCAGGTAGTAATTAGAACTGGCTTCATTGAGGAAATAGAGAACAAATTGAAAGATATGGGTAGTCTGTTGCTTCGGAAGAGGTTTCGGTACTGGCCAGATTGATTGATTGATTGATTTATAGAGCGCTTTACACCAAGGCGCTGTACAATGGAACAACAAAATACAGAGAAATAACAACAACATAACAATGTGAGCAAAGTGGCAACTTGAATCATTCAACAACAAAACAGTGCAAAGAGCAATTGACGGAGAGGGGGAGAAGTGGAGTGGGAACAGGAGAGTAAAGGGAGGGGCAGGGAAGGATTGAGTGACTGTAGAAGGAAGGGAGAGAGAGTGTAAAATAGAAAGGGAAGGTGGTAAGGGAGGGGGATTAGAAGAGGAGAAAGACAGGGGGAGTAGAGAGGGCAGAGGGGGCTTCAAGGTGGGGATTGGAGGAGGAAGGATTTAAGGGAAGTGCGAAATGAGATGAGGGTAGTGGAAGAGCGGATTGAGAGGGGGAGGGAGTTCCAATGCAGAGGAGCAAGAAGTTGGAAAGAGCGGAACCGGGAGGAAGCGCAGGGGGAAAGAGGTACAGAGAGAAGGAAGTGGTCAGCGGAACGAGGGAGCGAGAGGGGGAGTAGAAGGAGAGAAGGGAGGAGAGATAAGGAGGGGCAAGACCATGACGGGATTTGAATACAAGCCAGAGAAAGTGGAATTGTAGTTGTAGGTGGAAAGGTAGCCAGCCTAGTCGAGAGAGCGAAGAGGAAATGGAGTCACGGGAGGAAAGGAGACAGAGGGTTGGAATGGCAGAGTGATATATAGATTTAAGAGGGGCAAGCTGAGATGAGGGAAGACCAAAAATTATAGAGGAGCAGTAGAAGAGGCGGGAAAAGATGAGTGAGGAGATTAGGAGTCTGGTAACATGGAATGTGAGGGAGGGACGGATTTTGCGAATATTGTAGAGGTGGTATCTGCAGGAGTGGGAGGAGAGTGAAATGTGTTGCGAGAAGGTGAGAGAGGAGTCAAAAAGAACACCTAGGTTAGGAGCATGAGGGAGATTGGAAGGAGGAAAGTGGATAAACGGTGGTGGAGAGGTAGGGGGAAGAGAGTTAGCGGGGAAGAAAAGGACTTCGGTTTTATCAGTGTTAAGTGAGAGAAAGCGGGAGGACATCCAGTTCGTGATGGCTGTGAGACAAGAGGAGCGTTTAAGGTGGAGGTCAGGAGTGAAGGAGGAGAAAGAGAGAAAGAGTTGGGTGTCGTCCGCATAGAAATGATGGGAGATGCCAAAGGAGGAGATGACAGGGGCAATGAGGGAGGTATAGAGAGAGAAGAGGAAAGGGCCAAGTACAGAGCCTTGAGGAACACCGTAAATAAGAGGGAAGGAAGGAGAGGTCTGGCCTCCCCATGAAACAGCAAAGGAACGAGAGGAAAGGTAAGAGGAGAGCCATTTTAGAACAGGGCCTTTGAACCCGAAGGAGGAGAGAGTGTGGAGCAGGAGAGGATGATCGGCAGTGTCAAAAGCGGCAGAGAGATCAAGGAGAATAAGTATGGAGGATTGCTTCGCATGGCGAGCAGAGAGGAGCGAGTTGAGATTCGAGGTGAGAGCAGTTTCAGTGGAATGTTTGGGACGGAAGCCAGATTGGAAAGGAAGAAGGAGAGAGGAAGTCGAGACAAAGGAAGAGAGTTGAGAGTAGGCGAGGCGTTCAATGAGTTTAGAATGGAAAGGCAGAAGAGAGATAGGTCTGTAGCTGGCAGTGAGCAGTGGATCAGCAGAGGGTTTCTTGAGAATAAGAATGATCGTTGCATGTTTGAAAGCAGAGGGAAAGATAGATGAGGAGAGGCAGGAGTTGAAGAAAGTGGTAAGGTAAGGGATATGAAGAGGGTACATTTTAGGGATGAGAATGGAGGAGAGAGGGTCAGAGGGGGCGGCTGTGGGGTTGGCTTTGGATAGAAGGGAGGAGACTTCGGAAGGGGAAACAGATGAGAAAACAGACATGCTGGAAGAAGGAGGCGAGGGGGGAAGAGAAGAGAGGGAGTCAGAGAGGGAGTTAATTGTTTGCCTGAGTGTGATGATTTTGGAGGAAAAGTAGTTGGCGAAGTCAGAGGGAGAAAGTGTGGAATTAGATGAGGGGTTGGGAGAGGGAGGAGAGAGGAGGCGGGAAAGAGTTTGAAAAATCTGACGTGGATGTTAGGCTTGAGACTGTAGAAGGTTAGAGTAGTAGGAGGATTTGGCCGTAGCAAGGCAAGAGTTGTAAAGTGCATGGTGAGAGAAGTAAGAGGTTTGATTAGAAAGGGAGGGGGTTTTGAGCCAAAGTCTTTCAAGACGCCTGAGAAGGCGCCGCATAGAACGAAGATAGGAGGTAAGCCAGGGTTGAGAAGGTTTCTGAGTAGGGCGGAAGAGAGAAAGGAGATAGAGATGGTCAAGGGCAGTGGAGACGGAAGATGAGAGGGAAGAGAGAGCATCATCAGGAGAGAGTAGTGCAAAGTCATGGTGAGATGGAAGCGACGAAGAGCAGGTGTCAGAGAAGAGGGTAGTGTTGAAATCACGCAGGTCACGACGTGAGTAGATTGGAGCTGAGGGATTAGTAATAGTGGAAGATGAGCGAGGAGAAAGGGAGAACGAGAGTAATGCATGGTCAGAGAGATAGACAGGGAGAGAGGAGACAGGGGAGGAGGGATAGGAGGAGTTGAAGATGAGGTCAAGAGTGGAACCAGAGGAGTGAGTAGGGGAAGAAGGAAGGGGGGAGAGGAGGTAGGAGTCAAGGATAGAGAGGAGGGGAGAAGATTGGGGGGGAGAAGGAAGATGGATGTTAAAGTCGCCAAGCACAGTTAGAGCAGAGGGGGAGGGAGAAATAAGTGAGAGGAGGTGATCCAGGTCTTCAAAGAAGGAGGAGAGAGGGCCAGGGGGACGATAGATGATCAGGAAGGAAATAGGGTGGGGAGAGGAGAATGATTTATAGAGGGATTCAAAGGAAGGGAAGGTGGGAAGAGATGGGGATGAGGAGTAGGAGGTGTATTTGGGGTTGTACAGGAGAGCGACGCCTCCACCGCGGCCAGAGGGGCGTGGAGTATGGAGGAAAGAGGAGGAAGAGGCCGTTAGGGAAGCTGGGACAGAGTTATTATGAGGGGGAATCCAGGTTTCCATTAGGCAGAGGAAATGAAGGTTAAGACGAAAGAATAGATCGAGTGTCGCAGTGGTTTTATTACAGATGGATCTGGCATTCCAGAGATCAGCATTGATGAGGGCAGCATGGTTGGAAGTGGGAGGGTAGAGAAGGTAGGGGCGGTGAGAAAGGGAAGGAGGGTGGCTAGGAGAGCGGGGGAGAGGATAGTGGAGGCGACTAGGCATCAGGAGGAGTGAGGAGAGGAGAAGGGAGAGGAGTAGAGTGGAAGGAGGGGAGAGGGGGAAGTGGGAGAAGCGGAAGGAAGAAAAGACGGATCACATAGGGTCAGGGGGAGTAGGTACTGGGGAATCAAGTTGAGAGACCAAATGAAGATGGCTCAAAGGTGGACTCGAGTCAGTGGTGTCAGACAGCCGGGAGGGGCTAAAAGAGTCAGATGGTGCAAGTTCGCTTGACTGAGATTGGAGGAGTCCAGGTGCTTGAGGCAGGAAAATAGGGAGGAAGTTCTGAATTGTAGCAGAAGGTCAAAGGTCCAGTGATGAAAGTTTACCAGCAGGACCCAATATGGTCAAAAGGAGTAAGCACTCAAGGGCGTGGTTGGAGGAGAACTGGTGTCTGAGGCGAGAAGGAAAGTAGAAATTTAGGGCCGTTGTACCTAAGTATGAGCCACCAGGTTATAAGGTGGTAAAAAGGGCCGATGCAGAGAGATGACCAGCCAGCGTCCAGAGAGATATAGGAGTAGGCATGCAAAGTGGTGGTTGGGGGAGACTAGCAGACAGCGGTGGGTGGTATGAGAGCAGAATGAAGGAGGTTACCACAACGCAGGGCCGAAGTTCATTCCACCACACAGGAGGACCTGAAGCTGGATCCAGGTGTGGCTGGAGTCTCGCCAGAGCTCAGTGAAGTGGAGAAGGGACCGTTAAGGAGGCGGGGCGCCACAGGCTCACAGTGGGGTAGGAAGGTGGAGGTCCCAGGAGGAGATGCAGGCGGAGGTCCCAGGGGATCTGAAGACTGATACACGGAGCTCTTCAGAGCTGTGGAAGGGATGCACAATGCTGCCTCGTCTCAGCCCAGGAATAGGCGCGGGAGACAGATGGAGATTCCAGGCGGATCCGACTCAGGCTCAGTGGGCAGCCGCAGGTTCGCCAGGACCCCGTAGAGTAGAGAGGGGGCTGGTGAATGGACGGAGTGCACCGAAGCCTCACAGTGGACATGCAGATTTGCCTCGATGATATCCGGACTCTGGAGCCAGCACAGTGGATGGACGCAGGCTTGGCTGGATCCTGTGTGGTGCAGAAGAGGCTCACAAAGCGGCGATGTTGGTTAACCACCGGGACTCCTTGTATGGGGAGGAGGGTCGGGACCCCCTTCTAGATGCTACTAGAGCAAAGGTTTTCATCCTGTGCCTCTTCAGATGTTTTGTACTCCATTGATTAAGTTGGCTAGGGCTGGTGGGATTTGTAGTCCAACACATCTGGAGAGCCAAGAATATACTGATTTTTTATGGTGATGATTGACAGTTTGAAAGGTTACAGAAAGTTAAGTGGTTACTGTTTGTCAATGTGGCAGGTCACTCAAAGGTTTGAGAGTCAGTGGGAAAGAGTACATTTTTTGCAGTATTAAGAGGGGTTTCACACTAAAAGAACCCCTTGGTACTAAATGTGTGGTTCTTTCGTTATTCAACGTAATTTTAACCTTACTTTTTGAAAGGCTAGGAAATGGTTCATTACATTTGAAATGGTTGACATTTATATTAACAACTCTGTTATGTTTAATTTCTTTTAGAAGGATAAACATTTGGAAATAATGGATTTTTCTTGTCAGATTTTGATCCTCGTGGATCAATATGTGTCATTTTGAAAATATACACAAACTATGCTCAAAGGTAATGTTTCTTATCCAAACTTTCTGAGATAAACTATGTGTGGCACAATGCATACAAGAATACGAGAAGGCAGAAGGTGTATATCCTATGGGGATGGAGCATTTAATTTATTTTAGGAGACCCTACCAGGCTGAGTAGAGCACCATATTGGCCAGATAGGTGAGAATGGTGATGTTGGATGTTGCAAGCCTCTGTTATTTTGGAGAGCACTCAGAGAGGCAACGGCATCCAAAGCAACACTGCTGGATACATGATTGGAGAATATTTTAGTCACACCACTCCACTTTAAGTGTTTAACAATGTTTTGCATAATCACAGCCACTTGGTCACTTTGTATTCAAGAAACTCTAGTACAGGAAGATTGTTTTCGACACAGCTGTAATGCCTATGTCTTTCAAGTGCTTTCTTGTAATTGTTTGATGTAGACAATTATATTTAACAGTGAATGATAATCCATCAATAAATCTATAAGACATTTTTAACATTCAAAACACCGCCATGTTCCATCTCAAGTCACTAAAACAAAGAAAATAGCACAGGCTACACAACAGCATTTATTTTTTTATTTTTTTTATTTACTTGAGTACAATCGTATTTACCATTTTTACAAGGTAAGAGCTGTTCATTGTCCTGGTCGTTATATTGTAGACTAAAAACTTTGAACTGTGGACTGTGAGCTGTGAAATGAACTCGACTGAACTGACCTCAACCCGCGAGGCCCTTCATCGGCCAGTGGGGAGGGCTTGTGGATGCCTAGAATAATCAGTTCAGCAAATTCAAGGATTGGTTGATCTTTTTTGAAGGCGATGTCAAATAGTTTTGCAGAGGCAATGAAACATTAGTATTTTCGCCGGCCATCAACCTGTTCCACCATACAGATTCTTCGACAACAGGAATGTCTACGCAAAGCGGGGACAGATAAACTGCACTTTCCTTCCACAGCTCGGAGCAATGCATAAGGAGGTGCCTTAAGGTTTCAGTTTGGTTTAGCAGGGCACACAATCCGCACTCCTTGTTATTTGTCTGCAGTCTGATAGCTAGGATTTCACGAGTGGGGAGCAGGTTCAAGCGTGCTCTCATGAAAATTTTTATTAAGCGTTTGTCCGGAAATTTGATGCAGTAAACCAACAGAGTTTTAGGTTTGTTGAAGTTGGGAGGGAGGTGTTTTACAAGTTTGTTAGCTTGTGCTTTGTCAGATGTGACAATCCAGTCCTGACACTCCATTTTAAACTTGACTCTCAGTGGATTTGTTATTAAATCGACTTCAGTACAGGCTAACTCATTCAGCTTGGTTTTTTAATCTCTACCCAGGTGTATAGGGTGTTTGAGTGCTTTCTTGTTATCTCTGTGGCGATGATCTTATATATCGGAAGTGTGCGAGGGAGGAGAGTTCTCCTGAATAGTTGCATAGAGCTTTGCTACAGCATTTCTAATACACAATTTATATTTGACTTAGTTTCAGACAACTCCCTAAAATGTCAAATTAAATTCATTAAATGTATTCTCAATCAATTGCCACATGAACACACTACCTATTGGATATAAGAACACATTGGACCATTTTCCATTATATAAGTTTACATTAAAATAGAAAAGTAGAACAGTGGCATATTGATTCGAACCCAGCTCCCAATTCTGGTACTTTTTTCACAGTCAAGTTTTTGATCCTCTATACTACTAATGGTCTGGTTGAGCAGTGGGTGTAAGTATATGTCAACATAGGACAGTATGACGCTGTGCCCCACATATGGCATTCAGTGTCTACACTCCAGAACAGTAGATAATGTGACATGCTATGTATGACTACAACTTGGTTCTTCGCAGTGCGGTTTACATCGAGCACTACACTGGAGAGAGTGGAGGCGAGCAGTTAGATGTCTTTTAGTCATATCTTTGACGGGGAAACTGAGTTCACATTGAATATAAAGGAAACCTCACAGGATACTTGATATTAATATAAATGATTCAATGAGACCAGTCCACTGAATCTGTGTTGCAATATTTCATATTTATGTTTTAAAGAGGAGCGCAACGTGTGTGTAAGTCATTGTTAAACCAAGTGCAACATATTCCTGTTGGCTTAAAAAAACATATATCAACATAGCCTTATTGAAAAGTACTATGTCATTAATTATATTTCCTGTTCAATAAAGTTTCCTAAATGTAAATGTGTGCACTGTCTCATGAAAATAACTATGAAATGGATTGTTCCTAGCTCAGTTTTATACACGTTGATCTCCATCAGCAGTCATTAAAAAACGTATTTATGTTCTTCAAAGGGGAGAAACGACTTCAAATTGTATTGGTGCGATGAAAAACAAGTTGCTTGGTGTAACGAATTCATAAAATGTTGCTCTTATAAATTATAAAGTATTGTGCAGCATATTCCAGCTGTCTTTGCAAAATGGAACACCTGGCAACTGAACAATAACATGAACTCCTTGACATTTTAGCACTGCAATTTCCACCGTGATTTCTTTTTTCAATGCTTCTGTTCACTGCTCTGAATACCCGTAGTTTTGAGGGAAGTGGCTAATTCACTTGGAACCACAACTTCCCAGGTAAATATTTCAGTTATGAAGTGTCCAATTAAACTGTGAATCACTTATAAACTTACAAAACATATCCATCTGTGTTTTCGGTTATTCTGTGTGAATCTACAACGCAGGCACTACATGAGAGTAAACATGAAAGGAACTATTACACAAGCTTTACATACATAAACAGGATGCTGTCACCTCAACAATATGAGCAAAACGTATTTAACAGCAATCTCAACCTTAATATGGTAAACACAAAAAACAAAGATTATAAAAATGCCATTAAAGATTGGAATTAGTTATGAGAGGGAAAAATGAAGCTGAAGGGAAGCGGTGTACCTCTCACTTAAAGGATAAACAGTAAGAAATAGGGTACAAAATTGAATTGGCGTTATTACAAAAAATGTTTTTCGGAAGATGTTTTTCACATGCAATCTTTTTATCCACATGGCTCAGGCCCCTGTGGTTCACATAGACGGTTTGACAGGGTCCTCAATGAGTCCCAAAACAAATCCAAGATGTTTTCAGTTTTATTATAAAAATGCTATCACAAAAACAATTGGAGCTCGCAGCCTAAGTGGAGCCCCTGCACACGTTTCTGTACACGTTTCCGTAAACATTTAAAGGGGCTCACACCACATCCCTAGCTCAATCTCTCTATTTTTAGAGGTAATTGTACAGTGCCAAATCACTAGGGCCAGGGTACCACTACGGTCTGAAAGCCATTACCTTATGTAAGTGGCTCTCCCAGGGACATCCTAGGTGAGGGAGGGATGGGGCACTCGTGCCCCCGCCACCCACCCCCCCACTGACAGGCACCTGCCAGCAGGCCCCGACTCATGTCCCCCCACCCACCACCCATTGACAGGCACCTGACACAGACCCTGACTCATGCCCACCTCAACCCCCCCCATTGACAGGCACTTGCCAGCAGGCCCTGACTCATGTCCCCCCCACCAACCACCCATTGACAATCACCTGCCAGCAGACCCTGACTCATGCCCCATGCACCCACCCCCATTGATGGGCACCTGCCAGCACGCCCCGACTCATGCAATCCCCACCCACCTCCCATTGATGGGCACCTGCCAGCAGGCCCAGACTCATGTGACCCCCACCCACCCCCCATTGACGGGCACCTGCCAGGACACATGGCCCACCAAACACCATGTCATAACAAAACAGACCCATGGCCCTAACCAACCCATATCCCCCCCCCAGTACAAGCACGCAACCATCCACTGCACCCACTCCCAAATTACCCATGACATGAGAGTCTGAAAAGAACCAGCATGGCCATGAATAAATGTACAACATAGCCACACAGTGGCAACACATGACATGAGGCAATACTCATAGAGACATGCACAAAACCAATGAGAGTACACAACACCAATAATGAAGATATATGAAATGTATTAAAAAACATAAAAAATTACTTAATGAAAATCACACATGCAAATGAAGAAATAATGAAAGCAATACCAAAAAAAGTAAAATCCAATGAAAAACAAAAATCCACGACATGAACACTGAAAAGTGGTCCATCGCCAAAGTCTGTATAAAGTAAATAAAAAACAAAAGCACAAAAGACAATTGCTCCATGGGATGATGAAATAACGAAAGTCTGTACAAGTCTGGAACTATTTACACTGAAAGTCAGTCCATGATCCCAAAACAAAAGGAAACCTACCAAAAATCTTATAGAAAATACAACTATATACAACAAGTGGAGCAAAGTCCGTGAACTCCAAATAAAAATATAAAACAAATGAAACCTGAGTCTAAATAACTATATACAAAGGTGGCGGGCTAGTCCGACGGCTCACTTTATGATGGTCTGGGCCAGGGCATCATCGAACTCCACGTCGATGTTCCGGAGGGCGGCCTTATACCTTGCTTCGTGGTCTCGCAGGGATGCAGCCCTGGCCTCCTCCAACTCCCTGCGAGTTGCCTTGAGGCGCTCAGCCCACCTCAATGCCCTGTGCATTGTGCAACATGTAACCAGTGTGCAATGTAACTTACCTTTACAGCACACTTGGGTCTCTAGTCTTTCCAAAGACCCTAGAAACTCTTGCTGGACTTTTTATGAACTGTGCAGATGTGTCATGGACAGGACTAGTGGCAGCTATCGTTTTCTTATGTTTTGAACCCTTTCTTGCCATGTTAACCATATTTACCACGTTTGGCACAAATAGGTGGCCTGGCTCCAAAATGGCCATGCCACGAGGTTCTTTCTCCCGTCCTTTGGCCATCTTGCGCCTTCACCTTCCCCAGGTCGAGTCGACCAGGGTCAGTCCTTATTTGGGCATGCACTTTCCCGCAAAACCGAATGCTTCTGCATGTCTTGTGTGTGTGCCTCCAGGATGTTGGCTGGGATGTCTGTTCCCAATACACATCCTGGGTGCCAGAGATTCTGGAGTGTCCTGAATGACTGGGACCACCGTGGTCCATGATTGGTCCACGTATGGAGTGAGTGTTTGTGAGCAGATCTCCCATTGGGTCCTCTCCGTTTTGGCGAGAAGGGAACTTTGGATAAGAGGAGGCTGAAAACACCACTAAAAGGTCAATGTCCTGAGTTCACACGAACAAAGGATAAGGAGCCAAGTATCCTACAACAAGAAGCGGAGTCGGGGCGTTTGCTATGTTATTGCTGCTGTTTTGAGGAGGCCCTCGAAACTTGGTATACTGCTTGTCCATGTCCACGGCACGCTCACACCGAATTTCGTACATTTGGCTTTCCCAGGTCTGAAGTGAGACGAGTGCGCCCAGACCGGAGTAAACACGGTTACCGTGTTGCCCTGCTGTGGCAACAACCTGTGCAAATTTGCTGCATTTGTGATTCCCTTGCCCCTGAAGCCTGCTGCAGTGGAATTGGGCTGATTCCTCCACCCGGAGTGGAGAAATCGCCACTGTCCCATTTGGGAATCCCCGCTGTATCTCAGAAACTACACAGTGTCGAGACATCCTGATTCTCGCATTCGAACCTGCCAGCAAAGTCGACGGTACTGGCGAATATTTGGGTCTGCCTGCATCGGGGACCGGTGAGTAGTCTTTACCCCAACCGGTGGCCCCAGCGCAGGATCCCACTTTAACACACGGTGTGGCCCCTGAGGGCCCCTTTCCTTTCCACAGCTATTACGAAATAGCGGCTCCATCCCGCACTCACAAACTGCCTCTGCCCCCAAGTGGAGGTCCTGCTTGAATAGTGGGAACTTGTTCTTCATCGCCTTATCCACCTTCCTGAGCTGCTAGAGACCCTTGAAGAGACCCTATTTTGTCCATTGGCACAAGCGCGTGCATGTACTATTGCGCATAAGGCTCCTCTCTTCGTAGGGCTTGGACTGCCTCTTAGTTAGGTGTATTCTTGATGTGGGACTAGGTCTAAAGATTACTTGCACTGCCTGTTTTCCTCCCAATCTAGGTGGTCTACATATTTCGTGCTTTTAACCCCTTAGACCCCATTGGTCTTGTATATTTATTGTGTTGATTGTGATGTATTGGTTTACTTTAGTGTTACTGTGATTCTTTGCTATGGTCTATGTTACAAAGGCCTTGTAATAAATGTGTCGATATTTTTAATATAACACCTGTCTGGAGTAATTTGTAAGTGTCCTTGCTTTGGGCCTCATCACGAGACTGGCGGTAACCCTTAAATGTGATGGTAGCGCTATTACTGCCGCATTTAAGGGTCCGCCAGATCATGGCTGTGGCGGATTTCCCCCCAGCTCTGAGCTGGGGGGAAATCCGTAGCAAACTTGCTGATTTTTGGCACGATTACCGCCACCGGGAAATGCGCTGGCGGTAATAGCGCAAATTTTCCCCATTGGGCCCAATGGGGAATGAGGAATTCCCGAATGGGCCCAATGGGGAATGGACAATAACCATTCCGCCAAACCTGTGATCCGGCGCTAATAGCGCCGGGGGGGTTTGGCGGCAGGGCTATTAGTGCCGGCGCTAATAGCGCCAGCGTTACTGGCCAACTCGTGATGAGGCCCTTTGTGTGCTCATTGAGGTTTTTCAGTCACCCTCACCCCTCTCGAGACTTAGGGCCTCATTACACGGAATGCGGTAAGGGTTTACCGGTATTGGTAAGGGCACCGGTACCGATAAACCCTTACCGCCTTACTACGAGGTCCCTTTGCGGGACCAGACCTCAACGGCTGGTTTTACCAGCCGTTAAGGAACGGGCCCGCAAAGGGACCTTGGTGCTAATTACGGTACTGCAATTTGCGGTACCGTAATTAGCTCCTTCCCCATTCCCATTGAGCCCTATGGGGACAAAAATGGGAATGGGTAAGTGCCTTGGTGAATGGGGAATTACCGCCCCCGCTCACCTTGGAGTAGGGTGGTAATTCTGCCATCCACCAAGGCGGACGCGGTAAAATACCGGCGGCAACCATGGCGCTAATAGCAACATGGTTACCGCATACAGTGTAATGAGGCCCTTAGTCTTGACTGCCTGTCCTAGCTACCCTGATTGGTCTGGCTTGTCCAGAGGTTACCCTGTTCCAAGAAACAAGGTTGGCCTTCTGAACCTCTGCCCCTCCTGGTCAGAGTTCAGAAATCCTTCTTAACAATAGGCACGTGAAAAAACAGCACGTCAGCATGCAATTCGGGGAAAGGGCCTTAGCGCATAAGCACGTATGTGACATAACACGCGCGGGTGTTTTCCTCGGCACGGGAGCATAGTGATTCAGCATGTGAAAAAACAGCACGTCCGCGTGTTAATGCATGTAATTCAAGGAAAGGGCCTAAGCGGATAAGTGACGTGATGTGCGCGGGCGTTGCCCTCAGCACGGGTTAAAGGTGAGCGGGGCCAGCAGTTTGCTGTACGTGCTTTTCGTGGAGACTGATGCATGTGTTGCTACTTCTGGTTGTTTCACGCGCCATCACTACTTCACAGCGGATCAAGGACGAACCTCTTCTTTTGGCGGGGGTATTGGCTACGCATGTTTTTCATTACCACGCTAGTCAGACAGTGAGTCGCGCATACTATTTTTCCCACTGCGGGTCCCCCTGTGTATCGCATACCCATTTTTGAGGTCATAGTAGCCTGCGTGTCCCATGTGTACATGTTTTTCGTGTCCCTGGGTGACACCGCGTACTGCAGCAGGTTAATTCCACACACGTGGGCTACCAGGGGTTGTGTGCACGGTTTAACTGCAGTTGTGGGTTGCCTGAGCATTGCGTGACTCGTCACTTTATCACCAGGGTCACATACAGCCTTGCAGGAGCACAAGGGTGCTATTAACATCTAGTATCTAGTGTATACCTCCCATTGGCACTACTACATTTATGCCATGGTTGGGAGGCTACGAAATGTGAGGGGTGCCTCAGCTGGGCGTCCATGTGGCGGGCGCAGTCAGGGACGTGGCCGGGGTGACCAGGGAGTAGGGGGACACCAGTGTGTCCAAGTAGGCTGCAGAGGGGGAAGAGGCAGGGGTGCGCCACTTCAGCAGGATGTTCTGCCACGTGTTCGTGCAGTCATGCCACCACCCTCTGTGGTTCTGGGAGTTGCAGCTCTTGCATCTGGCACTGGCACCCATGTGACCAGGCAGTCCATTTCATCGACTGCCACTGGCCCAAGGGTAGTGGTAGCTGCAGGTGCAGCTGTGGTCACCACCACCCAGGCTCAAAGTCTGCCAGCACATGCTCCGTTGGCACCTGAAGATTCTCAGGATGATTTCCAGGTGTTCAGGAGGCATGTGGTAAGTGCACGCAGGGCTGCTCTGACCAAGGCACATGTCCCTGGGGAGTGTTGTCATCTGCTGCCCCGAGCAGCTGGGTGTTGGCAACTGCATGGCCAGATGCAGCCGACACCACCCCGGCTGTGATTCTGCCAGCCAGGACAGTCTCGGTCAATGACCTTGCGACAGCAGCTCTAGCTGCTCAGGGTCCAGCCAAGAGCACCCAGCAGCCACTGACACAAGTCAGAGCTTCCGTCCTAGTTCCACCTGCCACTCCCTTGGTTCAATCCACCACCACCACTACCCCTACAGATCAGGGCGGCATTTGCCAATCAGGCTCTGGATCACTGCCCAACAGGAGGAAGGTTGCACCTGCACAAGAGGCTGGGACCCCAGGCACGGCTCTGGCCACCAGCATGTTGAGGAAGAAGCCTTTCGGCAAGCAGGAACTGGACTTCCTTGTGGGCTATGTGTCGGAACACGACCGTGATATGCTAGTGGGCCCAAATTGTCACACTACTCCTGCTAGCGTTGGGACCACTGGAAGCTTGTTTTGCGGAGGGTGTTAGTTCATTTGGACATGAGGTGCGCACAGATCAGGAGTGCAAAAAGAGTTGGGATGACCTCCGACGCTGTGCTAAGCTAAAGCATGCCTCCAATTATGCCATGACTCGGTGACTGGCAGCGGGCCATCACCTGAGGAGGAAGAACTCACTCCACACGAGGTGATCGCTGTGGAGTTCATACCGGCAGAATTGTTCCAAGGAGTGGGAGAGATGCTGGATTTTGACGCCCCGTCCAGTGAGTGTTGTTGCGTGTTTGTCCAGGCCATATGTGGTTTGCTTGTGCAATGTGTTGTGCTCGACTTCCATTACATGCTATGTGTACATGGTTCACATGTGCGAGTCATGCAATTCTTCACTAATGTGTGCCTGCTGCTCTGCAGCATGCTGTACATGTAGTGCAGACAGGGATTGTCCTAATCACCACACTTGCACCCTACTCACATGCTAGTCACCCAGCTGCCCCTCCGGTCCTTGTTGCAGCTCACTGGCCCTTCTGCATGTAGCCTGGGGTGTCTTTCCACTCAGCACTCGGACTATGTCATCGCATGACTGACGTGCATGTGTGTTCTGCCTGCATGTGGGTACCCCATGTAGGCATGCTCCCTTACCCCTCCACCCCCCTGCACCACTATTACACCATTGCACTGGTGGGTAACATGTTGGACTACTGCAAAGGCCTGTTCAACGCTCCTGTGTACATGCACACTTCCCCCTGCCAACCTGCCAGACACATACTGTAGGGTACACCCTTTGTCCTTGATGCAGGGTGTCTCACTCAGACTGTGCAGATGGCAGATTCTCCGCAGGGACATGAGTGCCCATTCATGCTCCATGTGCATTCCATGCATGCCCCTATGTGTCCTTGGCAGGATGATCATTGCAGTACGTGTCCAGAATGAAATACATTGAATGGGATTTGATCATCCATTCCATGCTCACTCTGGCTCAGTCCTGCATCACACACATGTTTAGGCTGTCATAGTCTGTGTGGGGCACAGGCCTTCCCCTGTTCCAGGCCCCCTGACTCTGTTCAACTGATGTAGTGCCTTCTGCAGAAATTGGTGTACTACGAAGGGTTCATCATGTATCCTACTTACTGTCCCATTCTCATCTGCTGTGTTGTCAGTCGAATCAGATGATGCAATTGACACTATTCAACACTCTCTGCCAATACACAGTTCTCTGGTCAACCTTTCACTGCCATGCTAGGCCTCCCTGCATTTTCCCTAAGGGGGTGGAGGGGTTGCCTGCAGCCATGCAACCCATTGCATGCACATAGCATGTGATGCCTGACCTTGCCCTAACACTGCCTTCATGTTTGACATCATAATGTACTAGTTGGTGTAGATTGTCGGTTACGCACACATGTTCTCCACTGCACCAACCCACTTCTGAGCCACGTTACACCGTTCTACATGCCGACTCACTGTTGCAATGTAAAAGTGACCTGGCATGTATGGTCAGATTGTCATCCCTTCACTGTCATGAAAGGCATGGGTACAGGTGCAAACTGTGACACATGTACTCAGTATTGGAACACCCTAGCGGGTGTTTAACAAAGTAGATAGGTCAATCTGTGGCCATTCTAAATGGTATAGGCCGCAGATTGCCTATAGCCTGCCAATTGTGTTGTAATGACTGTGGAGCTGCCTGCACGTCTGTATGTGTACTGTTTCAAATACATCAAAGCAAGCAGCATTGTAGCTGCTTGCTTTGCTGTATAGGATGCTGTTCACGATCACCATACAGGTGTATTTGGACACAGGTGTTTTTCAACAATTTCACATGTACATATGCAAGCAGCTTCAACGTTGTGTAGTGCAACATTGCGGCTACTAACTTATGTGTGTGTGAAAGTGTTCACTTACACATGTGTCCTCTGCAGCTTTTTTGCTGCATGACTAATATGTAGTTGATTAACGTTAATGCTGCAGAGATTTCAGCATTGCGCTCATTATGTTTAAATGGCACAATCCTGAAGGTGAACTGTCGTGCAGTATGTGTACGCCCAGGCCCACTCAGCTAATCTGGTGGGGCCTGGCAATGATGATTTGACACACTGAATAATGGTTTAGGGCACAATCAATGCACAATGTGCTCAATCAGGCCCTGAGGGGTGTTCTGGAGGCTTCATTGCCGGCAGCTCAGACCGTACTGGGCATAATGGTCCCTCATGCCTGGTTGCAGGCCCTCGCTTTGCTCGGGACATTCACTATGTCTACATGGCCCATGACGCCCGGTACGGGCCGAGCTGCAGATGGATGAAGCTATATTGGTGATGATGATTTAGTGATGCATGTGTACATGCATATTACATGTGTCATGGTGTGTTTTGATTCACTTGAAACTGTGGCCATTTGGCTGTTCAAACATGCTTATGCTACGTGCCATATCTTTGTTGACATCTGTCATTTCTGCCTGTGATCTGTGCCTGCCAGAGGTGGTGTGTGATGGAGGTGATATACTACATTCTGTACATGTGTATGCTTTGCTATTTACACACATCCATTTCTGATTTTGGGATGTGTTTGCAAATCAATGCCACTGGATGCATGCGGGAAGTTCATTTGTGTGTGACATGTCTGCTTTATGTGTTGGCTGTCGAAGTGATGTCTATGGGCCTCATTACGAGTTTGGAGGTAGCCATGGAGCTATTAGCTGCCTCCGAACCGGACTCCATTACCGGGTTCCTGCAATGGGGACTTAACGTGTCATTCCGATATAGGAGGACCCGGTAAGTCCTCCTTGCAGGAACCATTCCCCCTTCCCGTTTGAGCCCCCATAGGGCTCAATGGGAATGGGGAGGGAGCTAACAACGGGCACATTACAAGTGTCCCGTTGTTATCTCCCTCTTCCCCTCGCGGGACCCGGGAAAAGACGTCTGGTTTTACCAGACGTCTGATCCGGGTCCCACAAGGGGAACCTCTTAATCGGCCCTGACGGAATGAAGGGGGCCGGTCCCATACCAGCCCCCTTCATTCCGTCAGTGCCAGGGTCGTAATGAGGCCCTATGTGTGTGTGGGTTATGTGCTTCTGACATGTGTACTCATGTTTGTTTTTTCCACATTACAGATGATGATGCAATGGACCCAGAGGATGGTGATGTCAATGCTGACACGGGGTTGCAATTACATCAGCAACCCGGCATAAGTGGGGGTCGTGGGGTGGTAGGCCACGAGAACCCATTTGTGCTCCAGACCATCGTGTCCAGGGCTGGCAATGAGTCTAGCTTGGATGATCACTCTGACAACAATGTTGAGTCGGATGCGTGTCATGTCCATTCATCGACGGTGAGTGATTCTGATGTGTATGATCTTCTGTCCACGACACCTGCACTGATGGGGTCAGACGGTGTTGGAACCTCCACCTGTGGTGAATCGGGATGCACGGTCACACTCCACACCAGTTGGTGATGTGCCTGGGGCATCACGTCAATGGACGGACGTAGTCCTGCAGCCACGGGCGGCGCAAATGCAGCAAGGACCATGGGTCCTTCGGCCACGCTGGGGTTGAATCTGGCAACGCGGTGGCCGTGCGCCATTGGGGTATACTGAGTGGGAGCAATCCATGTATGCCAATTCCAAACAACAAGGTGCAGCTATTGATAAGATCGCTCAGAGCATGGAACGTATGGCCCAATCCGTGCTCCCCCCCTGCTAGGCAGGTGGATCTCCAACAGCGGGCAGCACAGTCCACGGCCCGCTCGTTCAGGCTGGGGATGGTGGCCTCAAACAGGGTACGCCGGTCTGAAATGCTGCCTCTGCATCAAGCACTTGCTGCTCACACAGAGGCACACAGGAAGGCCCTGAGGGATGACCATCAATCCCTCAGATCTACTCTGGGTGTCCGCAACATGTCCCAGAGGAAGCGGTCAGAGGAGAGGTTGGAGCAGCTTCAGAATACTATCTCGGCTGAGCGACGTGCATGCCGGGAGGTGCTCTGGATGTCATGCAAAGCCATGCAGGAAGAACTCCGTTTTACACGTGCTACCTTGCAAGGGAAAGCACGCGGATCACGTGAGGTGCTACATGCTGACCTTCCTGTCATCGCCGCACAGGACCGGCTTACCAGTCCCGCAGACTTACTGCCGATGAGGGGCAAGCTGCGCATAGGCGTGGTCAGGGTACTGTGCCACGTCCACCTTCTGCTTTCCATCTAGAGGGTGACTAGGAGGTTGACTTATGTCCCACACAGGTCGGGCCATGCAGGTGTTGAGCCCATGGAGTTTTTTGTTTATCTCAACATCATCGCATGTGGGTGTTGAGGTGCACCCTGTACCTCCCCCCTCCTGGGTGCCTACCCCCCTGGGTCGTATGTGGCCATTTTTTATTTTTTTAGTTAGTTTAATTAGTTAATATAGTTTAAAATTGTTTGTCTATTGTGCATTCATGTGACAGCGTGGTGTTTTGTGGCTTTTGAAAGCATCCACTGTCTGTTACAGCTGGGCCCATTTAAGCTTGTCTCGTGTATGTGTTTGTGGCTTGGGGTCCTGACACATATGCCACTCCTGCTTCCCCTTTCTATGGGCTTGCAAGGATGGTTCAGTGTGACAACCATTTACACAAGGGCATTGGACTTTCGTCATATCGGTGGCCTGTCTGCTGCTGTACTACTTGTGTTTACAACCCTAGTGGGATTATGGATGTTTTCTCCACGGCATGTCTGCAATCAATTTTGGTGAGTACATTTTTGAACTGTCCATTTATTGATGTTGATTGTGATGTATGTTCATTTCTTGCCTGTATATGTGCTTGATGCACTTCATGCTGTAGACAGTAGCCTGCACCCTTTAGCTGTCGAAGTCAAACTGATGGTGTGAGGGGGCCGGGTGTTGACAATGTCAAGTTGGTACGTGTTGAGTTCAGCCCCTGGGGATTGTGTCAAAGGAGGATGCATTAGGAATGTGACCCAAGAGGCACAACTCACGGTCCAGTCATCACCTGAGATGTCCGCCTTTACTACTACTATGCTCCGTTCCGTTTGGACAGCACATTGTATCTGTCTTCCCTCTTGGAATTTGATGCTGCCTGACGGTGCAGTTTTCTACTGGACTACAGCTCTTTTACTTGTTTTTCACACTCTGGTGCCTTTAGTCCCTGTTTGTCTTGATGCTACTGCTCTTTTTGCATATCTGCCTGCCCATCTCTTGGGCAGTTATTTCCACGTACCCTTACACTGTCTTGGTTTGCCTCCGTACACTTCTGTTTAACAACATCTCTCTGTCGCTCCTCCTGTCTTTCATCTATGACATCCATGTCATTATGTTGACTTTTGGCTTTTACCAATGCTATTCAACTGTTGTGGCTCTTAACTTGCTGTCAGCTGTTTCCGGCTATCTCACATTCACTGTGCCTTTCCAGACTTGTGCTGTCTCTGCCTTTCATTGTTCATGCTATCAAGGATAGATTGGGTTTCAGCTCAACCATCCAGTTGTACCAGCCTCCTTGGTTATTTTCTACTGAAGTTCCAGCTCTACCTGTCAGGGTACAGACCCTGGGGTTGTGTGGGAGGAGGTCAGATGTAGGTCTCAGACATGGCCAAGTAACAAGCAGCATTAAGACACACACATGGAAGATAGTCCAGCCTTATAATAAAAGCCTTTTATGCCCTTTCTGCAGGAAAAGGGGACTCCAGACTACCTTTCCCAGCAGACACCGGCCCAAGAACTACAAAACCCTGCCAACGTTGGGTGGGACACACGTGTGCACAAGCGTGCGAGCAGAAGCACAGGGCTTGTGCTCAGATGTCCAACAGAAGCAGATGTGTTTCCAGGAGATCCAATCAAGGTGAGCAGCATGAGGGGCCACACCCCAGCGGACCTTCCTCCAGGCCCCTCGCACATGCAAGCTAAGTGGCACCAGTGCTGGGGATTTTAGCCAGGCGTTGGGGAAGATGCACATAGTACAGCAAAGCTGCGCTGAGGAGAAAATGCCAAGAAGCTTTCCAAGTTGTCAGGGGCACATGCAAGGGGCGTCCCCCATATCCTCGAGTCCCCCCTGCTCCAGAGAGAGAAGCTAAGTTATTAGCACAGTAGCGTTCCTAGCCACAAAATAATACGGCACAAGGGGGGGACCCAGCGACGCACAAACTTGGGTGCACTGCATATCATTAGCATATGTAATTAGCCACATGCGCTGCCTATAGAAAGCCGTGGCTGGCAGAACGCAACTTGTACTGAAGTCGCACCTCGCCACACGCATCTAGCAGCACATCCAAGGCACATTCTATCATGTGTGATTATTAAAACATGGTCTTACGTTTAACGTGGGGCCACGTGCAGCTACCTTACCGCATTGACAGTGTATAATCCATCACAGGGGCAAGCAAAACTATACGAAGGAAGCAGCAGACAATAGTGCTTGTTTGGGGAGGAGTCACTAAGTTCGAGGCATGAATGGTGTTATGTGTGTGTGGGGAAAACGTACACAGAATAGTAACTGATGCTCTCTTTGCAGGATTGATCTGCTCCTGTTACCGGACCTGAGAGTGCGCAGGCAGGAGGCCAGCACTCACCCCAGAGATAAGTCTCTCTTTTGCTCGCCTTTGAGCCATTTTGTACAATGTACATGAAGTACATGGTTTCTCTGATTGAGTATGTGTAATTGTCAATAGTTGTATTTTGTATTTTTACTACTTTCCTTTGCCATCCACCTCCCCTCTCCTGACCCTCTTTCTGGTTATCCTAAATACTGATGCCTATCCAACCAACGGATCTCTAAACCTCTTTCCCCGCCGGGGTCTCGGAGGCCTGTGTAGGTTTTACCTTGCAGGCGCCCAGACCGCGGAGGGGGTGGTTGGTTTGTGCTACTCCTGTGCCTGGAGACCGGAGCTGTGACACTACCCTTCAGTTATTGCATCCTCATTGATTATTGTGCACTGAAATTGCTACCCATCCTGTTGAACCATTGTTCAACTCTGCTACCTTGGTAGTTATTCTATCATTCTGCTTGGACATGTGCTTGGCCATATTCAGTGACTTCAAGTCATCTGCTGGAGACTCTTCCAGGGTTTTTTGGTGGCTACAGGCTTTTTCCCTGGTTTGGGGGTTTGGCTCCTTGGTGTCCTCTGCAATTTGGTATTTTTACCAGTCAAGGTAGCCTCTGAGGGAGCTGGACCCTATTTACACGAAAGGTAGAAGAAGGAAACCAAGGGGTGGGGCGATCCTGAAGCCAGGTAGACTAGAAGGAAGAAGCCAATAGACCCCATACACAGTTCTTCTTGGCTGTTCCTGTGTTTGGTTTACTTTTCAGGTGCCAGTGGGTTGGTGTGGTTTGACATACTGGGGTGTATACATGGCTAATGTTCACATGTGATGTGTACAGGACACTGAGGGTCACTTGATTTCACATGCATGTACTGAGTGCATGTCCCTACTGAGACACAGGGCCTCATTCTGAGATTGGAGGTAGTCATGGCGCTATTAGTGCCATAACTGCCTCCAATAACGGTTCCGAGTCCGCCCTGGTTCAATGGGGACTTACCAGTCTATTCCGACCTTTGCGGGACTGGTAAGTCCCCATTGAAAATGGCAATCCCCATTCCCATTTGAGCCCCCATAGGGTTCAATGGGAATGGGGAGGGCGCAAATAACGGCCGGCGCATGCCGTTATTCGCGCCCTGGTCCCCTAACGGGAACCGTAAGGTACGTTTGGTCCGACCAATTGTACGTTACGGGTCCCATTGAGGGACCTTGGATAGGGCGCAAACGGATTACCGGCACCGGTGTCCGTACTAGTGCCTGGTATCCCTTTGCGCCAAACTCGGAATGAGGCCCATACACTTACACAATGCTCCACCACACATACAACCACCCTTCCATGCCCACACGTGCACGCTGATTGCCTTCATTGGACTGCTGTGTCCCTGCAGCACATGATCACTTACTGTTAGGCAGAAACCTTTGCAGTTCCCTCTCGGACCACTGCAAAAGATTTAGGACTACAGGTGTTTGGCAGTAAACCCACTTGGTAGCAGTCTGTACCACACAGATTCACTCGGTAGCTGTGGCTGAGCAGTCAGACTTCCCTCAAGAAGAGTTAGGCCGTATTTGGAGTATACAGGATAGGGAAATTTACACAGTAGAACAAGCAGACACTGATCAGAGCTTGGGTGTAAAGATATATAATTATTTATTTAAAAACACATCTATGGAAAACACACTGGCACTAATATGGCAAACAACTTCGATCACAGTTACTATAAGTATATATCAATCCCATAACAATATTTTGACAAGTCTAGGTTCAACGGCGCCACTTATTTGCAGACAGAGGTGAATGCTTTAACCTAGATGGCACTCTAGTATTCATTAGAAAGGGAGAGAAAAAGGCAGGGTACGAAACCAACTCAGTACCAACACTTTTACGAAACAAATGCAAGGCGAGCAAGGCAGGGTCGACTGTAAATCACAAAGTTCAGAGGCCAGGCCCACTCGGAGAGAGGCAAGGCTGTATGTCCCAAAAGTATCACAGTGGAAATGCACTTCAAGTCTTTGTAGCAAAATGTCACAGAAAGGTTGGACCAGTTTAGAACAAAAAGTTAAGAAGGTCTGGAGGCGCCCCAATGGAAAGTTAAGGATTTAAGACACCTCACGCTAACCGTTTCAAGGGAAGCCAGGCAGACACAGTACCTTGCAAGTGAAGAGCCAGCTCCGGCGGGGGCAGTTGTTCCTGGTGGTGGATGCAAGTCAGGGTTTTGCCAGAAGATGAGAGGATCTCGTCGTCGAGGAAAAGTTGAAGATCGTTGCACCACCAGGGAAGAGACCAGCCGCGGAGTGCTCCGTCACTGGGCACCACCTTTTGGTCGCGGTAAAGTGGTCAGTGGATATCCGGTTGCCGGGGTGCTCAGCACGGGCAATTCGACCACTAGACGTCCTGGAAGCGAAGAAAAAGCAAGGGACTGGTTGTTCCCACCAGTCAGGGGAAGAAGACTCTCCAGAAGGGAGATCTCCTCTGTCGTTGGGAAGTGGTGAGTCTGTTCAGCAGGGCTCCACCGGAGGTGTCATCGTTGCAGGTCAGCTCAGCTTTACCCTCGTCGGATTCTTAGGTCCTGTGGCGACTTCTGAAGTTCCAGTCCCAAAAACCCTGCTTTTATGCAGAAAACCCCCATTCATTCAGCCTAGCTGTCAATCAAACATGCTAAGTGGTGAGCGGGGCGGCTCACCACTCGGGCCAATCACACAAGAGTGTGACTTGAGTTGGCAAGGCAACTCAGTCCAGGGTGCCTAAACCCCCTCCCACACCCCCTGTGGTACCCAGACATAATGGCACCACTCTGGAGCGCTTCTGTGCAGAAGCCCACCAAAAGTGGAACAAAGGGCTCAACCTTTGGTTCGGAGTTACAGAGGCGAACACACACGCCATTTTAAAAACCGAGTTCTTGCAGAAAATATCAACCGGTGGATTTATTTAAGACAAATAAACCGGCGGTATGTTAGAGACTAATGTGAAAAAGTATTAGCCTCCAACAATGCGAAGAATCTCATAGGAATATATTCGCGGTTGAATATGAAAAGTAGTATCCACTGCCAACAGCCAAAACTGGACGAGGGGGACGGGACAGTGCCCCCTCGAACAACAGACCCAGGGTTTAATCGAATTACCCCTACCAGTACGTCCACAATAGAATGGTTTGTACTAGTTCTGTTAGTAAATTTAGGTCTAGTAAAGCCAATGGTGACTTTACATGCCCTGGGAGACAGTAGTCAGTCCCAGGGTATGGAGTCTATGGTTGGGATCCTCTAGGACACCCCAGTGTTACGGCACGGAGGGTGCGGTGTAACACACATAGCAAAACACATGAGGCCCTATGGAGTAAAAGACCCCATAGCCCATAGAACACATTGACATTCAAAGAAATCAACCACATTCATGTCCAAGAGTGGGAGGAAAAGAGTCTCACTCTTGGCAGGATGAAAAAAACAAACTCCAGAAATCCAGCAAAGCTGCTGGGGGACTCACTAGGTTAGGAAATTCAGCCTAAACAGAGAATTCTCCCTAACACTTACCATTTGGTGATCGTGTACATGCGTCACTAGGTTATTTTTGTTGCTCGTCATTTTTATATGATGCTCAAGGTGGATCCCCAACACAATTGCTGCTCACTGTACTGTGTGCTGTGTGCTGTGTGCTGTGTGCTGAACGGTGCGTTGCAGGAGACACACACAGGTTTGGGATTTGCAGATTTGGATTGGCCAATGTGCATGCCAACAGGCATTCGGTCTTTTGTTGATGGTACCGCTGGTGGCATGCATTTGTGTATGACGTGGTATGTGTGGGAGGTTGTTGGTCAGTCATTGCATCTGATTCCATGTCAGGTGTGATTGTCTCAGGCCTCTTTCCATTTATCATGTGTCACTTTGTATCTAATTGGTCATGTGTTGTGCTTTTGGTTGCTCTTTTGCTGTTGCATGCCATGTCATGGTGTGGCCGGCAAGGGTGATGTGGGTTGGGAGGGTTTGGGTGACATACCACTGATTGTCATGGCCTGTTTTGCAGGGGGGTGGTGTGATATATACCTTCATTTGTTCCTTTTGGTCACACAGGATTTGTTATGTTTAAGTAGCTAGGGATGCACAAAATGTAGCACTTCCGTGGCAACATTCTCAGGGTGGTAAGGCTGGGACAGTTGACTGTCTCTTTGTCATCATCGATTGTCACCTGGTATGTGACAGGCCTGTGTGCACTCCACATGGGTGGGAGTTTAGGTGAAAAATGTGGCCACAAGGTGGGTCTGGGCTACCTAGTCACGTGCCCTCTCCCCTCCTGTGCCTGTGGTTGGGGATGTGGGGGCACCACCATGTCAACTGGTACAGCCCGCCGTGCTGCAACATTGTGCAGGACACATGCTACCACAATGATCCTGCACACTACTGGGGGTGCATATAGTAGCTGCCTGCAAGAGCGGCCAAGGGAGCAGAATCGTGACTTGAGCACTCCGAATGTGCGCTCAACTATGCCCCTGGTTGCAGTATGGGCAGCGTTGTATCTTACCTGGGGTGGGGTGGTGGGGTTCCGTATTGGCATCATCATGTGTTTGCTCAGAGGGTAGGCACTGTCCCCTGGGAGGTGAGGGGATGATTGTCATTAGTTGGGTTTGTGTATTTGTGTGTGTGTGACATGCATGCATGTGCACAGACATTTGTACTCACCAATGAGCTATGTGTCACCATGCTTCCTAGCTTCCAGGTCCCGGCTCAGGGAAAACATTCTGTATATGAAACTTTCATGGGTAGACCCAGGATAGTTTGCATAGACAGCGGTGATGATTCCATGGGCATCGCATACAACCTGTACGTTGATGGAATGTCAGTGCTTGCCATTTCGATAGATGTGCTCAATGGCCCTAGGTGGACGTAGGGACACATTGGTGCAATCTATAGCACCAAGCACTTTGGGAAAGTGTGCCACCCTGTAAAAGTCCTGGACCACGGCCTGCCTTTCTGCAGGTGTTCTGGGCATGTATATGTGCCTGCGGACTGAGGGGCGCGCAGTCATGATTGCCAACCCCTGGTCTAGGCAGCGTGACTGTGTGGCCTGTGAGACAACCCCAACTATGGCAGTTGTCCGCTGAAATGACCCAGTGGCCAAAAAATGCCGGACATTGAGCACCTTTTGCAAGGGGCTCAGTGCTTGGGAGCACAAGGTGGGTGATGTGAGGTCATCCTCCCACTCAGTGACCAGGTCTAGGATGATACGAGGTTGAAACCTATACCTGCCATAGACCTGGTCATCAGGCATCCCAAAAAGGGTGGTCCTGGGCAATAAAATGCAGGGCTGGGCTATTCTCCTCCTTCTGCAGTGTCCCACGATCAGTGCTGCGAGAAATGGGACATTCATCGTAGCTGTATATACGTGTTTGTTGTTTGCATGCACTTTTATCCTGCGCGGGGACGCTTCTGCCTGCCTTCGTGTGGCAGACGTGTTTATGCCTGTGCGTGTCTTTTGGCCTGCGCGGGTTTCCCGTATTCGATTCCATGAATACGTGTTGTTCACGTGCGTGTGGGCATTCTGTGTATTTCCCAGCAGTACTTTCCCAGTTATGCCTTCATTTTCACACGTTGTTCCCCATTCCGCGTGTTCCGCCCCCCCCTTTTGGTGTGTGCGCTACACGTTGTGCGCTTTCGCTGTGCGCGTCGCGCATTGGGTTCGGGATGTTCGCAGTGACGTTTGCGCCCGAGTGCATCACCCACGGATTTAGCACACATCCCGGGGAAAACACACGCAGGGCCTTACATAAATCGCACGCGGCATGTGCGCTTGCTTTTTCACGCTTGCGCCAGCTTGCTCCACAAATTTCGGCGCACACTTGTTCCATGAATCGGCCTCTTCATTATTTTATATATGTTAATATATGTACATTTCTATTTTAAAATAGAATATCATTTTAATTACATAATAGTACAAGATAGTATGTATCACAGAGACATATGTTTGAAAATAGGATTTTTTTGTGTTGGGATTTATAATTATTTTAATGAAAATTTAATTTGTAAATATAGGAATATTTTAGTGGATAAAGCACTCATCCAAGTTCATGGTTTAACTTGCTAAAACTATGCCTATGGCACCCAACTCATCTGCAAAATCTCAAATAGGAATTGCTCTATCTCTCCCAATCTCACATCCTGCCTCTGCAAAATAGAATGCTGGTTGATGGCCAATCACCTTCTACTAAACCCAGGCAAAACAGTGATCATGCTATGTGAGAAAACTGCCCTCTTTCCTCAACCCATTTGAAAGCCCCCTCACTAGATCCACCCATCTCCACTACAAAAACATTAAAAAATCTTGGTTGCAATTATGGACTCAGACCTGACTCTTCTCATCACATCAAATCAGTTGTAAAAAGCTGTTTCCTCCACACAAAGGGAAGAGGTAGCAAACAACGGGCCATCTCGTTATGGCCGGTTGTTTGCTCCCTCTCCCATTCCCATTCAGCCCTGTGGGGGCTGAAATGGGAATGGGGAAGGACCGTGTCCGGGTCCTTGAGGGAGGAATTACCGGGCCATCGGAACTCGGAATGGCCGGGTAAGTCCTTATTCCGAGGACACGGATGCGATTTCGGCAGCAGCCATGCCGCCAATAGCGGCATGGCTACCGGCCGACCTCGTAATGAGGGCCAATATGTTTTGGGAACTTTACAAGGTATGAATTCTAGTCCTTTTTTGACAGTTAGAGTTTCTGTATGTTTTCCTTTAGTAGTTTGCTTTTTAGTCATACTAAGTACCATAGAACTGTTTATTTTTATTGTTTGTTTGGTTGATTTATTTTTATAAACATTTTGAAAATATATTTGCTCACATGTATTATGTGGTAACATTGCTGAATTTCCTAAATTATATTTTTTGAGGGTTACCCCGTTTTAATTTTGCTTTGCAGATGGTTCAAATTACTTGAGTAACATTTCACACATCATATGTTCAGGAGTTTCAAAGTAGTCCCAAATCCAAGATCTTAATTTACCAAATGGAATTGTTCCAGAAGTAGTTATATATTTTTTTTAATGTTGTTTTTTGGTTTTGCTAGTGACAGTGCCTGAAATGCTTTTACTACAGTCAGCAATAGGGACATTGTGTTGTGATACTTCTTCAGTTGTTGAACTTGCAGTTTTATAAGTTAAAGAAGTAGCAGTAATATGTAAATTATGCTTTGGTGTGTTATGGGCCACACTAGTTTTATTTGTTAAGATACTACTGCTTGAAATTCAAGACGTTTTTAGTTGTTTTGTGCTGATGTTATAAGAATGGCCAATGGCACATCAAAGTTATCAATGAGAAGTTTCGTTTTTGAAATAAAAGTAGTCAAAGTGCTACAATGTAGTTTTGATTGTGTAAGGAAGAAGGGTTAGTTGAGCCCCCCATACATTCTACATAGAAAGGACCACTTGCTCTTGCACTAGTGGGGCTATGCCTTACTTGCCCTTCTGTGGCCTTAGGATACAAGGCCCTGGAATAAGCAGAGATGGGGCTATTGCAAGACACACTTGGACTCCATTTTGTTTTCCCCTCGATTCCATCTTTGGACTAGTCCAATTCTGATATTGCGAAGTCTCCTCTCCCCTCAGCAAAGCCGCGCAGAGCGAGCACTGACAGTCCACCTTTTTTCATCCTGCGCCTGTGCCTCCCAAGTCCCTTTCTCACGAATGCTCTGAGACAAGATGTTGCAAACAAACAATGTATTCCTTTCACTCTTCCTCTGAGGTCAATGTCCTGTGTGTGACCGGGCCGAACCATGACTTGTGCTCATCCATCTCAACAAACCTGCTCCTGCACCTCTCACCCCACCATTGGAAAACTACTGCCTGTTCAACCCTGTGCCCCTCCAAAGCTATTCTTTTTGATGTAACAGAAGTGTGACCCTTCCTTGCTGACCACCCTAGAGAGCCCCCAATAAAACAAAACTCCTGTCACAGTATATTCTGTCTTACACTAACATGCGCCACTCCACCCCCTCCTGATCTGATGTGCCAGACCTGACAGCCATCAAACCTGCCCCAACAGGTTACCTGAGGGGCAAGACCCCCACACCCTTCACCTTGCCAGTGATCCAGAGTAGGATAATGCAAACCATGTGTACAATTTATAGGCCTCTCTCAAAAACTTAAAAGGTGTAGTAATGCTCATTATTTACTATATGTCTAGGATAAATGTGTAGATTAGTTAGCCAGAACCAGCCACCTCTTTCGACCTGACCCAACCTTCACTTCACGCGGACCGGCCCAGATGAACCATGTGATGTCCAACCTCCCCCAAGTCACTAGCCAATCTCGTGGAGCTGGCCCTTACAGCGCTATACTCACACCCCTTTGCTAACCAATGAAAATGTAACTTGTAGACTCTATAGAAATCGCCACTGATGACACTGTAACCCTTTAAGATGTTGTGTTTCTGTATTGTTTGCCAGAGCGCTCTCATGGCAGCAGAGTTCTCTGGATGCTGAATCTTATATAAACCTTTGATGACTCTCAAAACCAATCTCTTGGTCTCATCCCCTACTGGGATGTGTCCTTTATTATGAGTTTTATTGGTTATGTGGGAAGTGAGCGCCTTCACTTGGTGACCCTTGGGTTGTGATTTGAGGGTTCTACCAAGAGACACCCCTGTGTTGTGCGGTGAGATCCGGGATGCCCCCGAGCAAAACCATTGCCTCCTGTGGCTGACCATTGTGCGCACAAAGAGAGTTCCAAGGGTCCCGGCCATTGCAAATACCAGACTGATCGCCAGGGCGGGTCACGGCTTGGTTGGTGTGCGGCCCGATTGTAGATAGACCGTGAACGGAGGTTCTCGGATCACCCCGGACACGTGAGTATTGGTTGCGAGAATCTCAAATGAGGGAAACCTAAAAAAGAAGGTAACGGTGTAAGGGTAATGTTGAAGGAATAGTGGGGAGTCAGATTGAGGGCCTAGGGGCTTGCATGAGTGTAACTGGTAGGCTTTCTCTTTTATTTTCTTTAAATGGCCATTAGTTTGTGAATATAGAAGTAACAGAATATGGGAAGAGTACGGGTACCTAGCTCCGAAAGGGGGTGGAAGGCAGCGCAGGGTAGCATTGTCTCGACCAGTGCAGGAAATAGGTGGAGATACAATAATAAAAATATAGGAGTCTTGTGTAATGAATAGTCTCAGGAGATATTAGCTCATTCTTTTTCTTGTGTGCATAACTCCTTTAGTGGTCAGCCGAAGGGGCTCAGTGAAGGGGGGCAGGGAGAGTGAGTGGGGGAGCAGAATAGGATAGTGTGATCTGTGGCAGGGTGGGAGCGTAGCTAGAAAGTGAGAAATTCTATGTTAAATGTTAACTGTCGTTAAAGTCAATTTTGTTGGCAGGTCTAAAAAGTATATGTGAATTTGTCCTTTAATGACTTACTTTAAAAGTTTCATTTTTCAACAACATAAGATCCCAGGTGTGGGATGCACTGCAGAGGCCCTTACCTGATACCCCAGATTTACATTTGGTGATGCAATGCACCATGGGGTATGAGGAAGAGGCTGTGCAGTAAATTTCTTCGAGTGCAGTACCTTTGGAGACCATAGACTGGCACGGCGTAGGACCAATCAACCTCCCTTTTTTACTTTATCATCAAATGAGGCCTCCCAAAGGAGGTACAAAAAGCCCTAGATAAAATTGCTGGGATAGAAGCCAAAGGCTGGCCTGAAATTCAGAGCATTATAGTACAACATTGTAGGAGGATCAAAGAAAGAGAAAAATAAATTGCACAGAGGAGGTTGGCAAACGAGGCCAAACTATTACAAAATAAACTGGTGAAGGTCGCTGCAGTAACAGCAGTCCTGCCCACAGAAAGACAGGGAGACGGGAAGGAGGGGTCAGGAGGTTCACTGGCAAGGATGGCAGCAACCTGGTCTGCAAACGGGCAAGAACAATGGGCTGGCAAGGAGGAATATGAGGGTCCCCAATGGCAGGGAAGGCCTACAAGAGGATGAGTTGGGTACAGAGGGCAGAGAGGTGGGTTTGAAGGACAAGGGGCTCGGGGCTTTGGAGGACAAGGGGCTCGGGAAGGGGTCAAAGGGTCATGCTGGAATTGCGGGAGGTGGGGACATTTTTCAAGGAAATTCCACAGCCGACCCATGGGATATTATCAAGGGCCCCATCCCCTGGAAATGAACAACAATTTGGTCTCCCTCATCTGGGCAGCCCTTATGGATTACCAATGGGTGGTCATGGGCAACAAGAGCAATATTATAATACTTATTAGCAAGGAGCACAAAAAATTCAACAGGGACCGCAAGCACCACAACAGGGCATGCAATCACAAATAGCTCACCAAAACGCCATAGGAAAAGCCCACACAAATATTTTCGCTACTGCCACTAATGGTGCACCTGCGCCGTTCTGTGGAACAGCAATGATCGGAGAGAGTTTTTTTCTGTCCCAGGAACAAATATCTACCCAGATTAGGACAGCCCACAGAGAACACTTGCGTGTCCAGTCCTAGTGACTACCCTATGTGCAGATGAGGAACCACTGGTCGGGGGGGGGAATAGGAAATACGCAGTTCATCTTCATGGTGGACTTAGGGGTTAAAAAATCATGCCTCATGGTAGGCCAGTTTCTGCTCTGAGGCCGAAATTTGGAAACACAGGGATTTTCTGGGGCAATTTTGAAGGTTCCCTACACATAGGATTTGGATATAATAGTGGGAGGAAAAATGGTACGGGCACCCCATTTATACCACAAAGATTCACCCATAAATTTGCTGTGGAGGGACCTCCTCATTAAGCTTAATATGAACATTTCCTTTACAGAAGGAGGGGTATTGTACTCCACTCCAGGGGTACGCCCACTAAGAGCAAAGCTAATGATCAGTACCATGACAAATAAGATAGCAGTAAGCGAAGTGCCCACAGATGTTGACATTTATGGGATACAAGTATTAGCTAAAGTGGTGCCTGAAAAAATGCAAAAGGAATGGAGAGTACCATCCAATTTTGTTTTTCGCCGAGTGGTGAGCCCAGAAACTGTATCTGGTACAATCCTCTCGATTGACCTACAGGAGGTGCAATTGTCAGCAAAACATGTGGCAATAGGACTGGACACGCATAGATATGAGTGGAGAACAGTGGTATGTATTGACCCAAACATAGCGCTACCTGATCTTACTGATGAGGAACTATTCACTGACAGTGACACTGACAGGGAAATAATAATGGAAATTTGTATACCCTGTGACATAATGATAGAACACAGAGAAGTAAATAACCCTCTCATGGCCAGTGTCAGTGGACCGCCTTCGATTTTTGACGAAGATATGAAACAAGTACTACCAAACTTATGGGTAACAGGGCTCCACGACGTAGGGCTCTTACAGGAATTAATGCCCATAAAAATAAAACTGAAAGCAGGTGCAGTACCACCTAGAGTGAAACAGTACCCACTGTCCAGAGAAGCAGAGGAAGGAATAAAGCAAACAATAAACACATTATTGCAACAGGGCATTATTGCGCCATCAAATTCACCATGTAACACTTGCGATTTATCCTATAAAAAAGGCAAATGGCGGGGCCTGGAGGATGATCCGGGATCTCCGACCACTTAATGACATCATACAGAAGGAGTTTCTCCTAGTACCAAATCCTTTATCCATATTGTGTATTGTCCCAAAAGAAGCCACGTGTTTCACAGTAGTGGATCTGAAAAATGCTTTTTTCTCAGTACCACTCGACCCCAGTACCTAACAGCATTTACCCTGGGGGAAAGAGATATGAAAATTGCAAGTTGACCCAAGGGTACTGCGAGAGCCCTAGCATTTTTAACAGAATTTTGCATGAAGACCTTGGCAACGTTGATGTAAATAGCATAATAATTCAATATATAGACAACCTTTTAATTTGCAGCGAAAGTGAAGAACAATGTAGAGCAGATTCAATATCATTATTGAACTAACTAGCAACAAAATGGTACAAAGTGGACAAGGGAAAACTGCAATACTGCTTAGCAGAAGTGTTGTATCTGGGACAGTTAATATCAAAAGATGGTAAGAGACTCGTACCAGACAGAGCAGCAGCAATACGCCACACTCTAATGGCCAAAACTGTAAAGGACATGCAGAAATTCCTCGGCATATGCAATTATTGCTGTGCATGATTACTAGATTATGCTGCATACACACGCCCCCTTCCCCAGGCACTGAAAGAAGCTCAAAATAACAGCACGCCCATAAAATGGACGCAAGAAATGATCACACAATTCCTCAAATTGCAAGAACTAATCACAACAGCATCCGTCCTAGTGACTCCAGATTATGATCGGGAGTTTTATTTGTTCTCCCAGTGCACCACCATAAAAATGGGATGCTCAGTAACACTATTTGTTGCACACTCTTTATTTGCCATACTCGAAAGTTCAAAGTCTGCACTCACCACACAGAGAGCAACTGCATACGAGATCATCATCTCAAGCCAAAACATACATGTTGTACACTGTAAGATTGTAAACCCCAGCCACATTCATCACAGTAGTAGTAGACATGCAAGCGCACAACTGCGCTACGTATGAGGGGGAAGGTGACAATATTCCCAAAGCCCATGAAAATGCCCTACAGGGAGGATCAGCGTCCATTGACTGCGAGACATGAGAAAAACACGTAGGGGCAGCAGTGGTAAGAATAGAAGGGGACGGATTTGAAGTGATAGTGCAAAAATGCCTCCCCTCACATTTCTCAGAACAAGCAACAGAACTCATTGCCTTAATTGAAGCATTGCATACAGCTAAAGGATGCGCAGTGACAATTTACTCTGACTCGGCATATGTGACAATAACGGTGCACTCCGGCTTGTCACAATGGTGAAGAAGCAGATGGCTCTCCTGTACAACACACACAATTGTTGAATGACCTTATTGAAGCATTAGCAGAGCCATCAGTAGTGGCTTTAATGAAGTGTCAGGCCCACACAAATAATACAGACGCAATCTCACTTGGGAACTCAGTGGCAGACGCAGCTGTGAACGAAGCTGCATACTTGGACGTTCCCCAAGCAGTCGAATGTGTAGTAAAACAAACACCCAAAGCGGCAAGGAAGAAGAGTACAGTTCAACGCCCATAATTCAAATAATAGAATTGCAGACAAACAGGAAATGTGGATAAAGAGAGGGTGCAAACAGTCACCCACAGACCTCCTTTGGTGTCAGGAAATAACAGGAAAAGTAGTAATGCCAGTAGAACTATTACAAATAGCATACTAACAGCTTCACTTCCCCGACACGTCACCTAACATTACATAGCAGCAGATATCCAAGAGCACTGGTTTGTTCCCAAACCTGCAGGAGCACCTTGCAAAATTGATAATAGAGTGCACAACATGCCAGACATACAGTTCAATGCCATGCCCATCAGGACTATGTTGATATGGGGAAAGGTGTAATGGAGCCAGATATCTGATTGTGTGTTGTGCCCCTGTTCACGCTGGGCAGAGGCAGGACCCTGTGCAAACCCAGATGCCAAATGCGCAGCAAAGTCAAGGAAGTGACCACATTGATGGGGGTGAAACTGTTTGATTTATCACCAGCAAGCAAATGTGGTGGTAGAAAAGATAAACAGCCTCCTCGAAAGTAGCTTATCTAAATTGTGTCACACCCTAAAAAAGAACTGGGTATATTGCTTGCCTCTAGCACTGTTCCAGCTCAGAACGCAACCAAGTAAGGACCATCATTTGTTCCCGCACAAAAAAGTGACGGTGAGGCGCATTGAAATGCCACTATCTCCAGTGAGAAGAGCATCAGACGCTCATAGAGGTGCCACAGTACTAGGTGATGAATTTAAGGAATATCTCACCCAGCAAAACAAATAGCACCCCCATTTACACAAGAAAATGAAACTGAAACAAGCACCCCAGCAGCAGATAGCCCAGCATTACAGTGAGTGCCTGGTGAAAGTGTATATGTGTGCAGTTTCGTGCGTAGATGGAACTCCCCACGATTCCATGCCCCCTACGAAATAGTGTACTGCACGCCCTCGGCTGTAAAAGTAAAGGGCTTAAAGTACTGGATATATCTCAAAGATATAAGAAAAGCACACGATAGCACAGCACCCCATGATGAGCAGCCACAATAGCAGGAAAGTTCTGTGCCATAATAAAAAACGGTACTTATAAACTGTGGGTAAAGAAAATGAAAAATAGACATTTGAATGCAAACATTTTGTAACAGTATACAGTATTAGTAAGAGTATGTAAAGGCTGAAAAATTGGTTTACAAATGCAAATGTCTACTTCTCTCTCTCTCTCTCTCTCTCTCTCTCTCTCTCTCTGTTTCATCCCTCTATCTATTGCTGTTTTAGTTCTCTCACTGCTTATTTCTCTTTCTCTGTTCTTCTCTACCACTGTCAAGTACTCTATATATATATATATACATTCATTAAAAAAAACTTTGTTAAAGGGACGTTATGGTTAAGTAGCGCTACTAAAAACCTATGAAATTCAGTGAAAAAACTTTGTTAAAGGGATGTTATGGTTCAAAGTAAAACCAAAAAACCCCTGAAATTCTGCGGTTATGGTAAGATAAGCAACCATAACTCGCGCCGCCACCGTGCACTGCTAACACTAACACCCAGGACATCAAAGATGACATCACAAATGTCATTGATGACATCACTGATGACATCACGTGGCTGGCTCTCCCTTTTATTCCTTTCCTGACATATCTAAGCCACATGATTTTCTTCAGTAACAGTCAGGAACTAAAAATTGTAAATTACTATATTCGTAGACTTATCCTTCAAGTATGTTCTTAGAATAATTCCCTTATGGTCCAGTCATATCATATGAAACATATACATAGGAGAAGTCACAACCTAGAAAGACAGCAATCCTTTTTGTGCATTAAAATTATCAGTAGATTTATCAGCACTTTCTGATACTTTTGATGTTTTTTTATTACTGTACTTTCCCTGTATATGCTCATATTTTTATATGTTGTACTCACACTATTTTCCTTAGGGTCCAGACACATCATGTGATATATATAGATAGGGTAAGTAACAGCTTTGAAACAGAGCAATCATTTCTCTCCATAAAGGTAATCAGTTAAGTTATGAACACTTTCTGCTACTATTGCTGTTTCTTTTTCCTACTTCAATTCCCTTTTATATATTAATATTTGTATGTGGTGTTGTCTCTTTGTGATTTGTGTATAATAATGCAATTATGTAGTAAGTGGGTTTTATTACCTACTTATCACAAGTTTCACTGTACGCAAAACTCTAATATGAAAACAGTTATCATTTCAATATTCAACATCTCAAGCTTATGAATATTGCACCTCCATCATGTATGCTGCACACAATGCCTATGTTTCTACATGAGTACCTTAGTATACGGGATTGAAGTTAATAATAGAATGCTATTTATATCAATGCATAGCTTAATGCACTGATTAGAACTTGATATTTATTCCAATAATCTTTGACACTTTTTTTATTAACATTACACTAAGAATCCCTTGTACAGACTTTTCATGAAAGGTAAATGCACATGTGATGTCATCAGTGATGTCATCAATGACATTTGTGATGTCATCTTTGATGATGTCCTGGGTGTTAGTGTTAGCAGTGCGCGGTGGCGGCGCGAGTTATGGTTGCTTATTTTACCATAACTGCCGAATTTCAGGGGTTTTTCGGTTTTACTTTGAACCATAACATCCCTTTAACAAAGTTTTTTCACTGAATTTCATAGGTTTTTAGTAGCGCAACTTAACCATAACGTTCCTTTAACAAAGTTTTTTTTTACTGAATTTCATAGCTTTTTAGTAGCGCAACTTAACCATAACGTCCCTTTAACAAAGTTTTTTCACTGAATTTCATAGGTTTTTAGTAGCACAACTTAACCATAATATCCCTGACTTCATATACATGTAACATAGAACATACTAACCCCCTCATAGTGATTTTCATGTCCGCGGACTACCGCCATGTCTGCGGATACATCGAAAATCTGAGCGTGGTGAATGTAAATTTAAATATTGTGCCCCATTTCCCCTTTGAAGTTGGCTCTGAAAAGAGCCGTTTTTTTGTTTTTTTTTACAGATGCTTGACAGACACCTGTTATTTTGTATTTTTTTCTTGTTTTTTTTCTTACTTTACTCCTAAAATCTTTACATAACCTTCTCCAAAGCAACCCTTACATTCCAAAATAGAAAGGCATTTCCGGTAAAAAAGATAAAGAAATGTGATCTTCTTTAAAATTAACAGCATTACTGGCATCGATATTCTCATTGTTACAGAAGAACATACCAGCTCTAAGCATGAAGGCACACATGCCTCGGTTGATGACACACCTAGCAATGTTTTGCTGAGGACAAAAAACTGAACTATTGTCCCATATTGCCCTAGGTAGTAATCCAGAAAAGATTTCTTTCACATTTGGAAGGATCTTCATTACAGCTTGAACCAAGCGTTCCAAATCAGCCAACAAAGTAGGGGCACTGACGTTGCCCAAATGGAAAGCACCATGGTGCAAAACTACCACATGCAGACTGTTCATCGTGGCCATATCCTCACAAACTTGTACAATTCCCTGTACATTGCAATCAGGCACAGTGCTCCACACCACCTCCACTCCTTTCACATCAAAGTTCTTTGCAACATGCCTGCATTCAGCGTACTGCTGTAAACCATGCACAAACATATCTCCGAGCACCAACACCCTGACTTTCTCCACTTCTGCCATCTTCACCACACACAGTCTCTTTCAACACAAATCCACAACCTCGACATCTGATTGGCTGATCCGTACAGTCTTCTTTCCATGTTGGATTTCCTGGAAAAACCCGTATGTAGCACGCCCTGTCCACGAACAGCCGCGGTGTCCGTGGACAGCGTCCACTTTACTCTCTGTGCCATTCCCTAATTGCATACAGCTAAGCAATCACACAATATGAATAACGTCCTCAGAACACCCCCATTTTGTGAATTTTCGAACATTTCAGGACAATTATCATTTCATCATTCAACATATTAACATTACAAATATTATACTTTCATCTTGAACATGCACACAATGCTATGTTTCTCCATTAGTAGCTCAGTATACTAGATAGAATCCCATAATACAATGCTATTTATATCAATGCATCGTTCAAAGCACTAATAACGGTATGATATTTATTGCAATATCCTTGACACTTTTTTCGCAACATTATAATAAAAATCCCTAGTACACAAATTCCATGAAAAGTACATACACATGTGATGTCATCAGTGATTTCATCAATGAAATTTGCGATGTCATCTTTGATGTCCTGGGTGTTAGTCTTAGCAGTGCACGGTGGTGGCGCGAGTTATTTTTCATAGCTTACCATAACTTGTGATTTTCAGGGGTCTTTCGGCTGTACTTAAAACCATAACGTCCTTTAAACAAACTTTTTTTAATATCACGCAAAAATTATACAAACATGGCGTGCAAAAACCAACTTCTACAGATGGCTTTACACAGAATGTTGCAAAGTAAGAATTTATGCTCGTTCACAGTGAAGGTCAGCTGCTTCCATTTTTTTTGTCCGGCCCCGGAGAGGCTCACGAAGCGGACTATAAGGTTGTATTGTGTTTTGACCTTGACAGACATAGATTGTGAGGAAAGACTTCTCTTGAAGGAGTGTTGCTAAAATGTAAGAGAAGATAAGGATGAAATTTATGAAACAAAACCACTTTTATATATTATATCACTATGCGAAAGATCCTTGGCACACGCGGAGTCGTATTTTGGGACTGTACCACTCGTAGACAATGGAAATTGCAAATTGTACTGTAAGTAACCCTTTACATTATTTTATACCAAATATAATTACAATAGCGTAACATTAAAGACCGCTCAAGTTGAACTTGTTAGTTGAAAGTGGCATAATGTTTTCTACCGCGCACTATCATCGCCGAATTGATTCCCTGTTGTTTAGAGGGCTCTGAAAAAGGCAGACGACAAAGGGTGGGTTAATACAAATAATTTAAACGGTCTATAGGCGGTCAAGCGCTCTACTCGCTGTGCCACTACACTGTCGCCTGTCAAATGGCACAGCGAGTACAACGCTCGCTTTGACATCTGTGCACAGCTTGCTAACGCAAGTTCAAATCCCGGCAAGGCCAAACTCAGCCTTTCATCCTTCCGTGGTCGTTAAATGAGCACCACACACCGTGGTTAATAATAAGCACCGCTTAGATACCTCACGGTTCTTAGCGCTATATGAATGGGAAAATATTATTATTTTATTATTAACATACTCCGTTGCACTATCTTCGATAACAAATAGTTTCACGCCCTAATAAATAAAATGATGATTTTTAATGAAGATGGGCTGGTGAGACTAATTTATGTTTTTTAAAACAGGTATGTGGCCCCATTTTGCCTATGTCACGATTTACAGACTCCAGCGGATGGGGTCTTCAACTGCCAGGTGCAGGTCCAAATATGCAACTTCATGACCCTCACCATTTTATGGGACAATCGCCAAGGACCAATATGCCCTTACGCAGTACTAGCGGCTACAAACAACATACCAACCAATAGGGTGGTCTAATGGCTCGTTTTTGGAGCAATCTTCTGATTATCAGAGTGACCATTTACTGCTTTTATCATAAAACAACAGCCTACCTACTGCAAAGGAACAACGTGTGGATCCAAATAAACTTTTGCTGATCGACAGCAGAGACAATAGCAAATCGCTGAATATTCACTAAACATTTCAAGTGAAATAAATGTACTTTACCAAATGTACAATCCTGCTGTTTACTTTTAAATCACAGTTTCATATTCCGAATTGTGGCGCACTGAGTTGTAAGCTGATCTAACACCCACTGTACCGCAAAGGAACATCGCGTGCCTCAACATGAACTTTTGCGGATCGACAACAAAGACAAATGCAAATTGCTGAATATTCTCTAAACATTTGATGTCAAATAAATGTACTTTTCAAAATTTACAATCTTGCTGTTTGCTTTTAAATCACTGTTTCATATTCCGAATAGTGGCGCACTGTGTTGTGACATAATATGTGTTGTCTTCCGGGTTCTGTGTAAAGTCACTTAGGACTGGAGAGGACTGGGCGCGTTTGATGACGCACCCTGTAACGTCACGGAGAGAGGCGGGGAATATGAATGCTTTGATAATATCAGGTTTAGGGGCGGGAGATATGATTTAGTGTCGCAAAAGCAAGTCAGCCAGGTCAATAGCGCCAGTCATAGGATCATCACATAATGTCGGCGCACACCAGCCGGATTTATCATTTCTTTAGTGGACAAAAAGTCGGTTGACGCCCATAGGAAATCGTACTATTAGTGGACAAAAGGAGTGGTCTTAAAACACTTTCACCCTGACAACGAACAATACAAACAACGTTCTCAGAAAAACCACCATTTTGTGTAATTGCAACTATTTCGGGACTTCGCGAGTGTTCTTAGAACACATTCAACTAGACAGATTACAATACGGACAGCGTCCTGAGGACACCCCCAGTTTGTGTATTTACAAACAATTAAGTACACCGTGAGTGTTCATAGCTCATTTTTACCTTCCTTGCGAACAAAAATGACACATACTCCGTCCTCTAAACACCCCACCATTTAGTTTATTTACAAAATGTCAGAACAGCCGTGTTCTCCGTGGACAAATCGAACGCAACAAAAATGTCTAGCACATAAAAAAACAAAACATTGAACCTATCTCATACTCCCCCACCCTCCCCAAACACTCTTACACACCAACACAGGGCACTAAATACAATTTTTTCTCTACGTTTCACTGCGCTGTACGCAGTCGACGGCGAATACAAGATGGCGGGCGCCACAGAAAATCTGACGCGCTCCACGCCCCTCGCTGTCCAATCAGCGAACAAGTCACATGTCCGTGGACATGACGCAAGGCCATGGGCCAATCGGGGTGCTGTCCGCAGAGCGAACAGGGAAGTCCGTCCGCGAAGCGAACACAGATATCACTAATTTTTTTGCCTTACATTTTGGTCATTTTTAAAAAATCTACGGGACGGATTTACACCAAATTTGCAATAGCATGCTTTCGGGACCAGGCCGCCGCTCCTGCCGCAAATTTGGTGTAAATCCGTCCAGCGGTTCAGGCTGTAGCCGTGCGCAAAGTTTTTTCCCATTCAGTCTATGGGGAAAAAAAAAAGTTTTGGGACCCCCCTATAACTTCCCCCCCCCGGACGAATCCTCACCAAACTTTGCAAAGAAATTCAGAGTGGGCCATATACTATTTTTGCAAAGTTTGGTGAGGATTCGTCCAGGGGGAGCGAAGTTATAAGCCGCCCAAAAAGTGCTCTTCCTATGGAAACACCAACTTAACCATAACTACATGGCCACTTCCGTGGCCATGTAATATATATATATATATATACATATATATATATATATATATATATATATATATATATATATATAAGATACAATAGCTTCTTGAGGAGTTAAAAGATCATATTTGATGTATTTGTGTGTATTTAACCCATTTATATCTTCCCTGCAGGTGGAAATATGGCGGAAAGGAGGATCCTCACTAACGACACCACAAATGTAGATAGCAGTAGGGAAGACATTAGTGCTACTAGTGCATATAATCATGACTATGGGTTGTATTTTGTAGCTATTGTTTTCTTTATAATGTTATTTTGCCTGGGGCTGTACTGGAGTATAACATTTATATTAGGTGATATAAAAGAAGGTGGGACAGGGTATAATTAATAAAAGAAGGATCAAGCCTAATTTGGAATGGGTTCAAAGTAATATGGGCCAACAATGCCTCCCTAAAAGTTAAACTTACCATTCTGCACAAAAACCGAACTGTCAAAACCCCTATTTCTACATATGCTGCTATGGGTTATGATGTTGATACTGTATACAATGACTATAATGTTGAGTCTCCTATGTTTGATGTTGTGGGATCGCCATATGTACATATGCAAACAACTGAAGAACCTGCCCCAGATGGCGATGATATGCACTTTAAGCCCTATGTCCAAACCACACAAACGTACCCAGTCTCACAGTCCCAGCTGAGTGATAATGAACAAAATGATGAAACATGGACATATATTTTTCCCGTATGATTTCAGAAAGTGAAAAAGATGCATAATGATCTAGGGGGAAATAAGAGACGGAAAAGGGGGGTGAAACAAAAGGGGTATGATGAATACCATGGCCTGGGATTAGATGCTGTAGAAGAACCCTGCCACAATGACCAATCCAATAAATGGTATTTGGATATGAGTGCCACAGCTAAACAGACGACTAATGTAAGCTGTTATGTTTGCTCCTTGATTACCCATGCATCTGGCACACCTAAAGTTCTCATACCTCAAGATACGCCTTTGTCGGATGCCCAGTGTCTTGTTCATCTAGCCCTCTGTAGGATTCGTAGTAGCTTCCAGGCACACACGGTAACAATACAAATGCTGCAGAATGAGAAAACATTTGCATAAAAGAGCCATTTTTTATCATCAAAGGGACAATGTTCACAGAAAACAAATGGCTGAAAGAGACAATCACATGTAAAGCTGAAGCACTGCGAGGACTGTCGGAAGAAAACTTTATGGCTCAAAGAAACATGCACTCCAACATGGTCTCAACACATCGCCAAGCTAACGTGGGTGACAGCCCTTGAAAAACTGATCAAGATACAAAAAGAAATACAGCACAAACTCTGTTTTCACAGTGAAGGGAAAGTGCCCATGGGCTCAAATAAACATTGCAATAAAATGATCATCCTCCCAGATATGAAAAAAGGCACAGCAGCAATTATGGACACTTACTGGGTATGCAGCAAACAAGCGTACTTGCACATCCCACCATTCTGGAGCGGTACTTGCAGTATGGCCACGTTGCATTCAGCTCTGATGGTGATCCCGGAAAGCCATGTCCAGCGGGGAAGGGTGTCAACTGAAACATCTCCGGCACCCCAGCCAGCACCTGAAGAGCCCTCTTCATATGACATACTGTTAGAAGAATAGTTGCAGGAAATGGTGTCCCGCAAGAGGAGGTCGTCAAACTACATCTCCAGCAAATCCTCAGACCTCCTGGCGGAGATCCCTGACCAATAGAAATGCTTCAATTGCGCAAAAACCTTCTTTGCCCGCCTCCTTGTGCCGGGCATCCAGGCATGAACCAACGCCAGATGGCTTCAAATTGTGCACTGGGAACTGATCCAGCTGGCCAATGACACAGAAGAAGTATTCAACATGAATAAGTGGAACTTCTAGCCCTGCAGTTAATGACCATGCAGAACTGGTACGTCCTAGATCTACTCAGAGCAACGTACGGCGATGTTAGCCAAAAAATCGGGAGTGCATGCTGTACATTCGTACCTTCTGCCTCCTCTGACAACGGGACCCTATCACACGTCATATCTGCAGTACACAACCTGGGTGAAAGAAGGGGGGATCCAACCCAGCAACTGATTTTGCGACATTTTTGATTGGATACCTTCCTGGTTCGGAACTATGATAACAATTTGTGTCCTACTCATCATTTTCCTGTTGCTGATTTTTTGTGTATGCCAGGTAGGGGTTCGATGTTGTGCAAAATGAATGCCTAGTTCTGCAATGATGATGGTGACGATGGGCAAACCAACAAAGTTACAAACAATGAATGATGCACAAATGCAGACCGGGGAATCTGGCAAACCTAAATAATGTATGACTGCAGTGTATCGTTATCCAGGGGACAGGGTGGACAACTTGTATCATACCACAATCATGGAACCCCAGGAATTAGAATGGTATAAGAAGTTGTGGGTAGACCTGGATGGGGATCGGGGTATATACATGACATGCACCCCTGATGAGTATGCTAGAAGGGGCCAAAGTATACAAGCTGTGTGCAGAGCATGGATGTCAATAAAAGAGACACCTGCTTGGGACGAGGTAGTATTTTAGATGGAGCACTACACGAATGCTAATAATACTAAACAGTATTTTGTTACTTTAGATGTGACGAAAGGGGGAATGTAAGGAACGAGGGGTCAGTTGAGCCCCCATACATTCTACACGGAAGGGACCAATTGCTTTTGCACTAGTGGGGGGACGCCCTGCTTGCCCTTCTGCGGCCTTAGGGGGCAAGGCCCTGGCATAAACAGAGGTGGGGCTATTGCAAGACACACTTGGACTCCATTTTGTGTACCCTCGACTCCATCTTTGGACTAGGCCGCATTCTGATATTGCAAAGTATCCTCTCTCCTCAGCAGCGCTGCGCACCGCAAGCACTGACAGCCCCCACCTTTTTCCTCCGTGCCTCTGCCTCTTAAGTCCCTTCCTCACGAATGTTCTGAGACAAGATGTTGCAAACAAACAATGTATTCCTTTCACTCTTCCTCTGAGATCATTGTCCTGTGTGTGACCAGGCCGAACCATGACATGTGGCTCATCCAACTCAACACTCCTGCTCCTGCACCCCTCACACCCACCATTGGAAAATGACTGCCTGTTCAAAACGGTGCCCCTCCAAAGCTATTCTTTTTGATGTAACAGAAGTGTGACCCTTCCTTGATGACCACCCTAGAGTGCCCACAATAAAACCAGACTCTTGTCACAGTGCATTCTTTCTTAAACTAACATGTGTCATTCCACCCCCTCCTGCTCTGATGTACCAGACCTGACAGCTATCAATACCGCCCCCCACAGGTTACCTGAGGGGCAAGACCCTAATACCCTTCACCTTACCAGTGACCCAAAGTGGGATATGCAAACACACATGTAAAATTTATAGGCCTCTCATAAAAACTTAAAAGGTTTAGTAATGCTCATTATTTACAATATGTCTAGGATAAGTGTGTAGATTAGTTAGCCAGAACCAACTGCCTCTCCGGACCTGACCCAACCTTCACTTCGCACGGACCGGCACAGATGAACCACGTGATGTCCAGCCTCCCGCCAAGTCACTAGCCAATCTCATGGAGCCGGCCCTTACAGCGCTATACTCGCACCCCTTCTCTAACCAATGAAAATATAACTTGTAGACTGTACAGAAATCATCACTGATGACACTGTAACCTTTTAAGATGTTTTGTTTCTGTATTGTTTGCTAGAGCACTCTCGTGGCAGCAGAGTTCTCTGGATGCTGAATCTTATATAAACCTTTGATGACTCTCAATACCAATCTTTTGGTGTCATTCCCTACTGGGATGTGTCCTTTATTCTGAGTTTGATTGGTTATGTGGGGATTAAGTGCCTTCATTTGGCTGAATAAAAGTACTTTTAACCATTGAAATGGTACTAGTAGGTAGTCGATGTACTATGAGGTAATGTACCTTTTGTTTTATTTGGTGTAACAGCACTTTAAATGTTGAAGTAGTGCTAGAACTGGTAATAGGTTGGATTTCTGTTTGAATAGGAGAAGGTGTTTTTCATGTTGAATGTAATTGATGAGTTGTGGTACCCTCAGTGGCAAGATTAGGATATTGAAAAGTATATCACCATTTTCAGTTATTTGTTTTAAATAGTTTAAATGAAAGACGTCAACCGGTGCAGTAAGTGTTGTTTCTGTATTCATGTGTTCTTTTAAAACTATATCTTAGACTAGTTCTTCTGTGACATTACTACTAGTTGGGCAGTTGGAATGTCTTCAGTGGGAATGTGTATTTCACCTTCCTGTTGGCTAGTGATATATTTATTTGTATGTTCCTTGTTTATGTTATTTTTTGAAGGAATGATCTTAGTGTTTTTCTTAATGCTTTCTTTTTACTTTTACTGCTTTCTTTTCATGCTTCTGGTTCCCCGCTGAAATTAATGAACAAAGGACAATTTGTATATCAAAGGTCTGTGTCTTTTGTTCTTTAATTGATTGTTACAGTTTTATGTTTAAAGTACAATTGTGTTTTTGTTTTTGTGAGAAATGTACATTTTACTTCGTCTTTCTTTAACCCCAATTTTGTTTTACTTTTGTGCTGTGATAAAACACAATTGTATTTAAAATGAATTTGACAGAAAACTGTTTGGTTTTACTCTTGTTAACTTTGTAGGTGTTACTTGTATATGTATTTTTTTAATAATAATTTGTACTTAAAGGATTTATGGAGATTTTTATGTTATTTCTTTTTCTCAATATCTAGTGGAATTATTTTGTCATCTCTTAATGTTAATGTTTCACATGTAAAAAGGAACACATGTTTTTATAAAAGTAAAATATGTGTATGTTAATAACAATGTAATAATAATAATAACATTAGTACAAATATTGATTATTGTACAATATGTAATATGCAAAATGTTAAAATCAAAAAGTGACATATTAGAAGATTATGGTTGAATTATTATTCTTAGTAGTTTAAGCATACACTTTTCAAGCTGTACCGCATGTTTAATGTGGGTATGTTTTAATTTAATTAATTTAAGTTATATATTATTGCTCTTGGTACACTTGCTCAGAGGAGAACTGCCTGGTATTTCAGTTCTGGACTGCCCTTGGGCAGGACAAAGACTGATATGTTATGGACATTTCTCTTCTGTGAAAGAGATAGACTCTCAGGAGCCCCCTTGTTTGTGCATATTATTTAAAGTAACATTATGGATCCATAAATAAGCTTATACATAAACAAGCATACACTTTACAAGCTGTATTGTGTGTATGATGTTATTTTTCCTGTTTAGCGTACACACTTGGATTTTATAAATGTAAGGACACTAGTTAAAAATATGAGACGTATTCTTTACCGTACACAACTGTATGTACGTTAGACATATTACAAGTTTATGGTTCAATTGCTATGCTTAGTAGTTTAAAAATACATTTTTAAAAGCTGTACATTATGTTTAATGTAGGAACGTTTTGTATTTGTCTGTTGATGTTGTTATACGTACTATTTAACATACACACACGTTGAAGCGGTTACTAGAAATTGTACAAGTTTAAGAAGAGTTTAAAGGAAATTAGACATTATACAAGTGTTACATTGCTTGTGTATGCAGATGATGATATGTTTAACCTATACAGCTGGATGTTGCACTTACTATTTCACCTATACACTTGTTGAAGGTGTAAATTGTATCACATGTACACAGTGCTACCAACATTACATTAAATGTACATGAGTAATTATTTAAGGAATATTATTTCATGCACAGGTATTTGCAACTGTTATCTTTTCGTTTTCTTTTTAGAGTAAACTCCATTTGACCGTCCAACCGGACTAACTGTGCCCTCCAACTTGAATCTAATCCTAGGCGCAGGTGGTGTGCCACGTATCTAGGGTGAGGGGACAGTGAGAGGCTAACCCGATTCCCAGACTACAGTAAATTACAAGAATTAACATCAGTATGTGTCCTTGTGGTGCGAGTTCAAACAGGAACCATAATTCCTTTAATGTCCTGTTTCTGTGAACTCAACGCTCAAAAATTATTATTTTTTTACATAAGAATGTGAACCCTACGGGTGAACATATATTTTTTAAAATTGGGTGCCCGTTTGTTGCTGCTGTACAGTGCTGCATGGTGTAGACCTGACATCTGCAGCAATACGATTCTGGCTCTATACACGATACAGGTCATACGGCATGCTATATTTTTGAACATCAAGCTCCTGGCAAATATTTGAAGCCTGCATAGTGGGTTGCAGCAACATTTGAGATCTACTCCTTTGTTGTTCTAGCAAAATTATGCATCAAAAAGATGGTGGAGCAGATGAATATTGTGCCCTACAAAGGAAATAAAAGCACTTTAATGTCCTGAAGAAAGAGGCAACACCAGCATTAGCCACTGAAATTGATCGGCCATAATCACCAGGTAATGCCCCAGTAACAAAGGGGTTCCTGTTAACTCTAGCTTGACAGGTTGGCATCACTGATTCTTCCTGCTGGCTTGGGTTAATGGTGTGCTGATAAACGCTTCCAGGACCTTCCTTTCATTCTCTGCATTGCTCTCATGGAGTATTCTGCTGGTTGGTGTCGACTTCGTTGTTGCACCATACGGTCCACCTCCTTAAGGTCATGCCATCACCTGGCAATTTTTGCCACACTGAGTCAGCTTGCCGCCCGCTCCTGCATCACTTTCCTTCATTCTCCATGTCCTCTCAACCGGGGCCCTCCCGGGATGCCCTAGCTTCTTTCTCCCATGTTTGGACTTCCCGGGCTTCACCTGCTCAGTCAATATGACCTCCTAATGCAAATCCGTCTTAGCTTTTTATGCATCTGAGATGGGCACTCCCCAGCAGAAGATATTTGTCCTTCTTCATCTTTTCCTGGAGTATTCTTTCATACTCCATAGTTCCCACTCTTCACAGTATTCTCTATTTGCCCTGCAGGAGTGATCAGGATTACCCCTCCACTCTTCTTCTCAGTGGATTTGCACTGAGTTCTAATATTGGAAGTTTTATTACAATAGCAAACAGTGTTCTGTTCAGGTTGTATCCTCTGAGGCAGTGATAGTGTGAGGGGTTCATCAGATAGTGGGGCAGGGAGTTCCTACATGGATCAGGAGATGTTGTCCCCAATAGGGGAGTCCCTCCCTGTTAGGTCCCGCTGACCGCTACCCCTAGTGGGAATGTTGCATAGTGGGCTCACTGACCTAGCCTCACAGGGAAGGTCTATACTGTGGGGAGAAGTGACGAGATCCTATGAATTGTCACAGCATACATGAATACATGACAAGCTTTCTTTTGGTATAAGGCAACAGGCTATGCGCTGGGTGACCTATACAGTCACTCAGTGGTCAAAGTGGTCAATATACAAAGAAAAGTAGTGGCACTATGTGTTCTCTTCAGCACCCTCCTATGTTCCCTCACCCCCCCCCTCATAACTTCCGCCATGCCCCCTCTTCTCCGATACAGGTATCCTGTCTCTATCCCATTCCATCATCAACACTGTGGTTTACAACTTTGCTATTACTATGGAAAAGAACACAGTGACAGTGAACACAATTGCAGCTAAAACCAGCATTCATTTCAGTCATTGTTCCCCACAGCATGAAGATTGTAAAGGACATTCCAAACACCATCCCCCAGATACCCACACACAGAGGTGACTGCAGCAATCTACCGGTAATCCTGTATAATTGTAGAAGACAAACGCTGATCCCTGTGATTGCCATTTTTATGTGGTGTGTTGGAAATGGGCATTGTGTCCCAAGCAGGCAATATAAAATAAGCGGGGGTAATGGTGATTCAGCATGATAGCTCAGCATGCTTTAACACCAGTTTATGTGGAGTTCCAGATGTAAGGGAACACTGCGTCATTTCTCAGAAAAGTACATAGCATCATACCCTTTAGGTCCCACCCATTTTGTCACCTGAGTACCTGAACCCAAAGAATGTGTACCTTAACATTCATATCATCCTGCAATACTTGTACAAAAAGCCTTTAGATAATGTTCTTATTAGTTGTGATATCACTGCTGCTCTGTAGTCAGTTAGTATGGTTCAGTTGTGACATCACAATACCTGATGCTTCAGTTGGATGAATGATTGCTGCAAATTTTTAACTACTCTTTTGCAAATAATCTTTTTACTGATATTTCCACTTGTTTTACCATAAAATGCAGGGGGCGATCCCCACACCAACTTACTACCTACTTTCCCCACCACGACATATACCGTACCCTAACTTTACCATCTGCATTTTGCAACAAAAAAAGTGAAAACTAATCTGTAAAAAATGCATTTGGCAAAAGCGGAGGTCGGCAAAAGTGGGCTAGACCAATGCTGAATGAAGCCTGCAAAGAGCAGAATTTCAATTGCCACTGCATCCCTTAGAGAAAGCCGTGACCATCTTTTCAAATTCTTTCCTTGGAAAATGGCTTTCTGTGACACATTACAGCCATTAAATGATAAGGAACTATTGTTTATTCTTTTTTTATACTGATAAGGAACTATATCTGAGAGTATGCTCAGTTTGTGTAACTGCTGGAGATTAATACATGAGAGCAAGAATCTGAATGTTACTATTTTAAACCACACAACGAAAACTTTTTTTAGAAGAGTTCTATCAAAATTCTTTAATTTAGTTTTCGGCAACACATTAGAAGCAGCATGTTATTATTTTTGTTTTAATCCAAACACAGTTTTAATTGATTATATGTAACCACAACTGGAAGACCTCTTGCATTACATATATGAAGAGGCCAGGTGTTAAAGTGGACGACAGTCCATGGCCATGCATTATCAGGAATAAAATATCCCATAAGGGACATAGAAAGGCTATTTCAAATCACCTCAAAGTTCCTTGAACTTGTAAAGAAAATCAGCCTACGGTCTTGTTCATCCATTTGATCAGGGAATACCTTGCTGACTTGCAATGTCCTTAAAATGTATGCTAGGGAGCACTGTATTCCATATATAATGCACTTTAATTGTATGCTATTCTTTTTGGTGAAAGAACATAAAAACAGTATACATTTTCTTTGATTGATTATCCAAAATATTGTTTCCTTGTTTTGACCATAGAACGTTTAGGGATGTTCCAAGGGATGCATGGTTATGTGCCTTGGGCAAGGATGAGTCTCAGAGCAGAGTTGGACCACAAAGCAAGGATGGGATAAATTGTGGGAATGCATCTCATGCCAGAACCGGGCCTTAAGGTGGGGATGTACCATGTACAAAGGATGGACCACAGATATGCGACTGGGCCTTGTGGTGTGAATGGGACTCAGAGCAAACATGTTAGGCTTGGGAAGAGATGGTGCTCAGGCAGGGAAGGGTCTCATGGCAGGGACATTCTTCTATGAAGACCTGTATCTAGTGGCAAGTAGGGGTGGAAGAGCAGGCATGACCCTTAAATGAGTATATGCTTTGTGAACGCAGAAAGCAGGAGTGTTCCTTGGGTGAAGTGCAGGGGCAGGTTTGAGAACAAAGTTTGGGAAATTAAACTTTGATTGTAGAGAGCAGTGAAACAGTGCCTAATGTTATGACGTCAATAATAGCCCATTATATCATCATTCTTTAATTTGGATTCCATAACTAGTTGATTATAAGACTATTTTGAACTCCAGTTTGTTTAATGTCAATTATTATACAATGTGTATTATATATTTTTGTGCAGGGGGAAGAACATCATAGCATTGATTTCTTTGTTTATTCTGAGGGCAGGTTTCTTCATACACAGCAGCAATATTTGCCATCGCTTGAAGAACCATGCCATAGGGAGCACCCACCAGACAACAAATGTTATTTATCTCTAGCTGTTCCCAGCGTAACATAAGCCTTTCTATCATATCTTAAAAGTCAGTATCGGCTCGTTAATTCATAGATTCACTTCTGTTCCCCTTCTTAAATATCGGAATTACCACTGATCAATTCCAGAAAGGGAGTGTTGGTCCCTGTCACTTATTAATGTTCACCACTGATCGCTTCCAGGAAGAAGGTGTAGGTCCCTGTTACTTATTAATGGTCATTGAAAAGGAACTATCTTCTTTTGAATTTGAAAGGCATATTTATATCAGATGGAATGAGAGTTATGTGTGGTATAAGAACAGTTTCTACGCTCCATCGATCAAAGAGGCCTCTTTGATGTGTCTTTCTAGACACGTAATTGTCAACCTTGTTCCATTGCAGATTCCCTGTGATGGCATAAGATTGCGTAGTGGCATAATTACTGCACCTACTTTCAGTTTTAGCTTGTGAGGAGGTATTCGTCATACAGCGGTTTTGCTCTTTAGAAACTGAAACGTTGAGTAGGTAATTAACTGTTCATTGACTCCAGAACTACTGTGTCCTGTGTGAGGAGAAGTGGGGGTGGAACGAAGTAGATTGAAATTATTCCAAATGTTGTACAGAATTTCGCTCAGTTTGTTAAAATGATTGCTGTTGTTGAATTGGAAGGGCACACAGGAAAGAAGAGGGCAACCTAACACTGAGGAATTGCATCAACTCAGTAAGGACACATTTCGAAGTGTTATATATATAGAGATGTCTTTAATATTTTAAAGAACATTGTCCCACAAGTGAAATTCCATGAGTGGGATTAGTGTCAATTCAGCCCGAGGTGTGCTCATTATAAATTGGCATTTTTATTGTATTTCTATTAAAACTGTACACAATATTGAGCTTTTTGTATAATGCATGCTTAACCAAATTGATTTTTATGTGATTCCATGTTCAGCAGCAAATACAGATTAGGCACAGTGAAGTACTTTGCCCCACTTATGTCTGCATCACATCAAAGACAATTACAGAATGATCTCCCATATGGCTGTAATACGACCATGCCTCGAGGCACATAAAACAATAGAAGTCGCATCAATCAGTTGGAATCTAAGCAATGCAAGAATAAGGTATCTATATGCACATCAGAGTAGCTTTGTCCCTCCTAAATGTCTGGAATGGCAGGGAACAATATAAACACTATTTGAAAGTACAAGGAACATGGTGAAATTAACCAATATTCGAATAAAACAACACAGCCACTTAGGAAAGTAGGAAAGTTGCACCCTCTCGAGTTGGATAGATACAGAATCATTGGAAGAGGATACTTGGCGGCCGATTCATGGAAGAAATGTGCGCCGAAAATCGTGGCACAAGCTGGCGCAAGCGTGAAAAAGCAAGCGCATGCGTGCGATTCATGGAAGGCCCCGCGCGTGTTTCCCCCGGGAAGTGCGCCAAATCCGTGCGTGGCGCACACGGGCGCACATGTCATTGCAACTTCCAGAACGCCGTGCGCAAGGCGCACAGCGAAAGTGCACAACATTAGTGCACACACCAAAAAGGGGGCGGAACACGGGGCATAGCAGGTGGAATGAGGAACAACGCGTGAAAATAAGGGCATAACTGGGGATGTACTGCTGGGAAGTACACAGAACGCCTACAAGCACACAAACCACACCTATTCATGGAATCGAATAGGGGAAACCGGCGCACGGCCAAAGACACGCACAGGCCTAAACACGTCTGCCACACGAAGGCAGGCGGTAGCGTTCCCGCGCATTACAAAAGTGTGCGCAAACAAACAAACACGCATATACAGCTACGGTGAATGTCCCATTCTGTGGCCCCCTAGGAGAAATGACATGTCACACAACACACAGGCATCCCATAAAAGCAAGAAAAAGAGATAAGCGACCCCTGTTGCCCACGTGCGTGTAAATAAACACACGCAGTACGCTGTGGCAGACAGGAGCACAAAAAATATGTACGCGATCAACACGCAGGCTAGTATGCCTGTAAAAAAAGGGGTACGCGACAAACAGGGACACCCGCAGTGGGAAAAATAGCATGTGCAACTCACCGTCTGCCTTGCGTGTAGAAGTAGAACATGTATCCAACACCCACCTACTGTGAAGTAATCGCGTGTGAATCCCAATGCCTGGAAAACACATGCACCGCTTTCCACGAAAAGCACATACAGAGCGATGGAAACCCACGTGGGACGTTCAACCTGTGCCAGGGGAACGCACGTGCATGTCACGTCACAGACGCGCTTACGCGCTAAGGGCCTTTCCTCGAATTACACGCTGTCGTGCTATGTTTCACCTGCCAATTCACTCCGTATCAAGCTGGCCTTGCGACAACACACGGAAGACCATGCTCCTGCCCACAAGGCCATTTTCCTGCCCCCCCAGAGCCCCGAGCCCGCTCCCACCTGCCATCTGCTGCTGCCTGCCTGCCTGCTGGCCACGTGCCCTGCTATTTGGTGCCTGCACGTCAGCCATCTGCAGTGGCACAGTTGCTGTAACCACCCCTGCTGGAACAGATGACTCCCGACTGAACTTCCATCACTCCATAGCCCAGCACAGGACCCAGTTGCCCATCCACACCTGCCTCGGGGGTTGCCAAGTCGGGGGAAACACCATCGGAGACCACTGGCAACCCCCAGGCACAGAGGCAGAGGGCTACCAGCTTCAGTGCCGCAGAAGTTGGTATCCTGGTGGAGCAAGTCCTGGTGAATTATGATGCCCTCTTTGGAAGTTCACACGCCGACAATGAAGGACTGAAGAGGAACTGGAAGGACATTGTGGCTGCCATCAACGTGGAGGGGGTGGCAGCCCATGACTTGGCACATGTCTGGAAGTGCTGGGAGGACTTTAGGTCCAGGACCCTCAGCAAGGCCCGGTGCCTCTTGAAGGCAAAGCATGCAGAGGGGTGCTGGGTCTGCCTCACCAACATCCAGATGAGGGTCCTGGAAGGTATACACCCAGCGCTCCACCTCCAGGTCCTTCAGATGCAGACCCATCCGGAGTCGACCAGTAAGTGTACTGATTGGATGCAGTGCATTTTGAGGTGTGCCAGGAGTGTGCAGGTTGGACATATGTCTAGAAAGGGCCATGTATGGATGTGTATGTACAGGGACATGAGCCTGCCGCATGTCAGCCCAGTCATGGGTGTTAGGGAGAATTCTCTGTTTAGGCTGAATTCCCTAACCTAGTGAGTCCCCCAGCAGCTTTGCTGGATTTTTGGGGTTTATTTTTTCCTCCTGCCAAGAGTGAGACTCTTTTACCCTCACTCTTGGGCATGATTTGAGCGTGTTACTTTGAATCTAGATGTGCTTAATGGGCTATGGGGTCTTTTACCCCATAGGGCTTCATGTGTTTTTGTGATGTGTGTTACACAGCACCTTCAGTGCAGTAACACAGGGGTGTCATAGTGACCCCCCAGGATAGACTCCATACCCTGGGACTGACTACTGTCTCCCAGGGCATGTAAAGTCACCATTGACTTTACTAGTCTCAAATTCTCAACAGAACCAGTACAAACCATCATATTGTGGACGTACTGACTGGGGCAATTCAATTGCCCCGGGGTCTGTTAGTCGAGGGGGCACGTCTCCGTCCCCCCTGATTGAGTTTTGGCTGGTGGCAGTGGATACTACTTTTTATATTCAACCGCAAATATTTTCCCAGACTAAGGGACAGGAGGATTTAATCCACTCCTGGATGAACCTCATACCTCTAGTCGATGACATACTTTTTCAGTGCTAAGCTTTGTGGTTAGTTACACTAAGGTATCCTAAAGCACTCTAAAATGTATACTCAATACAGATCCCACCGCTGTACACCAGTGTTAGGCAGAAATCTGTGCAGTTCCCTTAGGGAACACTGCAAACACTGCGAACACTGCATCTCTAGGATGTATGTCATCGACTAGAGGTATGAGGTTCATCCAGGAGTGGATTAAATCCTCCTGTCCCTTAGTCTGGGGGGGGGGGCGAGTGTTAGGGAGAATTCTCTGTTTAGGCTGAATTCCCTAACCTAGTGAGTCCCCCAGCAGCTTTGCTGGATTTTTGGGGTTTATTTTTTCCTCCTGCCAAGAGTGAGACTAATTTACCCTCACTCTTGGGCATGATTTGGGTGTGTTACTTTGGATCTAGATGTGCTTAATGGGCTATGGGGTCTTTTACCCCATAGGGCTTCATGTGTTTTTGTGATGTGTGTTACACAGCACCCTCAGTGCAGTAACACAGGGGTGTCATAGTGACCCCTCAGGATAGACTCCATACCCTGGGACTGACTACTGTCTCCCAGGGCATGTAAAGTCACCATTGACTTTACTAGTCTCAAATTCTCAACAGAACCAGTACAAACCATCATATTGTGGACGTACTGACTGGGGCAATTCAGTTGCCCCTGTTAGTCGAGGGGGCACGTCTCCATCCCCCCTGATCGAGTTTTGGCTGGTGGCAGTGGATACTACTTTTTATATTCAACCGCAAATATTTTCCTATGGGATTTCCGATTGTTTTAGGCTACTATCTTTATTTAATTATTTACGGTAGCCTCGAACACACCGCCAGTTTATTTATTTATTATTAATTCTTCGGTTGGTATTTTTTGCCAAAACTTGATTCGAAAATGGCGTTTGTATTCTCTTCTGTGAGTCCAACCCAAGTCGAGCCCTTTGTTCTACTTTTTGGCGGGCTTCTCCACAGAAGCCCTCCAAAGTGGTGCCACTCTGTTTGGGGTACTTAGGAGGGGTGGAGGGGGATTTAGGCACCCTGGACTGAGTTGCCTAGGCAACTCAAGTCGCACTCCATCCTGATTGGCCCAAGTGGTGAGCCGGCCGGCTCACCACTTAGCATGTTTGAGTGACAGCTAGGCTGAGTGAATGGGGGTTTTCTGCATAGAAGCAGGGCTTTGGGGACTGGAACTTCAGAAGTCGCCACAGGACCTAAGAATCTGACGAGGGAGAAGCTGAGCCGACCTGCCATGACGACACCACCGGTGGAGCCCTGCTGGACCGTCTCACCACTTTTCCCAACGACAGAGGAGATCTCCAGCCGGAGAGTCTTCTTCCTTTGACTGGTGGGGATAACCAGTTTCACCGTTTTATCACCTTCCCGACGTACCTTGTGGCCGCCTTGCCTGTGCCAAGCACCCCGGCAACCGGGATACCACATTTTACCACGACCGCGAATTAAAAGGTACCACCTTTAACCGGTAAACTCCGTGGCTGGTTTCTTCCCTGGAAGTACAACGACCTTCATCTTTCCTCCAAGTCGAGATCTTCTCTTCCCCTGGACGACAACGCAACTTGCACCCACTGCCAGGAACAACTGCCACCGCTGGAGGATCCTTCCCACTTAAGGTACCGTGCCCTGCCTGGCTTCCCTTGCCACCGACTGTATGGGGTAGATTTAGCCCCCGGCTTTCGAACCTGGGTTAGCTTGGGACACCCTGGCTAAACTTTTCTGAGCCTCTCTAAACTCTTTTTGAACTCTCTGCAAGACTTTCTAAGCCTAGTGTAACTGTGTGATCTTGGGCGCATTTGTGCTCTGCTCTCTCTAAGAGTGGGCCCAGCTTTCGGACTTTGGCTCACCAGTGACTTTTGCTCTTCTGCCTTGCTAACAGTGTTCCTAAATCTTAGAGTGGTGTACCTTTCCATATTCTGTCTTCTTCCCTCCGTTTTTCACAAACCTATTGGAGTGCCATCTAGTTAAGCGCTCACCTCTGTATGAAAATAAGTGGTGTTTTACTAAGACTTATCTGATAAGGAAAAAGGGGTGTATATATTACAATAGTAACTGTGTTTAGAGTGTTTTACAATAAGAGTTCTGGAGTGTTTCAAAATAAATAATTATATACTTTGATATCAAAGCTCTGGTCAGTGTGTGCTTGTATTATTGTATCTGAGTGCCTATTGTGTATACTTTGCATACTGCCTAACTCTTCTTGAGGGAAGTCTGACTGCTCAGCCAAAGCTACCAGGTAAACCTGGGTGGTACAGGCTGCTACCAAGTGGGTTTACTGCTAACACCTGTAGTCTTAAATCTGTTGCAGGGTCCCCTAAGGGAACTGCACAGGTTTCTGCCTAACAATGGGTGAGTCACATCAATGGTTTATGTGTTCAAATGCATGATGGCCAAATGCATGTATGGGTGCACACATGTTTATATTTCTGTGTATGTACTATGGCATGGTTGGGGTGTGACACATGAATGCTGGTTCCACCTTCATGTACGTGCATGGTGTTCATGTGCGTGTGTATGTATTTGACATGTGTGCCACTGTGATACACCATGGATGCATGAGACACAGACAGGTAGGAGGCTGATTGGCAGATGTGACATAGTTGCTGATGATTTCACTGTGACAGGTGGTGGAGTAGTACAGATGCATGTATGTCTGGTACCGTGTGTGCATGTGTTCAGCACTCCCCATGTTGCATGTGATGTCAGAGTGACCTTTGGATGCTCATTCTGTTGTATGTGTATGGATGGTGCTGCGTGCTGCATCATTCCTGTTATTTGCGCATGTGTGTGGGAACAAAAGGATATGTGTGCTGCGGAGTGTGATGCCATCTGTGAAGTTCGAGACTGCCACTCATGTGCAACTGTCATGTGTGTATCAGACCATTATACAATGCCCTGATGCCTGTGTTCTGTCTCTCCATGTCTGCAGCGTCAACTGATGAAGAGGGTGGAGACGGTGCTGTGGAGCACAGCGGCAGGGATCTCACCGGCAGCCGGAGACACAAGGACCAGCTCCCCTCCCAGGTTGTCATGTCTTTGGGGAGTGAGGAGTCTGGTGCCGCGCCCGCGGCCACAGCTGCCGAGGGTAAGTCCAAGATGCGGTGGTCGGAGGTGAACTCCTCTGCAGCAGAAGGGGCAGCTGAGACCCCACAGGGTCCTATGGAGGAAGATGGCACGGAGTCATCCAGGTTGCTGGGGGGTTTGGTTGAGGAGGAGGCCATGGAAGGCCCACGCACGGGGCTTCGGGTGGGGATTTCACTTGTGCTAGTGGTGCAGTCCAGGGGCAGGGACAGGAGGCAGCACAGGGGGCCGCGGAGGTGCCTGTGTGTAATCCTGTCCCCGATCCTGTGACTGCATCATCCGGCACTAGCAGGGCTGCCTTCTTCCAGACAGGTTCCCAGGGAGGGGATACACAAAAAACAACTGGCCTTCCTCTCTCTGCTGATGTGGCAATCCGGGACCGTGTTGAGCCTGTCCTGGCTGGGGTGGCGTTGCATCAACGTGGCATTTGTGAAGACGTGCAGGGTTCCCGTGGACAATGCACGTTTTTCCGGATGCCTCATTGACCGCATCGACCTACTAGGATGGGTCACCAGGGCTGGGTTCCTCCATATGCTGGACCTTCTACCGACCCCCTCCTCAACTGAACCCCCTATGCGCCAGTCTTCCTCCGTGCTATCTTCCTGGCCAAGTATCACCTGGCCACCCTGTGGAGCTGCCCCTGACCCACATCCTGGTCACAGTCGGGAGTCGGAGGTCCAGCAGGGGTGGCCACCCCAACAATTGGACACCAGCAGGAGGAGGACGTGCAGGCATCGACAGGCCGGGCACATGCACGGCAGCAGCAGGCTCAGGTGGGAGCGATGATGGCTCAGGGCCATCAACATCACAGGGGCAGGCATCAGCCAGAGGGCAGGAGGACCCTGGATTGGGGGTGTCTTCCATGTGGCAGCGGTTGAGCCGGCAAGTAGATGCGGAGCAGCGGCGGGCGGAAGAGGCACAGCTCACTATGGTCAGGGCGGAGAACTCCATTCGCAGGGCATTGAGCCGGGCTGAGTGCCTCGAGGAAATTTGCAGGGAGTTGGAGGTGGACATGGCTTTATCCCTGCGAGACCTTGGGGCCAGGGAAGAGGCCCGCCTCCAGGATGTTGAACAGGAGTTTGCTGATGCCCTGGCCCGGGACATCAACAAGTGAGCTGTTGGACTTGCCCGCCGCCTTTGTAAATAGTTCTGTAGGTGTAAGTTTCCTTTCTATTTTTATTACCTTTGGGGCGCATGTCCTATGCCCCACCTTTTTGTATATAGTTATTAATTAGGTAGGATTTAGGTTAGGTTTCCTTTGGATTGTTGGCCTCATGGACCCTTGGATGTTCATTTGTAAATAGTTTTGGACCTGGATTTCATTTTCTTGGACCCATGGTGGAATACTTTTCTTTTTTGGAACTCAGATTTTTGTTTGATGGACGGACTCATTGCAGCCATTTTACTTTGGATTTTATTGGTTACGGCATTCATTTTTTTCATTTTTTGGACTTCCGGACTTGGAATATTTTTTATTTTATTATTGTCTGCTTTTGTTTTATTCATTTGGTTTATTCTTCAATACACTTTTTTTCTAGACTTTACTTGTGTGGTCATCTCTCATTTATTTTGTGCATGTCACAATGTGGTTTTTCACAGTCATGTGTCACCATTGTGTGGGTCTGAGGGACATGTATTCATGGGCATGCTGGTTATTTCTTTTCAATCATGACATTGGGAATTCAATATGGAGTGGATGGAATGCTTGGGTGTTTGGACTGGGGTGGGATTTGGGTTGCCATAAGGGCCATGGGTCTGGAGTGTGATGACGTGTCGGGTGGGTGGACATGAGTTGCGGCCTGCTGGCAGATACCCGTCAAATGGGGGTCGATGGGTTGACATGAGTCGGGGCCTGCTGGCAGGTGCCCTTCAATGGGGGACATGTTTTGGGGCTCACAAGTGCATGGTGCCATGTGGGCTGCCTGTGGGGCATGGTCAGGGGTGTAGGGTAGTCTTCTGTGGTGTGGGCTGCCTGTGGGGGATGGGGAGGGTGGATGGGCTGCCTGTGGGGCATGGGGAGGAAGGATGGGCTGCATGCGCGTATTCCGAGGGGTGCGCGTGGATTTCTACACGCATTTTACCTGATGCGAGTGGGGTATGTGTATTCTGAGGGGTTGTGCGGGGAGTTTTCCACGCGTTTTCTATAGCGCAAGTGGGTTACTTGTATTCCGAGGGGTGTGTGTGGACTTTTACACGCGTTTTCGATAGCGCGAGCAGGGTATGTGTATTCCGAGGGGTGCGCGGGGAGTTTTATACGCATTTTCGATAGCGCGAGTGGGGTACGTGTATTCCGAGGGGTGCACGTGGACCTTTACACGCATTTTCGATAGCATGAGCTGGGTACGTGTATTCCGAGGGGTGCGCATGGACTTTTACATGCATTTTCCATAGCGCAAGCGGGGTACGTGTATTCCGAGGGGTGAGCGGGGAGTTTACCACTTGTTTTCGATAGCACGAGCGGGGTATGTGTAATCTGAGGGGTGTGCGTGGACTTTTACATGTGTTTTCGATAGCGCAAGAGCAGTACGTGTATTCAGAGGGGTGCGTGTGGACTTGTACATGCGTTTTCATGCTTGAGGGGGCTGTATGCTGGTCCCCTGGCCTTTGTGCCATGTAGGAGATTTGTGTGATGTTTTTGGCGCATGGAGTGGGATTGGGGGCGTTACTGGCGTTACTGGCGCTGCTGCAGGGTTGCTGCGCCACTCTGCTCCACAGTTGGTTATGGATGTTAAAATCCATGAATGTGCGCCAGTCGCGTGCGCCATTGTGTGCCGATTTCTACGAATTACCCCCTTTATTGTCATGCTGAAACATAAGAGGTGATTGTCAGGAGGGAACATTGTATTGCTCTGTCAGTTAGTGAAAGTCTATATAGCAAAAGGCCTTTGAAGGGCCTGTGGACAGACAATCAGAGACTTGAGGGGTGCTGGTGGGGGGTCTTGGCGGTCGCAATGTTTGATGATTTCAGCTGTGGTTACAGACATAGCAGGAATTGGCCAGTCGAAGAACCAGGAGGGCCAGGAGCTGGATTGCTGGTCCTCTGTCAGGCATTGGTTTGCTCTTCTCTCATCTGGTGAGACACATTGCACATGATTAGTGTTGTGGGGTGTTCTGGCAGTGTTCCTGCAATGGCATTGCCTCATTCTGTGAATCATTGAAGCACGGTTACCCCACTCTCCCAACTTCTGCCATACTTGAACCAAGGTTATATGTCAGGATTCTACACACATCTTGGTGTTTACCTCCTGATATCATCCATAAGTGTTACTGTCAATCATACACTGCAATATTTTTGGCAGATTCTATTTAGTAGTAGTGCAAAGTGCTTGTCTCGTGGCATTCATGAACATTTTATTTCTGTACACCAAGGTCAACATTTTATTAATGATGGGTCCTTTTAGAATCTAAGTACAACACTATTGCATCAGGGTGCACTTCACCACTGCAGGGCCATTTTGCACAATATTTTAACCAAATGACCAACGCAAGAGTTGCTACCGCCCTGGTCAGAGTTATTCAAACTGTGTGACACAACTATACAAATGCAGCAAAATGAGTGATTCTCTGAGTCATATAATTTGCTTTAAGTAATGGATGCTGAGCAAATCCTGTCGATCTCCAGTTTAATTATAAATCTATTAAAATTAATTGTAGCTAACATAACAATGTGTCTTTGCTGCGTAGGGTGATTAATTGTAGTAATTAGTTATAGCAGGCTCATCTTGTTCAATATACGTAGTATCTGTCAAGAGTGACCAACATGACAACAGGGTTCATAATTAAAAACATTTAGCTTGCTTTGTGGCTTTGTGAAATTTAACAACCATAGGAAACTGCAATTCATTTCCTGTATATCAGCACACGGAATATATCAGAATCTAAACCAAAAACGTCCTTTCTAAAGGAGGAGGGGCAGTGGGGTAATGAGACACAAAGAGATGGTGAGATTTCAGTTTGATTGCTGATGTGAACCATTACCAAGGAACAGACCCCCATTAAACCACAACAATAGGTAGCATCTTGAAAAAAAATCCAATGGATAACAGATCACCAAAAGTACATAGGGGTACTTTCAGACACATTTTCATGATGCTTTTGGCCACATTGTATATGCTAGTGTTGCACTGTAGACCACACTGGGCCTCATTACGATCTTCAATGAAAGCCATGCCTGATACAGGCACGGCTGCTTCCAGAGTAGTTTTTTTCCGGCGCCCTGGAATGGCCAATTACCAGGCTATTACAACCCCGGCGGACCCGGTAATTGCCCATTCCAGGGCGCTGGAAAAAAGTCTTCCCCATTCCCATGTGAGCCCCAGAGGGCTCAATGGGAATGGGGAAGCCGTATGCACCGGCACCACTCGTGAATGCGGCAAGCTGTGCTCGTGGATGCCGCTCTGCCGCCAGTTCCGACCTGGCGGGCAGAAAGGCACCCACGAGCACAACTCATAGTTTGCTGGTCTGGCAAACTTACCGGTACCGTAATTCCCAGACTGGCAAACTCATAATGACGCCCACAAACATGCTGCCTGTGTACATATATAAATATTGTGCCAATATAAGAATCATTTTTCATACTGGGTGTGTTATTTAATGAAAGCTTTGCCCACATATGCAAGTATTACTACCGTGATAACACTATGTTGCTGGATGCACCCATAATGTCAGTATTGCCACTGTAAAAAGACATCCTTATGCTTGCTAGGATAATATGTTATATTATATGTATAAATTAATTTGCTTTTATTTCTGTGCCAAGTCACCATATGTAATTATGCCCACTGAAAGACAACTCTCATGTTGGCTCTGTCCAACCATGCCAACACTGCTTTTGTAAAAAGACATTTTCATAGTAGAAGTGTATATACATGCCAGTATTCTCCAATAAGAGGTTGCCCAGTCGTTAATGCCAACATGAGCACTCCATTTCACCCCACCACATAGTCCCCCTCCATGAACCAGTACCCTAAATATGTATTTATATATGTCTATTAACAGACTTGTTTTTAAAAAAGATGGTTTTCTAGCCGCAGCTACCAAGATACAGGCACAGCTAAGTGTGGCAACAACAGGGGTGGGGGGAGGTTAGCCCACGGCTTCCACAGGTCATAACCACAGCAATAATGAAATATGTACTTTTCATTTTTTTTACACACACACACACTGCATTGAAAGGATCAATTAAAGGTCTTTGATCCATATACACAGTATGTGTTTTCGTTGTCTATTTTTATAACTGAAAAGTTGGCCCTGAAAAGGACCATTTTGGGGAGTAAGATAAAAAAAAAGATAGGAACTGGGAAGGGTAAAACACTATTATTCATACATATACAAAAGAATAGGGTTAAAAAAATTGACACTTAAAAATATAACTACGGTTGGCAATTAAGCTGCTGAAAAAGAAACGTCAGGTGCTTCAGCGCTGGTGCTTCTGGGACGAAGCCAGTCTACGCCGGTCGACGGCAGACATCGGCTGTCGGCTCTCCACTCTGCCCATTTTTCTCACCATATTGGGAAAATAAGACCGGTAAGAAATGGGATACACTAACCTAATTCAGTTGCTCTCTAAAGCTAGTCGATTACAAAATGAGGAACTAGTCAAACTATTTCTATTCACCAAGGACACGCCACCTAGTCCATCTACACTAGATAAAGCACAAGATGCGGCGAATTCACAGTCCAAACATAGGCCCGCCACGAATACTGAAAAACACTTTCACCATTCCAACCCTAGTGGAACAGAGCCAGTCACAAACCTAAAGATACCCCCTCCTCCAGTAACAGACAACATTAAAATCGCACTACTTAACACAAGGTCACTGAACAAACACGCCCAAGATATACATGATTACATCCTCGAGGACAAATTAGACATCCTCTTCTTCACCGAGACCTGGTTACACAAACCACAGGCCCAACTATTGACATCACAGTCCCTTCCAATTACAGCATTTACTTAGAAATAGAACAATAGGAAAGGGAGGTGGGGTAGCCATAATAGCAAAACAGAACCTTAAATTCTTCACTTACACAATTCAATGTCCTGGTTGCGAGGTTTTCCACCCGAAACTAACTCCCTCCCACAATCATTGCATGAATTTTATTCTTATCTATAGACCCCCTTCACTAACTTCAGATTTCAACGATGAACTCTATCACATCCTAAACAACCTAAAAGGAACCAATACAGGAACAGTACGTCTAGGCGATCTAAATAGATGGCGAGGAAATCCCAGCGATAAAGAAGCCATAAGCCTTGAAAAAAACCTACAAAACATCAGTTACTCTATAGCAAACAAAGGCCCTACTAACTAATCTGGTAATCAACTTTACTGGATTATTACAAACAATGTATACTTAACAGTGACAAACATCCTGCCCTGTATTTGGACCGACCACTACAAAATTGAAGCTGCACTTTCCTTAACATTCAAGACAAACTACCTTGACAACTCGCCCAAAACCATCCAAAGTAGGAATCTGAAGAAAATCACACCAGACAATCTATTAGAAGGGATTGCACATATCATGGATAAAACCACATATGATGACCCCTTCGATCTCATCACCTCCATCTATGGAAACTACTTTCAGGAGCTATTAGACAGACAGGCACCACTCAAAAACAAACAAGTTCGCCCTAACCCAAACCACCAAAGCTGGTATATGGCCGAACTAGGCACAGTTTAAACAGCTAAAAGGAAACTCGAGAGACAGTGGCATAAAACTCCCTCAGAACTAAACAAAGAAAATTGAAAAAAATGTTACCTCTTGTACAGAGTCAAATTAACAGAAGTAAAAAAGAACTGCTGTAATGAACAAATCACCGGCGCCTCAAATTGTTACAAATCTTAAATTCCATCGGAAAGCCATCCACTCTCTCCCTGCCATTCCAGCCAACCATGGTGGACTGTGAACAAGTCCAAACAGTCTTCTCAAATAAAGTCAAAAAAGCTAGAGATAACACAATAAACTATAAAGTTACAGAAACACCACCCCTGCACTACACTAATGAAGAAAACCCAGAACCCAATGTTCCTAAATTTCTTTTCTCACCAGTCTCAATAGAAGACACGCTAGATACCCTCTCATCTATAAACTGTACTTCTTGTTCTGAAAACATCTTGCCTCCTAAATTTATACTAGACAATGCAGAAATCTTCACTCCCTATTTATGCCGTATGGCTAACTCCACATTTAGGGATCGGAAAGTTCCTGCTGGAATAAAGACAGTCACAGTTACTCCACTGGTGAAAAAACTGGGCTTAGACCAAAAGGATCTCAGACCAATTGCAAACTGTAACTTCCTATTAAAAATCCTTGATAAAATCGCCACAAAATAACTGCAAGAATACGTAGACAAGCATAGCCTTCTGCACCCACAACAGTCAGGCTTCAGAAATGCTCACAGCACCAAATCTGCATTGCTAGATCTACAAAACAAGATGCTAGTTATTCTTGACAAAGGAAAGGCAGGCTTGCTAATCCTCTTGGACCTCTCTGCAGCTTTCGATTTACTAGATCATGGGAAGCTTTTTTGCCAACTGTCAGCTGTGTTTTTTGTTCACATTGCTTTTTCCGTGATGGCAAAGCTGAATCCAACCACACCACCTCATCATCACTGCTGGTCGCAGTCATATTAAAATGCAGGAACATGGAGAACAAATGAAAACTGTAAAAATACACAGCACAAAAAGGATTCTGGCACTTAATATCCTTACAGGATTTCCTTTGAGTTCCAATAGAGAGGTCATTCATATATCTAAAAGGGATGGTTTTCAATACAGACCTATCTACCACAATGCGGGGTACACACAATTGACTTTTTCGATGAAAATAATGACAAACATATACATTTTCCCTGATTATACGAGTTGATCACTTGGCAGTAGTTCACATTTTTACAACGTTGCATTGGGGACAAACACAGCTTATGCTGCAACCTTAGTCCCGTCTTTCTTTTCGATTTCATTTACAGGTCGAGAAAACTGGTGGCTTAAGTCCCCTTTCTATGTTTACCCCAGAGACGCTCTATACAGAATTGGAGACGTAGGTACCATTGAGTTGTCAACATTGGCATTCTCATTACTCAGTATTGTATTTAAATCGTAGGGTCCGTAAAAGGTATTTGATTTTATTACATCCAACACGAGACGTATACTTGCAACATACGCTATTTCCTGAAAACGGACGGGTAAGTGTTTTGGTTTATCATGGGAGAATATCTCCTATGAATAACGAACCCAGTTATATTGCCCACGGATAAAACAACTGAGGTAATGGTCAATGCGCAATATTTTGTTTTCTTTTTAGAATACATTATTTGTATTTACAGTGTGGATGGTGCCAAATGAATCCAAAAGAAATAAAGAAAAATTGATGGATACCACCATATCATGCATGCAAATACATAATTCGGTAATATGTTTTATTGATATATCTCTTTGACATATGTCGCTTTGTCCTGAGGAAGACGAACATCAGTTGGCATTTTTCCAATTAGGTGAACGAGTAGTCACAATTAAATTTGAAGGGATATTCTCTATATTAATGGGGCAAGACAGATCGTTCCCCTTTTGAATACCTTTAGTCGACAATTTGCACTTTAGTGACACAACCTCTAGTACTTTAGTGACCCAGTTAGCACTTTAGTGATAATATATTTAGCACTTTAGTGAGCTACAGAGGACAACTCTAAAGTTCCAACTCTAAGGTAAGGGAACTATGTGTTTTTGATAGATTACCACAAGTATTAGTCATTGTGGCACCTTTACTCTCTCTTTTGAACATACTACTTTTGTTGCACACTTTTTTGAAAAAAAACGTGTCTTATGAGATTTCTTTTAATCGTACTATATGTTTATGGAAAGGAAAATTGTTTTTAATGAATTGATGTTAATCAAACATTAAATGAATTATTAATTACGATTCCTGACCGAATATACTCCCTTCTGCAGGTGAAAGCCCTTATTATGGAAAAAAGATTTTTGCAGTTCCAAGAGACAGTCCTCATTGCTATATTGTAACTTAATATCAAAAATACATTCAAAAACATATATAACAAGTTAAATCAACAAAAACCTACAAACTACAAAACACAAGACAAAGGACAAAGGTATGGGAAGAAGAAAGGTAACAAAGGAATGGATACATCAAGGTACTGTTTTTAAAAGTTCCTGAAGGCTCACAATGAGGTTCACCCACCCAGAGATGAAAAGCAATGACAGAGAACATGAAAACTGTGTTTGGGAGAGGGGTGTAACCTCAGTTATGCAATATAGCCAACCAAAATGTGTTTTTCGCACGTGACGTGCTCGGGCCTACATTTTTGACCAATCACATCACCCAATGAGGAGTCGCGCCTGCACAAGGCAGTAGCTATGTCAATGGAAGGCACCAATCATTTTGAGAGTTACTTTGATGTGGCTATGTGGATCAGCGCCTGTTTTTAACAGTCAATCGCATTATGGGCTGCGTTACCCTTCAAGCCGCGTCAACGAATGAGCAAATTACATGTTGCGGTATATCCACACGGCTACGCCCAGGCCATTTGCCAAAACCCAGGCATGCAAAATGGGCCAATAGGACGTCGACCTCCTTCAATGCGGCTACACATCGTTGTGCCTGATGCACCAGCCGAATCATATCACGCACTGCGGCTCTACGAATACATGTGATCTTTATCTGCGTTCAGCACACGATCCAATCACACGTTGCAATGAAGTGACTTGGCTACACCCATGCCTTTTGATGAAACCCATGCGTGAAAAATGAACCTATAGGATTTGAACCTCCTTCAACGTGACTATGCATCTATGCACCTGATGCGCCAGCCAATCATATCACGCGCTGCGGCTCCGTACATACACGTGATTTTTATTCACATCAATGAACAATCCAGTCACATGTTACACAATATTGACGCAGCTACGCCCATTCTGTTTGACAAAACCCATGAGTGAGAAATGAGCCGATAGGATATCAACTTCCTCCAAGGCTGCTGTGCATCTTATCACCTGATACGCCAGCCAATCATATCACGCGCTGTGGCTATGCGCCTACAAGTGAATCTGCTTCAACAAAATGTCCAATCGCACATCATGATGTATTGATGTTGCTACGTGCATGCCATATCAGGATATCTGCGCATGCAGAGGTGTACAATCAGCACATGCAGCAAGCAGTGTGTTGCCATGAATAATCACACTACCCAAAAAAAAAGTGAATATTGACCATTGCTATCAGTGCTTGTTAGTGACAGGTTATCCAAGTAACTGACAGAACTTTTGGAAGTTTAACCTTTTAATCCTTCTTCCTTTTTACACACTTTTCACCCAATCCTCTTATCCCTTGTCTTGTTCGGTTTGTCTATTTTCTGTTTGAGTTTTTTTTGTTTACTTTTTTTTGGCAGTGATGACGATGCCACTTGGGTCCTCAATCCATCGCCACCCAAGTAACTGGAATGAAGACCATTGCTGACAGTTGGCGATACTTCAAGGTGAAAGAACACTGTTAGAAAAAAGAGACGGGGGGCGTACTATGCACATTGTGCAAGAAAACTCTATGACAGGGCCCTTCTAATGTTCTGTCATTCCCAAAGCCTGGGAACATCGATAATGATAAACCATCTGGTGCAAGACCACTCAGATGGTGTGGATAACGCCTATTGGAAATCACACTAGCACCACAAAATAAAAATATATGGGTCCCGTGCATCACATGCACAGACATCAGCACCACTTGCAGTCCCTGCATCCACCAATGGGACATCACTGACACTCAATAAATACTCAACTCCAGCAGCAGTGGCAACTGCACAAGTTAAAATTTTACTGGCTCCCGATCTCTCAGTGATGAGAGTCCTGTGTGGACAATGCCTCGCGTGGGTAGCCGTGGGAGGTGTCACAACTATGGAATGGGAGAAGTAAATCTCTGAACAGCAGGTTAACATCATCCTTAGTTTATTTTAAGTGGCAATGTTGTCCCCCCCTTTTTTAAAATAAATAATAAAAAGAAAGAAAATAGCAAAAAAAGTTACTTTTTCTTTTAATTCGCTTTGTTATATGTTTCATCCGTGTGTGTTTTAATCCCCTGTTCCACCCCCTTTTTCATTCCTCCAAAATGGCCCTTTTAAGTGTCACCCATTAAATTACAAAAATAGATAAAATTGAACACAGACTGCAGAAATGCTAACAGGAGAGCCATTTAGCCACGGATAGAACTACTCCAGTTGTTGCTCGCCTTAGCCGCGGAAGGATAATCCTGCAACTCATTGGCTGATGCTGATGCTGTAGCCATGGCAAGAAATAAAAATGTTAAAAAATATACAAATATGTGACTATACATATGTGCATTGTACATATATAATGTCCTACCCAATGCCATTATATGTGTTGTCTTCTGTCTTCAATGTTACTAACATTGAAACAGAATGAAATGTATTTCATAATAAAATAAAAACAAGAATATTATTGTTTTTTTTCATAATGGTACTAAGTCAAAGAAAAAAAACTCTATTCAGTTCTTTAAAATATTTAACAATAAACATATATCCATATTTTCAAATTACACAATATTTCACTTTCTACATGTATATCTATATAACATGTGAAATAAAAATGTAAACAATTTTATAAAATAAACATTGTATCAAAAAAACACACTGAAAAATAACACATTAAAAAAGAAAGGTTTTCTACAGTGTAGTATAGGAAAATCAAATGCAGCATGATTACCTCAACCATACTAACCATTTAGGTAACTATAAACCTGGTTTTGCATCAGCAAATTCGAAAAAGAATTTGCCACAATCTAATAGTTCTCGCACCTATGAAGGCATTTCACTACAATGAAGATATGTCAAAATACTGCACAAACATTATTTCATATTAAATTATGACAAATTTGCAGATTAATATATGCTACCATAACTAGTAAACCAAGACATATAACTTAACAATGTCTTCAGTTTTACAAATAAATAAATGAATACATGCCAAAAGTGTAACATTATTTTGAGTGTAAACCTGTTTAATGTATAGCCATATCAATATTTTAAATTAAATGTACACAGTAAAAAATGTGTGTGTGCATGCATATTAACACTAAGCAAAAACTACACTAATAACCTAACAAATATCATTTCAATACTACTTGTGAAATCTGTGTGCTTCCTTTGTTTAGCCACCCATACACATGAGAAGTTCATAATGACATTGCAAAATTTACCCATCATATTTAAACATTTAGAAAACTACGAAGTGTTATTTAATCTTCTATCAGCACTGATAGTTGTGTGCAGTGTGGAATACTTTGTTATGATATCAAAATGTATTCTAAAATATGAAAATGATATCTATATTACCATTAAAATATTTCTTTTATAATTTGGTGTGCTTCCTTTTTTTGACCAACATGCATACCGAAGAAGCTTTTTAACTTGTACTTGGCTGATGCCAATCCGGTGAAGGTTGGATCAGTTGTGATAGGATGGTTGGCATATGCCGATGATCTGTTATTGTCACAATATGATGAAGTTCCTTCCCCCTGAGACTCCTCACCTGGGTCTTCAGTGGGGTTCGGTGGCCTCGGTCTCCTTCTTCTTTCCGTCTGGGGACTCTCTCCTTCGTCACTTGACTTGATAGTCCTTCTTCCCTTCTTGCGTTCGAAGAGATAGGGACGTTCTCCCCCCGAGGCCACCTTGCCCGCCTATGGATCTGGCAGTCAGGTGAACCCAGGGGAGTCCGTTCCTCAAACAGGGAAAAAGCCTGATGGCAGAAAAAACCCTGTGTGTTAGTCGATGGGATTGGTCGATCCGATGGGAAGACTGGAGAGGCTGGTGTAGTCCCGTATCAGGTGAAACAGCAAGTTAAACGAAGGCCTGATCTTCCTGGATAAGGGTTCGCTTCAAGCGATGCTCTGTGAGAGAATGGGGTTTCAGCAGCTCGCTGGAAGCAAGGAACTATTCCAAACAGGAGGCAAATGGAAAAGGATACCGGAGGCTAAAGAGGTAAGGATAGCCACAATAGGAATCTGGAGAAAACAAGAAGAGATGAAGATAACAAGCAGGTGAGAGTACCCGAGAAATCCAGGGAGAAAGAGAGCGAGAGAAAGAGAGAGCGAGAAAGAGAGAGAGAGCGAGAGAGAGAGAGAGAGAGAGAGAGCGAGAGAGAGAGCGACCGAGAGAGAGAGATAGCGAGAGAGAATAGAAGGTGGGTGAAACACAGAAAAGAATGTGACTGACCCGAGAAACACAGCGGATGGTAAACAGAGCCCACTAGACCCCGAGGTAGAAATAAAGGGAACAGAAATCGGAAGGCGCACTCGAAAAGTGAGCCTAAGTCGGGAAACAAACAGCCGCGGAAAGGCAGACCGAAGGTAAGAGAAACTCGTGAAAGAGGCTGGACAGGAGAAAAAGGGGTCTGAACGAGAGGGGATAACCAGGGAAGGCACAGGCAAAATTCAAGGGAAAAACTCGTGAGTGAGACACTGCAGCAAAGCGAAAGTCAATAGACCGACGAATGCGAGTTGCAACGCGAGTTGCAGGGGGCGTGGTCTCCTCTTATACCTGCCGGTCCAAGACGACTAGAGCGTCAAACGGACCGGTAGAGAGGCTCAATATCACCTCCATCTTGCCCAGAGTTTCCACGGCCGCGGTGTGACAGTATGCCCTCTCTTCATCGACTCTCCCCCGGGTTTTCCCGGATGTAGGCGATGGAACTGTCTTAGAAGTCGTGGGGCGTGGATATGACATCTGGGCTCCCAAGACCGTTCTGCTACAGAATATCCCTTCCACTGGACCAGATATTGTATAGTTCCATGCTTGTAACGTGAATCAACCAGCCTCTCCACTTCATATTCTTCCGGTTCGGGATCTTGGTGTATAGAGGAGGGTATACGACGGCCCATGGGATCTGGATGATAAGCCTTCAGGAGGGAGGTATGAAAAACAGGGTGTATCCTTTTCAGATTGGAAGGCAGACGTAATCGAAAGGCCACTGGGTTTACTTGAGATAAAATGGGAAATGGGCCTATAAAGCGGGCTGAGAATTTACCAGGATGAACCCAACGTGGGAGATATTTGGTTGACAACCAGACCTTAGTCCCCACTTCCCATTTGGGGTTAGGAGATCTCTTCTTATCAGCATACTTCTTGTATCGAATCCTACTTGCCTCCAGCTTCTGAGCTGCTTCCTTCTGGATGGATCGAAGATCAAACAGGCGCTGGTCTACCGAAGGGACTGAAGTTGGAGGAACCCCAAAGAGAGGTATATGCATCGGATGATAACCGTAGGTGAAGTAGAAGGGGCTGAAGCCAGTTGCCGAATGTTTGGTGTTGTTGTAAGTAAATTCTGCTAAAGTTAGAAAGGACTTCCACTTATCTTGTTCCTGATGACAAAAGCAACGGAGATATTGTTCGAGAGTGGAATTTAGGCGTTCTGTTTGTCCGTTGCTTTGGGGATGATAACCAGAGGATAAGGCTCTCTTTATACCCAAAGCACTACATAAGGCTGACCAGAATCGGGATGTAAATTGGGACCCCCTATCGGAAACTATGGTCCGAGGTAGACCATGCAATCTTACTATATCTCTCAGGAACACTTCAGCGGTTTCGGATGCAGAAGGCAAGCCAGGCAAGGGAGAGAAGTGAGCCATCTTGCTCAATGTATCCACCGTAACCATGATTGCTGTGGATCCCATAGAGAGAGGGAGATCCACGATGAAATCAGTGGAAATGTGTTCTCACGGTTGTGATGGTAGAGGTTCTTGTTGGAGCAACCCCATGGGCCGATGAGTAATGGGTTTATTAGCCGCACATACCGGACAAGCCATCACATATGTTCTGACGTCCTGGTCCATAGTCGGCCACCAGAAATATCTGGATATCAGATGTAGTGTTGCCCCATGGCCCTTATGTCCTGCCGAAGGAAGGTCATGGCACCAGAATAAGGCTTGCGTCTGGAGTTTTTCCGATGGTAAGTACAGTGATCCTCGATGAAAGTATAGCTTCCCTCTTCTTTCCATGAGGGTCATATGGTCGGGAGAGACTTCAGAGAGACTGGTCGAGCGCTCTACTTCTTGTATGAAGGAGTTGACCATTCCTAGGATTCTCTTACCAGAGAGCATCTCACCCAGGCCCTGATCTTCTTTGGGCTCCAGACTGCGGGACAGAGCGTCCGCTAGGGCATTCTCCTTTCCTGGAAGGTAGGTTATCTCAAAGTCGAACTGGGAAAAAAAATACCCCCATCGGGCGTGACGAGAATTGCGGCATTCCATCTGTTGCAAAACCTTAAGATTCCGGTGGTCGGTGCGAACCAGAAATGGATGGGCAGCCCCCTGAAGTAAATGCCTCCATTCAATGCATGCCTGACGAATCGCCAGTAATTCTCGTTCCAACACAGAGTAGTTCCTCTCACTAGTTGTAAGAGTTCTGAAATAATATGCTACCGGATGTTCTGCTCCGTCTTTGCCTGATTGTAGGAGAGCAGCTCCAATGGCACCTCCGGAAGCATCCGTCTCCACCACAAAAGGAAGAGACTGATTAGGTTGCACTAGGATAGGAGCGGTGGTGAATGTCCTCTTAAGTAATAGAAAGGCCTGATCCGCCTCCTTATCCCATTCGATCTTCTGGCCTTTCTTAAGCAAACGGGTGATTGGTAGAACAATATCCGAGAAGCTAGGAATAAATCTTCTGTAAAAGTTAGATAGTCCCAGAAATCTCTGTATATCCTTGGGATTCCTTGGAGTGGGCCATTGAAGAACTGCCTTAACCTTCTCCAAATCCATCTGTACCCCCTCTTTTGAAAGAATGAACCCTAAATAAGATACTGAGGAGGCTTCAAAAACACATTTCTCGGGTTTAACCAGTAGTTGATGTTCTCTCAACCTTTGAAGAACTTGCGTGACGTGCCTTCGATGTTCAGAGAGGGAGGAAGAGAAGATCAAAATATCGTCTAAATAGACCACCACCGAGATATATAGCATATCTGAGAAGATCTTATCTACAAAACGTTGGAACACGGCAGGAGCATTCACTAGTCCGAAGGGCATCACCCTATACTCAAAGTGTCCCAAGGGAGTTCTAAAAGCCGTTTTCCACTCATCTCCCTCCCTTATTCTCAACAAATGATAGGCTCCTCGAAGGTCTAGCTTTGTAAAGATTGAGGCTCCTTCCACTGCTTCAAGTACCTCCTTTATGAGGGGCATAGGGTACCTGTCCCTGATAGTCAGGCTGTTCAGCCCACGGTAGTCTATACACGGTCTTAATTCCGTAGTACCCTTCTTAGGAATGAAGAACATTGAGGCCCCTGCCGGAGAATGGGATTCTTGTATTAAACCGTTTTGCAGATTGGCATCCAAATACTCCTTCAATGCTCTTCTTTCCGGTAGTGACATAGGGTACATACGACCAAAAGGAACAGATGCCTCAGGCTTTAGATCGATACCGCAGTCCTCGGCTCGATGTGGGGGTAGAGTACGAGGTAGTCTGTCTTCGAAGATTTCAGCATACTCCTGATAACGCGGTGGAATCGTTTGGACCACTGTCGTGAAAGTCGAGAGTGCTATCCCCTTCCTCATCAAAGGAGGGGGTTGTGATAGACATTCCTTCGAGCAGTACTGTGACAAAAAACAGACGGTATTCGCAGACCAATCAATCCTGAGATTATGTTTACGTAGCCAGGGTATGCCCAGGATGATTGGGAAATGAGCTGCTCTTATAACATCAAAGACAATCTGTTCTTGGTGCTGAGACAAGGACATGTTAGCCGGAACTGTCTCCTTAATGATGGGACCGGAGGAAAGGGGAGCTCCATCTACCCCTTCTACAGGCAAAGGGCAGGCCTTCCGACGCAGGGGTATGCCTTGTTCTTGAGCCCACTGGATATCAATAAAGTTCCCGGCCGCACCACAATCCAGCATGGCTAAGACTTCTACAGATGGAGAGGAATCAAAGGTAAGGCGCACAGAAAACACCATAAGGCTGTTATTATCCGCAGAAGGATCCTGGTGGGTGGAATTGCAGGGATTCTTCGATTCTGCCCGGTTCCTTTCCCTGCTCAGGACCGGGGAGGCGCGTTTCCCGGGCGTCTCGGGGGTACCTCTGGACAATTCCGGAGAAAATGTTTCGGAGATCCGCAGTACATGCAAAGACCCAGGTCTCTGCGTCTCTTGCGTTCCTCGGGGGTCAAAGGGCCTCGGGTTGTCCCTATCTGCATAGGCTCTTCCTGTTGGGGTCGGTTAGAAGAACTAGCAGTGGGAATCCCTCCTGAGGGATGTGGTCTGAATCTCCATCTTTCTAACCTCCGTTCCTGCAGTCTGAACTCTAATTGCAGGGATAACGTAACCAATTCTTGAAAGGAGGTAGGACGCGCCATCCTGGCTAGCTCATCCTTGAGCTCATCATGTAAGCCTCGACGAAAAAGGGTCTGCTGGGCCGAATCTGGCCATCCTGAGTCTGTGGCCAATTTGGTAAAAGTAGAGGCATAAGTCTGTACATCTTGATTGCCTTGACGGAGATCTAGAAGGGCTTCATAGGAAGAATACTGGACCTCTGGTCTCTCAAATCTGGAACGCAGCAGTTGAGTGAACTGAGAGTAATCCGATATGGCAGGATCTGCGAGTGCTATCAGTGGGGTTGCCCAAGCCAATGCATTGCCAGCAAGGTTGGAAACAAGAAACCCTACCTTGGCTCTATCCAGTTCATATGCCCTTGGTCGAAATGTGAAATAAATCATACAAGCGTTCAGGAATTCCTTTAGGAGTTTCGGATTGCCATCATACTTCCCAAAAGAAAAAGTCAGGGGAGGTAGATCGCCTCGGGTTTCTTCTCGTGCCGCTACTTGTTGGCGTAGGTTAGCGTTCTCGGTTCGGAGATTCTGAACCTCGGCTTGAAGGCCCTGAATAGCAGTCACCATCTCCTGGTATTGTTCCAAGGAGGCCATGCCGGTTGTGAGGCGTTGCAATCTGTCACAATATGATGAAGTTCCTTCCCCCTGAGACTCCTCACCTGGGTCTTCAGTGGGGTTCGGTGGCCTCGGTCTCCTTCTTCTTTCCGTCTGGGGACTCTCTCTTTCGTCACTTGACTTGATAGTCCTTCTTCCCTTCTTGCGTTCGAAGAGATAGGGACGTTCTCCCCCCGAGGCCACCTTGCCCGCCTATGGATCTGGCAGTCAGGTGAACACAAGGGAGTCCGTTCCTCAAACAGGGAAAAAGCCTGATGGCAGAAAAAACCCTGTGTGTTAGTCGATGGGATTGGTCGATCCGATGGGAAGACTGGAGAGGCTGGTGTAGTCCCGTATCAGGTGAAACAGCAAGTTAAACGAAGGCCTGATCTTCCTGGATAAGGGTTCGCTCCAAGCGATGCTCTGTGAGAGAATGGGGTTCGGCAGCTCGCTGGAAGCAAGGAACTATTCCAAACAGGAGGCAAATGGAAAAGGATACCGGAGGCTAAAGAGGTAAGGATAGCCACAATAGGAATCTGGAGAAAACAAGAAGAGATGAAGATAACAAGCAGGTGAGAGTACCCGAGAAATCCAGGGAGAAAGAGAGCAAGAGAAAGAGAGAGCGAGAAAGAGAGAGAGAGCGAGAGAGAGAGAGAGAGAGAGCGAGAGAGAGAGCGAGCGAGAGAGAGAGATAGCGAGAGAGAATAGAAGGTGGGTGAAACACAGCAAAGAATGTGACTGACCCGAGAAACACAGCGGATGGTAAACAGAGCCCACTAGACCCCGAGGTAGAAATAAAGGGAACAGAAATCGGATGGCGCACTCGAAAAGTGAGCCTAAGTCGGGAAACAAACAGCCGCGGAAAGGCAGACCGAAGGTAAGAGAAACTCGTGAAAGAGGCTGGACAGGAGAAAAAGGGGTCTGAACGAGAGGGGATAACCAGGGAAGGCACAGGCAAAATTCAAGGGAAAAACTCGTGAGTGAGGCACTGCAGCAAAGCGAAAGTCAATAGACCGATGAATGCGAGTTGCAACGCGAGTTGCAGGGGGCGTGGTCTCCTCTTATACCTGCCGGTCCAAGACGACTAGAGCGTCAAACGGACCGGTAGAGAGGCTCAATATCGCCTCCATCTTGGCCAGAGTTTCCACGGCCGCGGTGTGACAGTTATTACTAGACTACACACCTACTGGCCTTCAGAAGATGTTAGATGCACTGGTAAATTATTCCACTCTTAACGGTTTAACCATTAACATCAACAAGAGCAAAGTGATGTTATTTACAGCTAAAAACAAAACCCCTAAAAAATATGCGTGGAAGGTGAATAATAAAGGTCTTGAATTAGTACACAAAGATAAGTATTTGGGAGTACTGATTGATGAATAATTAAGATGGGATTCCCATTGAAAATCTGTCAAATTCAGTTGCCAAATATCAACCAATGTGCTCAGTGTTTTAATAGGTAGAAATGTGGGGTATTCTACCTCTGCCATTCTGACAATATACACCAAAAAATTTGAATGATTGCTTCATATGCAGTCGAAATATGGGGCCACAAATATGGGAAACAACTCGTGGTCTCAGAAGCAATGCTATTGCGGAAACCTATGAGATTACCTATATACCTATATTTGGAATTCAATTTGAAAAATATCATGTCAGTCTTCAATAGTCAATGTGTTATGTTTTATGAAAGAACTTGTAAATTATGATCATTGTTTCTTATGTGCAGGCATGCATGACTAGAAGGATTTCTGTCAATTGGTACAATTGGTAAATTAGGTAACCTCTATGCAAAATGGACTGTTGGATACTCTCTAATATCTGGAAGTGTGACACTTAGCACATGGTTAAAAAAGTGATTGCGTGAATTTAGCTATGAACAAAATATGATCGAACATGCATCCAAAGCTCATAGTTGTCATTATTGTCAGGTACAAGCCACTCACACCAATTTACCTAAGTATATTACAGCTTATCCAGGCGTGAACATCTTTTGAACCTACCTATTGATGAAATTGAATGTATCTGTGGCATTAGAAACGATGGGTGCTAGGCTTGGTGTGTGCAGAGAAAGGCGTTACTGCCGTCTATCTGATAGTAATCTAATTGAGTCATTAGAACATTTAATCATTGCTTGTGAAAGTTTCGAAATACTAAGGTACCAGTTTTTAAAATCTTATAATAATATGTTTGATTTTAATGATATTGAAAATGTATGGTGTAAATTTATGTTGGGCGATGACATTAATCTTATTTATTTTATTGTGTCATTTTATTTGAAGATGGTAGAGATTTTAATAGGGCTTGTATGGCAAGATGTTGCTGTCCAATATGGAGTATGTAATATGTGTTGTTTGTCTGTATACAAAGCTACTTCGCTGTAAGTTTACTAATAAAAACTTTAAAAACTAAGAAGCTAATGACGATTTTCTAAAACCTACTATAAATAAGAAAAAACACCCATGGTTCAATGACTCAAGATATGATAAAACGTTTCTGAAAACTTCAACAATGCACATAGAACATATTCAAACATTGAACAAACTAACTAACACTTCAAGTAAGCTGCTTTAATTTTTTTTTTTAAATGGAGTACTTTTTTAAAAATGTGTGCATACTTATTTTCACCAACTATAAACATAACAAGTAAATATAGTATATCTAAATTCTTTGTTAAGAAGTGATAGCCTATTTCTTTACAAACATTGTACTTTATTGTGTTTATATCTACAACCTACTATTAACACATATTACCCTATTCTTCCATTTCAAACTTTTATTTTGCATGTTTATATTCACAAAGAATACAAAACATACTTTTTAAAACATTGGTTCTAACAACATTAAGTAAGCATTCTTTAAACCCTTTAGCAATCTAGCTTGGTGTGTGACTATAGAGTTATTACAAACAAGAGTTATTAAAAACAAGCCAATCTACTTTTGTACACACTCATGTTGTGAAATGTCCAAAGTTAATGGATGGCCCTCATGAAAAATAATTGCACACGTCTTAAGAGTATTCTTACTAATAGAAACTTGACTATTTACAAAATGCATTACTGATGTGTTAATTTTCCTACCATCTACACTGTATACATAATCGATACATACTTATTAAAAACTAGAATTTGCAGTGCTAATTGTAAATTGCAACCACAGTCACTGTATTGCATGTCATGGAATGCTTTAGAAGATCAGAACAATGTACACAATTATGATCAGTGATAGGAACATATATACATATTTCAGAAAGATCAGAGTAGTGAAATTTTTCTTACATTGTGTACACATATGATTCCACTCGTAACTAATTATTAAAAACCTATCTACACTAAGACTTTCCTGCACTAATGAATCAAAGACAGTAATAAAACATGTGTGGCTACCTTCCTGTGTATTTTGAGAAAATTGTTGATTTCCACTTGTAACAGCCACTGCATTTCGTATTGACATTGCTGAATATTTTAAGAAATTAAAGCTACATTTTGCATCAATGGAGTAATTTGAAAAAACATACACAAAGGTGCATTATGATAGCATTCAACCCCTATTTCATTACTAAATCTGCAATGAGAGAATGTTATAGTTGAACAAATCTCCAACTCCAGTAAATTCCATTGTTTCTTAGTCTTAAAAGCAATGATTTCATTTGAACGTACTTTCACTGACTCCTTATGGTTCCTGGTTAAGTGCTTAGCAGGTACAGGTATAGAGTTCAGGTGAGGACCATACAGTACACACAACCTATTATATTCTGAAATGCAAGAAATGTCATCTGTCACTTTTCTTTCATCGAAGTTTATTAAAAATAAAGCTTCTATATTTGTCACACATGACCAAGCTACATATGACATTCCTTCTTTAAACACTGTATGACCAATGTCAATAAGTGCTGCTTCTAAAGTCAACCCTTGTGATTTATGAATAGTTATTGCATACGCAGAGCACAATGGAAACTGTGCTCTTTTCACAAAGGTATCCTTAAAAACCATGAAACGTGCAGAGGTTCGAGAAATCAAATGAGTTTCTTCTACACAATCAAACTTTACTTCAACATGTTCAATATTTGTGCTGTGAGGAAAAGTGTGAAATGCAATCACTCTTCCAATCGCTGCATTGACAAGACCACTTCCTTCATTCAAGTTCATCTTTAACATTACTTGTGCATTGATGCACATTTTTAAAACTGCTTCTAGCCCTGCTGTTTTGGAAATGTAATTCTCTAGTTGACCTAATCAAGCTTTTCCTCTCTTATCCAACTCTAATGGCATAACATGACAATGATATGATATGATATGATATGATATGATATGGCATTTGTAACGCGCCTATACAGAAGTGTTTCAAGGTGCGACGAGGCAGGGAGGGGGGAATAAGCGGAAGACAGACAACGATCCTACTAGGCCAGGTGTCATTCAGATCGCGCAAGTGTAGGGGTAAGGGGAAGGGAAAAAGTGCAAGGGGGGAAGGGGAGGGGGGAAGTGCAGTACAAAGTAAGTGGTATAAAATAAATAAAATAGGGCCAGCTGGTGGCAAGTACAGGTAAGTGCAGACAAGTGCTGGGAGGGGGGGCTGTAGGGATACAGAGACAGTCCCGCAGTGCAGGGGTTTCCAGGGAGGCAGTGCAAGTGGAGAGTGGCTGGGCCCAGTACCGAGGTCGGTGAGAGTGGCCCAGTTGCAGATTCAGTGCAGTTTAGTGAAGAATTTAGCAGGGGAGAGGGAGAGAGAAAGCAGAAGCAAAGAGGAAGGTTTTGAGGTGCTTCCGGAACCGGAGATGGTTCTCCTCAAGTTTCAGGGAGGCAGGAAGGCTGTTCCAGAGGGAGGCCCCTGCTGCAGAGAGAGATCTACCCCCAGCTCGTTGCTTCGAGAAGCGGCTGAAGCAACAAGCTGTACAACATCACACAATTTTGGGGCCGATTCATGGAACAAATGTGCGCCGAAAATCGTGGGGCAACCTGGCGCAAGCATGAAAAAGCAAGCACACGCGTGCGATTCATAGAAGGGCCTGCGCATGTTTTCCCGGGATGTGCGCCAAATCCGTGCGTGGCGCACATGGGCGCACGCGTCATTGCAACATCCAGAACGCCATGGCGATGTGCACAGCAAAAGCGCACAACGTTAGCGCACACACCAAAAAGGGGGCGGAACACGGGGCGGAACGTGTGGAATGGGGAACAGCACGTGAAAATAAGGGTGTAACTGGTGATGTACTGCTCTGAAGTACACGGAATGCCCACACGCATGCGATTACTTTCACAAATCCACTCTGCAAGATCATCCCAACCATACTCCGGTCAACTCAAAGTCACAAACCAAGTTGGAGGGCCCAAGTTTCAGATCATGCATCTGAACTCAGAGTGTCTCCTATACCACTATTACTTGGTTCCTCTCATTGTAGCAAGAACATTAGAAAGTTTACGCTCTAAAACTTCATTTGTTTCTTTCACCTGTTGCAGAATCTCACATGCAGACATATTTTGAAATCTAGTTCTGGTCTGTAGTGTAAGAGCAACAGCATAACATAATGTTGAAAATTCACTTTCATACAATAAGTGAAAAATATAATCTACACTTGTGCAGAATCGGGATTCCTCAGAATACATTTGTGTACAACAATATTCTGAAGAAGAAATTGGAACCTTTCCGATCAGCCAATCTGCCTCTTCCTGTACCAGTAGGAAAACGCATATCGAAACAACAACCTTCTAATGTCTTTTCCCAGACACTGATTGGTGCAACTTTTTTTGCTTTTTTTGCTTTCATTTGATACAATTCTAAACTGTCGCCCATGACTTCACGTGAGTGAAGAGGAATGAATAGTGTAATGTTCATACAAACTATTCCATTCTGCAACAGATAAACATAGGAACTGACCTTCACTGCTTTTGTTTGTTAACTCAACATCAAGCATAGACACGTCTGGTGCAGTCACTCTGCCTTTGTACAAATCATTGTGCTTCAATAGAAATGCCAATGCGTTTTTCACCATTCCAAAATGTATAAACTGTTGCCAAATGTTCTTATCTTTTCTGGCAACACCATTTACTAAAACAAACAAAGAATCTGTAATGCCACTCTTCACTCCTAGAGTGTTGACATTTTCTTCCAGACTGAGAAGTAAATTCACAACTTTGCCTCTCACACCTTGCACTAATGATTGTATAGCCAGGTTTCACATCTTTGTTTGCAATCTAATAATAACTTGAAAAGGATGAACAGCATTACAACAGTTTGCAATGTAATTACTTCAAACATGTTCCATTTTTGAAGCACAAGAGGGATATCAGGCACTACCATGCCGTTCAAGGCACTTCTTGAAGGAATAATTGTTTGATTATAAAACCCAAAACAGTGGGCCTCATTACAAGGTTGCCGGTCTGCTATCAATGGTGCTGGTAAGCTACCGGCACTGTAGTTACCAGACTGGCAAACTATGCTTTCTGCGAGTGGGTGCTTTTGCGCCTGCCAGGTCTGACCTGGCGGGTGGAAAGGCACCCGCTCGCAGACCTTGACGGATGCACTGGCACCATTCATGAATGGTGCCGGTGCATCCATCCTACCCATTCCCATTGAGTCCTATGGGACTCAATGGGAATGGTGAGTAATTATTTCCAAAGCCTGGCAATGGGCAATTACAGGGACCGCCGGGGCTGCAATACCCTGGTACGTCCCCATTACTGGGGAATGACAAAATATTACCGGCACGGCTACCACCAGACTCATAATGAGGCCCAGTGTCTACAAACATAGCTCACTTGCGTCAAATCATTTTTATACAAACAAATACAGACACAGTTATTTACAAACATCTTCTATACTCTGTTTAACTTTCTCCTCAATGTACACTTGTTGCATTTGAGACTTGTAAAAGTGTGTCGACAAGATACGCAAACAATGTCAGGTCTTTCAGTAGAAGACAACTCAAACTATGCAATACTTTTTTATTCTGTTAAAAAATCTGATCCTTTGAAAGCATAGGATCATCATTTCCACTTCCTGCAAGTGTTTCATCTACATACACTTAGGGCCTCATTACGAGGTTGCCAGTCCGGTAACAGCGGCACCAATATGATTGCCGGTACCATTGTTACTGGACCGGCAAACTCCGAGTTGTGCCGTGGGTGCCTTTCATTCCGCCAGGTCTGCCCTGGCGGAATGAAAGGCACTGGCGAGCACAGCATGTCTGTAGCACCGGCAACGTTATGAACGGTCCCAGTGCTACAGCATCCCCATTCCCATTGAGCCCTATGGGGCTGAAATGGGAATGGGGATCGATTGGCACCCACGAAAGGGCAATTACCGGATCCAGTGGGGTCGGAATACACTGGTAATTGCCCATTCACAGGTGCTGGACTTTCATGTCAGCATGGAGGTAGCCATGCCACCCTTACCGGCAAGGTGACCTCCAACCTCGTAATGAGTTGATAATCTTCTAAATGCATTATATTTATCATTTGCAGTGTGTAAAATAAACTTTCTACAGTTTCAGTCAAAAATGTTTGATTTAAAACTGCAATAGACATACTTGGTGTTTTGAACTCATATAGTTTAACTAGAAGGTATCTCATTTTAGTAGGATGTGCAGCCAGCATCCGTAGATGATGAAACTGACTGTTACATCTAGCTTTATCAAAAAGAGTTAGAGATTGACCCAGAAGTCTTGCTTTTTCATGAACTTCACTGTAGATCTGTCTTTGAACATTATTATTTTTGTGCAAAACTTGCATAAATCTCTTTAAGACTTCACAAGAAAATGTATCAATATTGCACACAAAATTGTACGTCCATACCTCAATTTGCTTTTAGGTTTTATTCTAGACTGACCTAAACTTTCAATTTCTGTATGATCAGACTTCTTGTTGAAATCACACTGTTTTGGACTTCATAGCTATGCCCACTCTCATAAATAGCAAGAGGCACATTCTTTCCTTAAATGAAAATCTCCTCATTAAAAAAATCTTTCTATATCAGAAGTGTGCTTCCACTCTCCGTCAAACATGTCACAAAAGTTGTCACGTGTACATGAACTGTTTCTATATTTCTAGGGAATGGTCTGGTCACCTTAAGTAATTTCTTATATTTATTCAATACAAAAATGAATAATTTTGTTTTCATATGAAAAGCTTTTTTAATTATTATTTCTACTTTTTTTTCTTTTGCAACACAAGCTTTCCAACATATCTAAATTTTAGTTTCACACTTCTCCAAAGATTTGTAAAAACTTGAGAGTGGTACATTTTCATATATATTCAGCTAAAGACACCTTAACTTCCTGCCCCCTGTTGAGCAGCCTATGACCACAATGAAGACATCACAGATCACATCACTGATAATATCACTATATTAGAACAGTAACCAACATTAAGGAAGACCTTCAGCCATGGTCAGTGTGCATTACCAAATATGTGTTAACACATCAATGGGTACTAATCATGGCCTTCAGTCATGGACACTGCCACATTTTTCACTCATGTGCACTGTATATTTAAAAAAAAACACTAATAGGCCACCAAGCATAGACTTTGGCCTTCACCAGTGGATGTGTCCACTCTTTATTATATACACTAATCAGCCACTAGCCGTGGGCTTTAGCACAATACTGGCCAGTGGCCACAATATTTGGCTGTATCTGCTCTATATTCTAATATATAAGTGTGCCACCCTAGCCATGGCGTTTGACCATAACAGATTGTACATCTTTTGTCCATGTCCACTGTATATTTTAAAATACTAAAATGCCATAAGCAATGGACTTCGGACATGCCCACTACGAAGTATAGAGCACTAATCAGCCCCTCCCTATGGGCTTCGGCCATACCCACTGTATTTCATATACACTAAACAGCCACTAGCCATGGTCTTCAACACAATACTAGCCAGTGACTACGGCCTATGACCATGCAGACTTTATATTAATGGGCACTTCCGATGGCCTTTAACTTTGACCACTGACTACAGCTTTCAACATTGCACACTGTATATTTTAAAATAGTTACAGGCCACAAGGCATGGCTTTTAACCATGCACATTTGTATTTTGCAAAACTAACTGACCACTGGCTATGGTGTTTGGTGATGGCAGGTGACCACAAACTTCGTCATGGCCAAGGGCATGGCATAAATTGTTATTAAGAAAATAAAAGTTTTCATGAGCTAACTGATGAATGATGTTAAGGCTAATTCCATTATTAACGTAATCAGTTAAACACAATGGGCCTCATTACGACCCAGGCGGTAATCTTCCGTCATTACTGCCATGGCGTAATGAGCGTTTACGCCGTGGGCCGATGGCGTAAAGAGCGCCACATTACGACCCATCGCGCACGAGCATTGCGCCATGGCGGTAATGCAATTAACGCCATGGCGGAAAAGGCCCCTACCGGCATCGTAAAGCGAGCAAGGTGCACTTCCGCCACCGTAAGTAGCGGCCACCGTAATTAGCGGCCACCGTAATTAGCGCCCACCGTAATTTGCGGTGGCCGTAAAAAGCAGGACCGGAAATAGCGTCATCGCGCCGGAACGGGAAACAGCACGTCGGCCATCTTTAAAAACACAATCCATTGCCATCCTACCGAACAACACCAGATCCAACCCTGACACCTGTCCCAACCAATCACCCACCCATCCAACTACCCAAAAATGCCTAAAGCTGTTAAGAAGGCATGTGACCGCCAGCGCCAGGAAAGATTCAGCCGGGAGGAACTCTGCATGCTTGCGGAGACCCTGCAAGACAACGCAGCTGTCGTTTTCTCCCCTGAAATGACCAGGACAGCGATAGGGAAAAAGAAGGCCATCTGGGCCCTGGTGGCCGAGCGTGTCAGCGCGGTGGGGACCGTACCCCGCACCCCACAGCAGTGCAGGAAGCGCTGGGACGACCTCCGCATTCGGGTCAGAGCGGTCATCTCTGCGAACCGCAACCTTGCAATGGGTACCGGTGGAGGGTCGGAATCCCCACTAAAACTCCAACCGTGGGAGGAGATTTGTGCAACCACGATTGGCATGGAAGCCATTGAAGGCGTCGGAGGGATGGAAAGGGGAGCTCCGACATCAGGCGATGAAGGTAGGTGCCTCAAACAAGACATGCCATAGTCATTGCAGTCCATTCATGTGTAGCACAAGGTTGCCCTAGAGTGTAAATGCAACACATTTCCACACTGCCCATAGCCACATGCGAGCACCACCCTGTATACACTGCTGGCACCCGCATACCTGCATCCACATTCCACACTAAAAGGAGACAACCTGCAAGGCCCTGCCTGAAATCTGCCTCATCTACTGACCAGAATAATGTCTATCATTGTCATTCCAAAGTCCGCAGACCCATCAATAACGCCCTCCCTCCTTTGCTCCACCACAGGCACAGATTCACACCCCGAGGACCAGGACACCCCTGCGACAAAGAGAGCCAAGAAGGCCAATTATACCGTCCCCGCACCCTCGACCTCAGCTGCAGTGAGGCAGACCCCACAACAAGCAGGACCCACTGCAAGCATACCGGACGTCCCACCGGCAAGCACCCCTGTAGTCAGCAGGCCAGCAGCAGCTGCTCCACCTCTACCAAAATTGCCTGCCACAGAAGGCACCGGGTCAGCGGCCAGCAGCAACATGGGTGAGACAGCTGCAATAGCTGCATGTTCAGACTCAGACATTGAGGAGCACGAAGTCCGAAGCCCCACTGACCTACTACATTCCCCCTGTTTGTCAGACGCCAGCCCCCATGAGGATCACACAAAGGGGCACACAGAGGTAGAGGAGTGGCCTTCTACCCCATGCTCAGTCCTCAGTCCACAGGAGGGGAGCAGCCCCTCCATCACACCACCAGCACTGGCCATGGGCCAGCAGGGGCAGCAGTCCCTCGAGGACATCACAGAACGGCAGCAACAACTGTCCACGATGCTGGCTGAGCATTCCGCGGAATGTGTGGGGGCTAGGGCAACCATTGAAAAAGCCACGGAGACCCTAAGGGCCGAAGTTGCGCAGAGCACTGCCACCCTGAGGGATGCCATGCAGGCCATGTCCAGGGACATCTGTGCTGAACTTGCCGGCTTGCGTCGTGCGCTCACTGAGCTCACCCACACCCTACAGGACAGGCATGCACAGGGGCAGGCAGGGACATCCTCCACTGCCAGTTCTGCACAGAGCAGCCCCGTCCGACGTTCCGGACGTAACCTGCACTCCACAGCCAGGGGTGCCCCGGGGGCCGGGAGAGGGGGCTTGTAACAGCCTGTGCCCACTGTCAGAGGCATCTGTTGACACCTACATGGGGTGTGTTGGGGTGTGCAGGGGGGAGGGGGGAGGGGGTGTGTTGGGGTGTGCAGTGGGGAGGGGGGAGGGGGTGTGTTGGGATGTGCAGGGGGAGGGGGGAGGGGGTGTGTTGGGGTGTGCAGGGGGGAGGGGGGAGGGAGTGTGTTGGGGTGTGCAGGGGGAGGGGGGAAGGGGTGTGTCACGACGTTTCATAGTTTAAATACACTTTTTTCTTTCCCAAAATGAAATGTGTGGACATTTTCATTGCGTATGTGTGCTTTATTGGTGTACAGTCCACAGTGTGCATGTCCCAGAGACACACAGTGCCCCAAGTGCAGTCTCCATGTGATTCACACCAACCGTGTGTGCTAGAAGCAGTGGTTGATGATACTTAGGCGCATTGCACGCCCCTTCTGTGCGTCGCCTCCTCCATGGGGTGCCGCCCCATCTGCACCCTCCTCATCCTCATCGTCAGGTGGTTGCAGTTCTGCGTCAGGGGGCAGGGGCACATTCCGTCTGATGCACATATTGTGTAGCATGACACATGCCATGACGATCTTTGCCACCTTCTCATGGTGGTACAGGAGTGCCCCACCAGACCTGCTGAGGCTTCGGAACCGTGCCTTCAATAGGCCGAATGTCTGCTCTATGATCACACGAGTATGTGTATGTGCACGGTTGAAGTCCTCCTCGTGCTGGTTCTGCGGGTTACGGACTGGTGTAAGGAGCCACCTCTTCAGGGGATAGCCTGCATCACCTGTATGTAGGCGAGAATGTATGTGTCAGTCATGTCGTCTGATCAAGAACATGATGTGCCAACATGGCTTGCATCCAACTGTTACTTTGGCTCACTTCTACATGCACTAATTGATTCACACAATGCAACCAGTATATGCTCATGGCTCCCATGGCCTGTTTTGCATGCCATCACCCAATGTATGCAGAGGGGTTGAGTGCATTGTGAGTGCCCATCCTCTGTCTCCGTTCTCTGTGTTACTCACAGCCAGGTGGAGTATGCATCATCCCCCCCCTTTCAGCCAGGTGGAGTATGCATCATTCCCCCCCCCCCTTTCAGCCAGGTGGAGTATGCATCATCCCCCCCCTATCAGCCAGGTGGAGTATGTATCATTCCCCCCCCTATCAGCCAGGTGGAGTATGCATCATCCCCCCCCCCTTTCAGCCAGGTGGAGTATGCATCGGTACGTCATTCACCTGCCCACTTCCATGACATTGGACTCACCGAGTAGCCAGTATCTTGGGCCTGCATGTCGCTCCATGTAGCGTGGTATTGTGGAGTTCCTCAGGACCATAGAATCATGGTTTGATCCGGGGAATCGGGCACAACAATGTGTGATGATCTTGTTGGAGTCACAGACCATTTGCACGTTGATTGAGTGGAACTGTTTCCGGTTGCGGTACGGTACCTCCATGGCACGTGGAACCACCAATTCCACATGGGTGCAGTCGATGGCACCAATGCAACCGGGTATGCCGGCTAGTGCATGGAAACCCACTTTGGTGTTTGCAATGTCCTGGGCAGTCCGTGGTAATGAGATGTGGTCGTCTGTGTGCTTGAGGAGGGCATCGAGCACTTGGATGAGTGTTCGTGAGAATAATGGTTGTGAAATGCCATGCAAGTGCCCCACTGTGTGCTGGTAGGTGCCTGTGGCCAGGAAGTGGAGTACAGACACTACCTTCAGTAGGGGGGGTGGCGATTGGAGTTTCTATCATGCTGACGATGTCGTTGTGTATCATGTCTACGATGGCGGTGATGGTGTCCCGGTCCAAACGGTACAGGGTGTGGATCTGCTCAGCAGTGAGGTTGAATGGATTGGCTCTGATGCTTGGGATTGGGGGCTGCCTGCGTGGTGGCACTGGCTGTGCTGGTGGGGCTTGCTGGGCCTGCCTTGCCCTCCTTCTCCTCCTGCGTCTCCTCTGTGCTGCCTGTTGTTGTTGTTGCTGTTGTAGCACATGCATTGCTATCAGGTCCTCCAGCCCCAACATTGCTAGTCGTATTGGTATCATTGTGGAGTGTGACTGGGTGTGGGAAGGGGTGGGGTGTGCTTTTTTTGTACTTCCTGAGTCTGTATTGCCTTCACCTGTGCTGTTTCTGTGCACCTGTGGCAGCTGCATTCACTTTACATGGCCCTTTACGGTTGGTTCGCGATGGCGTAATTAGCACCATGGCGGTAAGGTACTTAACGGGCTGGGTGATGGCGTTAGGTGCATGTCCGCTTGGGTCGGCATTTGCGTACCTTTCCGCCATGGCGCTAAGTACGGTGTGGCCGGTCGCGTGCGCGCACCCTTAGCGCAGTTAGCGGCAGCGTTAACTACGATGCCGCTAATGGCATCGTAGTTAACGGTCACGGGTCATGATCGGACCTGGCGGAAAACGATGGCGGTAACCATTTACCGCCATCGTTTTTCACTTAGCGCCATGGTCATAATGAGGCCCAATGTAATTAGTTTTGTCACCAGTCATGGTATCAGTGATGTGATTTGCAATGTAGTGTTCTCATACAACATGTAATTACTGATGTCATCAGTGTTGTGATCTGTGATGTCATCATTGCAGTCAGAGGCTGCACGAACAAGGGCACAAAGATAAGGTGGCCTTAGCAGAATTTCAGGAGCTTTATTGCATTAAGTTCTCACCTTAACGTCCCTACAACTAATATTTTTTCCTTGAATTTCAAAGGTTTTTTTGAAATGCATTGCTCACCTTAACGTCCCTGCAACTAAAGTTTTTTCATTGAACTTCAAGGATTTTGTTATGACAAAGATTTTTTCTGCACATGACCAGTGGCCATGGCCTCCAGACCTGCCCACAGTATATTTTATAATACTACTAGACCACTAACCGTGGCCTTCAGCCATATCCAGTGGGCATGGCCCAGTAGATTTTAGAACTATACCAGACCACTAGCCATGGCCTTCATCCATGTCCGGTTGGCATGGTGTTAGGTAGAATCATATGCAATACCCTTTGGGAACACCCCACATAATTAAGACTACAAGTGCAAGTACAAATTCACCTTTGGTACAAGCCTGTACTACACAGTAAAGTGGTAGCGATGGCTGAGCAGCTAGACTTATCACAAAAGTAAAGTGAGCAGTATCAGAAGTTACACAAAGGACAGCAATTGCTATGGTTCAAACAAACACTGACTCAAGGTTTCTGAGTAAAAGAATATACATTTATTTATACATTCATTTGAAAATAGATCACTAAATAAAGCAGCAGAAAAATCACAATCTTAATATACTACACAACACTCAATAAATTCTGGACAAGTTAAGCTCAAAATTAAGTGTGAGCAAAATGGCACTCCAGCAATTTAAAAAGGGAGGGCAAGAAAAAGGTTATACAAAATTAAGCAGCACCAACAAGTAAGTAGGCAGGGAAATCTAGAAAAGGCTTGCTACAATGAGGATTCAAATCAATAGGCCTGGGCCAAACTTAATGGTTCAGAGTCTTTGCAGAGGATCACACAGTTCAGAGTACTTTGCGGTTAAGTCTTTGCCAAGAATTTCAAAACAAAGTTGGTCAGAAGAAAAATTACTTAAACGAGTAAAGACGGACAAGCCCTCGGATTGGGGAAAGATTTAAAACACTTTCACCACGGTCATACGGAACGAACAACCGGGTTTGAAGAAGAATAATGCTGTAGATGAGGCAGAAGTTAAAGGCAGATCCTGCAGGCTCACGGTTCCTGAAGCGACTGTCGGACTGACACGAAGGAGGAAGACTGGAGGGTCCTGCACTGCCCAGGGAAGAAATCAGCAGCAGAGAAAAGCTATGAATAAAAGGTGTGCTCCTTAAAACCCCAACATGGTCCGGTCCTCCTGGCGAGCTGGTTCACTGCAGCTGTGCACAGCAAATTTGGGAGGCCTTCCTTGGTGTTTGGTGAACTGGTTGGTCCCACTAGCTCAAAGAAAGTAGATTCCTTGCAGATTTTCTCTGTCATCTAAGTTTGGAGATTTGGACCTGCAGCAGGGCTTCACCAGGAGGTTCAGTCGTGGTAGTGGTCCTCTTCTTTCAGCTTCTCTTCGGGTTCTCTCGATCCAGTGACGACCCTGTCTTCCAAGTCCCAGAGACCTGCTTTTTATGCAGTTTTCCCCCATTCACACAGCCTGGCTGCAGGGTGGCTGCCAATCAAACAAGAGTGTGACTTGGGTCTCCAAGGAGACCCTGTGCAGGGGTCCTAAAACCCCTCCCTCACATCCTGTCTACCCAGACTCTCAGGCGCCTAACGAGGGCTTCTGTGCACAAGCCCGCCAAAGGACGGTGAACAAAGGAACCAAACTTGGTTTGACACGCAGAGTAAAACACAAGAAAGACCTTTACAAAAATAAATGGCCAATAAACCCAGCCGGAACCAAATAAAAGTAAATGGGGTCAAGCGGATTAAAGTGTGAGGCTACTAACATAGCCTAAAACAGTACCAAGGCTATTTTCATAGACCGCGGTAGGAAAAAACATGGTAGATACCACTGCCACCAGCCAAATCTTAAAGAAAGGGGAATGAAATAATGTTCCATGAGAGACAGACAAAAAGGGATGACTATTAACCCTTTCCAGTACTCCATGTAAGATAGTTTGTACTGGGTCTGTGAATTTAAAAAGACTAATAAAGTCAATGGCAACTTTACATGTTCTGGGAGACAGTAGTCAGTCCCAGAAAATTGAGTTTAAAGTGGGAAGTCTGAAAAAGACAACCCTATGTCACTGCACTAAGGGTGCTGTGTGACACACAGTATTAAGATGATGCCAATGGAGTAGGCGAGGCTCCACAGTCTATGAACACAGAAAATGTTAAACACACAGCAAAACACATGTACGAGTGGGAAAAAAGGCTCTCACTCTTACCAGGTGAAAAAAAAAATCCTAGAAATCCAGCAAAGCTGCTGAGGGACTCAGTAGGTAAGGGAAATTAGTCATTCTGGAGAATTCTCCCCTAACACTCGCCCCCCCCTGACAAAGGGACAAGAGGATTTAATCCACTCCTGGATGAATCTCTTCACTCTAGTCGGTTATAAACATCCTAGAGAGACCATCAGTATTTTGGTGGTGAAATCCTGACCTGTGCTCAATGGTGAAATCAAACGCTTGCAGGCAGATTGAACATATTAGAAGTTTAGGGTTTGCCCCTTTCATTTGCATTAACCATCTCAAGGGTTGGTGGTCTGTCTGAATCACAAAAGTAGATCCATACAAGTATGGTCTAAACTTCTTCAAAGACCACACAATGGCAACACCCTCACTCTCTATGGTTGCCTACCTTGTTTCTGGTTCCTTCAGTTTCCTATTGATGAAGGAAATGCGGTGCTCTCTACCTGTCTCATTCTGTTGACTAAGGACTGCACCTATACCTGTATTGGATGCATCTGTCTGCACAATGAAGGGTTGGTGATAATCAGGAGCTCTTAGGACTGGAGCTTGACAAATGGCTTTCTTCAAGTTTTCAAAGGCTTGAGTGCACTCCTCAATCCATCTAACATTTTTAGTGAATTTTGGAGAGGAGACTACATTCAAAGGAGAAGCTATGGACCCATAGTTCACAATGAAATTCCTGTAGTACCCAATGAGACCTAGGAAGGCTCTCACTTGGGTTTGAGTAGTAGGGGTGGCCCCGTTTTGTACAGCTTGTACTTTGCTAGTCAATGGCCTTATTTCACCTCCTCCTACCTCATGACCACGGTAGACCACTTTGCTCTGACCAATTTGACATTTGCTTGTCTTTATGGTCAGATGGTCCTGCTCAAGAGGCTGCAAAACATATCCTAAGTGATCAACATGTCCTTTCCAGGTGTGGCTGAACACTGCAATGCCATCCAAGTATGCCATGCAGAAGTCCTCCATTCCATTCAGACTTGATTGACAATCCTTTGGAATGTAGCAGGTACATTCTTTAATCTAAAAGGCATAACCTTAAACTGGTAGTGGCCTGCTGGGGTTGAAAATACAGCTTTCTCCTTGGCATGGTCTGTCAGGACTATTTGCCAATAGCCTGATGTTAGATCAAATGTACTGAGGTACTTGGCTGCAACAAGTTTATCCACCACTTCATCTGTCCTTGATAAAGGATGGGCATCAGTCTTAGCGACTGCATTTAGAGCTCTATAGTCCACACAGAGTCTCAACTCCTTGGATGCTGCCTTTGGTACTAGAACAACTGGACTAGACCATGGACTTGTAGATGGCTCTATAACTCCGAGATCAAGCATCTTGTTGACCTCTTCCTTTATGTGGGTTCTCCCATGTTCTGACATTCTGTAACCTCTGCCTTTCACAGGTAAACAGTCACCAGTTAGAATTGTATGCTGGCCCCAAGGGGTCAAGCCTGGTGAAAGTGAAAATAGGGATGAAAACTGATTTAACAGAACCTTGCACTCCTCCTGTTGTTCAAATGTCAGACTAGAAGAGAGATTGACTCCTTCTATGTTTTCATCCAAAGGTTGGCCTCTGAATAGGTCAGGTAGAGGTTCACTCTCCTCCTCCTCCTCTTGAGCTGAAGCTAGAAGCAAAGCTCCTACTTCTGTTCTCGAGACATATGCCTTCAAAAGGTTGGTGTGAAAGACTCTGGGAGCCTCCTTAGGTCTGCCTAAATCCACCAGATATTTCACCTCTACATGTTTGCCCACAAACTTGAAGGGTCCTATCCATTTGTCCTGAAAGGCCCTCTGCCTTGTTGGCACCATGACTAGCAAAAGCTGATCTTGAGTAAACTCAACCATGTTGGCCCTATGGTCATGCCAATGTTTGACCAGAGCCTGACCTGCTTTCAAGTTATCACTTGCTTCAGCCATCATGTGTGACATTCTACTCCACAGACCTATCACATAGTCAGTCACTCTGACAGGCTTGGGGGAAGGAACACTTTCCAACATCTCCTTAATCCAGGCCAATGGACTTCTGACTGGATGGCCATAGAGATGTTCAAAGGGACTGTAACCAACTCCCTTCTGAGAGACTTCTCTATAAGCAAAGAGAAGGCATGGCAGTAGAAAGTCCCACTTTCTTTTAAGGGTTTTCTCTAAAGCACCTATCATGCTCTTCATAGTATGATTAAACCTCTCTACCAGTCCATTTGTCTGTGGATGGTAGGCTGTAGAGAACTTATAAGTGACAACACAGTTTTTCCACATGGATTGAACACTTGTAACCAATCAGTCAAAGATGTTCATCAATCACAACATCAATCACAAACTCATTTTGACCTGTTTTGACAGTGGTATTGTTTATATAAAATACTGCAGACTTTGAGAACTCAATATTCTAGGTAATGCACAGTGAGATAACATTACTTCCTGAGGATGTCTTACTTTGTTTAAACATTGTTCTACAAGCCCCTTGTTTTATGGCTGTCTCTTTGTGACTGTTGTGCTACACTGTAAAACCTCACCTAATCACATTTAAGCAGCACTGAAAATGTTACAAAATGACCAACTAAGAATAACATATGCCCAAGTACTTTTACCCCATAGCGAAAATAAAAAGCTGGCACCCATAAATATACGCACGGATAAGGAAGGAATGGGAAGGGAATAACACTAGAATTCAAACATATAACAAAAGGTAAAAATAAAAAAAACATTTATTTGTTTTCACATTTTATATTTTGTACACTTTTGTGGGGATTTATTTTCTAAAGAATGGGTTAAAACAATGGACACTTAAAAATATTCCTGGCATTCTTCAATTGAATGTATCTAAGAGCCTTGTCCAAAGCATCTAGGATGCCACCCCCCACCTCTATCAAGCTGTGACAGGTTATACACATCACCAGTTTGAAAGATAGGGTGAAGGCTGGATGGACTGAGGTGGGTGTTAGTTGGTGGAAAATAACTAGTAATCGTATTGAAACTCTATGGCACAGATGATAAATACTGCTGTGCTGATCTGGCTCCATGTGCTTTTACCTTATGTTTCATTTGAGCTGTCCTGAACGAATCATCCATTTCCTCCCAATACATGCAGACGAGATGTTAAATTAATGTTGACGTTCCCATATTTTGAGGCAATTTGTTTGTTTTAAGGTCTCCTCCACAAAATCTTACCACACAAATTGCACATGATCTACTCCTGTTTTAAAAGGTGTCCATTGAAAGGGTGAACAGACTTTGTATCCCATTCCATGGCAGACATCTTTTTCAGTTGTGAAATGCTGGTGAGTCTTTCAACCAAATAAAGACACTTTTAGTACTCTGGTCTAATGAGCCAGAGTCCTAAGAGCAATAGGCCCAGAGCCAGGGGGCATTACCATGTCAGCTAATGCCCCAGGGTATTTGTCAGGGACCTTCATTCGGTCAGGCCTGTAACTATGGGCCCCTGGGCCTTACCTGACACTTTAATGCCCCCCATCTCAGGACTTATTGGTAAATAATAATTTTCAGCAACACAGATGTGCAATATATTACACACTTAGACTGATAAGACATTAATTCCCCAAACCCATGTGTAAATTGATTTTTTTGCATGTTCTTCTTTTTTATTGAAAAGTGATATGCATAGAAAAAAAGAAAGCGTTAAATATATCTTCTCTAATCTGCAAATAGAAATCTGTAAGAGGGTAAACACTAGTTTATCATAGGGCAAGCTCTAAATAACACAAGCAATGCACTCTCAGAGTTTCCACTGCATAAAAGCTGTAAATATTTGCTGACACTTACTATATGCTTATCCAAAAGATCCACAGATGTTTACATCAGCAACAGGGCCAGTATGCAAGCAAAAATATAAATAATATTTTGTCTAATACCATAAGTGTTTTATCTACATACACATAATCATTTTGCTTTTCTAAAGAAGGTGGGAAAAAATTGCCACTTAAAAAACAAAATAAGGATGACAATTAATCTGGTATTCAGCTCTTAACTTGTCTGAATCCTTAGTTGCAACACCTACCACAGCTACCCATTGGTGGCATAGATCACCTGACTCTCATAACTTAGACATTGATTGTCGGCTAAATTGGAACATGTTGAGTTGACACCGCTGATGAAGTTGAGGGTTCATTCAGTGTCGGCGGCGTCATACTGGTGGAATCAGGTGTTGGATGTGGCTCCACTTTCGATGCAAGTAATGCATTAACCCATGCATTTTTTGTTTTGTGTTCTTTATGCATTGTTCACATCATCCAAATGCACTCTCACCAGAAGATTGATCCTCATAGATAATCCAAGGCTTTGCAATGGCACTTTTGATGGTCCACGTCTTAGAGTCTTCATGCACAATGTGCCCTGAACATCCCGCACCTCCCTTTTAGAGCACTGTTCTTTGACCTTGAAATATTGCCAAATGTCTACAGGGGTTTTTATTCCTGTGACTTTCTTCCTGGGTGGTGATGGCTTGGGGGCCCAGGTGGCATCGTCATCGCTGCTGATGTTCTCATGGTTAGACATGTTGAAATGAAAATGTAAAATAACAAAAATGAAAACTCTAGAAAGACAACACCACAAAAAATTAAGCCTCCTCTATGAACCACTCTAGAATTTCTAATGACTCTCCAAATAGAGTGCTGCAGTACTGCAGGTGCTTCAAGACTCTAGCTGTTGCTGGCAGCACCCTTAATGTTAGGAGGTTGATTCTGCACAACCATCGCTCACAGCTACCGTGAAGAGATGAGGCCACATGTAAGCCAGAAAATGCTGCAGCCCAGTATGGGGTAGACCATCCAGAATGTGTTAGGTGCTTGTTTGAGACATAGATCAAAGCATCAACCGTTCATATAGAATGTGTTAACGTTCTCCCAAGTCATGGACAAGATCAGAAGTACAGGCGAGCATGGAAGAGAAAAAGGGGGAAGAAAGAAAGCCTGGAGGCCACAAACCTCTGAGTACGCCACAGATGGAGAAAGGTGTCAAGAGAAAAGCACGGAGGTCATGGATAAAAGATAGCAGATGGTAGAAAATATCCTCACCCATCTCGGTCGAGGAAACAACAGCTGACAGTAGCAGTCCAGTGAAGAGGAGGAAAAAATGCTGTCATCTTCCAGTGAAGATAAATACAAAAGAGCTCAAGAAAAGAAAGACTAAATAAAATCAGATGGAATATGGAGACAACTTTGAACCAGATACTCTCATACATCCCTGGTCATCAGCAGCCAAGGTCAGATTATTTGCCAAATAATTCATCAAAGAAAACCCTAACAAACAAATGTTTATATTTATTCATTCTTTCTTTCAAACTTAGCCCATCCCCTATTTATGAAACACCAGTTTGATGAAAAATAAACACTTGTCACTTCTTCTGTTTTGTTTGATTTTTGTATAAATCACTAGCTTAAATATTTTTGACTACACATCCTGCTGACATCTTTCAACATATGAATAAAATAAACACCAGGATATGTCTAAGTTGCATTGGACATTGGCACTTTCTTGGGGAATTTGTGAATCACTTGCTCAAACCTTACAGGAAAGCTGCTCAGCACAGAGCAGAAAAAGCAATGAAATAAAGTTATAAAGATGTGCATGGGTATGCTAAATATTCACCTAAACTCCATGGAAGAATCTGTGTTCACAGAACACTTTTACTGACAGCAGTCAGTAGTTCTGTATCAAGTGGCATTGGAGTAAGAAGAACATTAAATAAGTTCAGTATGTGTCCTATTATGACCTATTCCAGATGCAGGCTTCCAATAAACCATCCCAATCCTTTACAACTTCTAATTTGATTAAGCACCTCATCCAGTTCCATTACAACAATATAGAGGAACCTTATACATAGGCTAATTTACATCAAAATGTACAAACCCGTGACCTATAATCTCTGCACAGGTACATACATGTTGCAATGTCCAACTGGTGAGGAAAATATAAAATAACAAAAATGGCAACTCTAAAACAACAATGCCACAAAAATGAAGCCTCCTCTCTGAAAGTCTATGGCTTTTCTGATGACTCTTCGAATGGAGTGCTCAAGTGCTACAGGTGTTTCAAGACTCTGGCTGTTGCGTGAAGCACCTTTAATAGGTGGAGGTTAATTCTGCACAACCACTATTCAGAGCTACAATGAATGGGTAAGATCACATGTAAGCCAAAAAAGGCTGCAGCCCAGTATGGGTGAGACCATACAGAAGGCGTTTGGTGCAGGTTTGAGACATGGTTTACAGCATCTATCCCTCATGCAGAATTGGTTAAAGTTCTCCCAAGGCATGGACAAGATCAGAAGTCAAAGTGAGCATGGAAGTGAAAAAGGGGAAAGAAAGAAAGCCCAGAGGGCCACACACCTCCAAGTACACCATAGAAGGAGAAAAGTAGCAAAAGAAAAGCACTTAGATCAAGGATAAAAGAAACCACGTGGTAGAAAATATCCTCACCAAGCTCAGTCGAGGAAAACAACAGCTGGCAGGAGCAGTCCAGTGAAGAGGAGTTGGAAACTTTTTCATCTTAAGATTATGTGCCTGTTTTACAGGCACGGCTACAGCCAAACTCACTACCGGCACCGCCCCCCGCGATTGGGCAATAACCGGCCTATTATGAGTTGAACAGGCCAGTAATTGACCCATTCATAGGGCAGAATAGGGGTGGCGAGCATGGTTGCACCGGTACTGTTGATAATGGTGCCGGTGCAATTACGAGTTATGCTCGCGGGTACTGCACAGCCTGCCAGGTCAGACCTGGTGGTCTATCAAACACCTGCGAGCAGAACTCGTAATCCGGCGGCACGGTATGAACGGTGCCGGTGCCTTACCGGCACCCTTCATACTGTGTCCGTCATCATTATAATGAGGCCCAATGGATCAGACTGCCCAGCCCCGTCCAAACTCGAAGGGGCCACCTTATGTAACATCAGCAGAGAGGTGGAGAGCCTAAATGACTCTGGTGAGGAACAGGCAAACCCTTGCCACAAAGAGTTTCCTATCTTTGGAAAGAAAAAGTAAAAAAAAGCAGATATTGAGACACTCGCAACCCAACATACCAAGGAAGTAAAAAAAAAGATCTGACAGGTAAAAAAAAGAGATGAAATGGAGCAAGAAAATTCCTCAGGAGCAGAGAAGGTAGAACACACACGCGGTGAGGGGCAAGGGCATCAAAGAAGGAGTGATAGGGAGTTCCACGATGGTCATTCAACAGGGGGATTTCGGATGGAGAGAGTTCTTCATCGGATTCAGTCAAACTCCTACTGAGTTTATATCATACTTTGTAGAAAGATCAAGCACAGGATGGTGAATTGCCAGAGCAAACTTGAGCAACGCAATAAGACCAGATTTATTGAGCTCCTTTAACAACAAAGGTTACAAAGGAGAGGGGGGTGCAGTGTGGCAAGTACGGACCTCGCCTTCAGTAAAGGACGATGTGAGCAGAGCCACCACATGAACGGAAACAGTTTGTAAGAATGAACAAAAAGACTCCTCGAACACCCCGCTGAGCTGAGTTTCATGGAACCATTTAGAACGATGGAACAAAAGCGCAATGCCTCTCGGGTCAAAATAGTTGGGCTACCAAAGCAGCCTCAAAAATGCTCAAGACTGGATGGTCAAGAGGTCGAGTTGAACTCATCCATCACTATGAGAGGAGAATCGTTGGGAGGTCTGGTGGAGAACATTAGCAGTATCTTGGAAAAAAAGCTATCAGCAGACCGACAGATATCCCAGGAACTTACAACATATTTAAAACAGGAGGGCTAGTCGAACATGGGTCAAGAGAAAGACTTATACCCAATGCCCAGACGAGGAGGGGGATGTAGTGGTGTGCGTCCAAACGCCTCAAAGGAAATCAAGAACGGCAATCATCTGGAATGCTTGCTCACCATGCCTGACAGCCTTATCCTGAATAGATAAAACATCCTAAGTCTCTCTCACTGTATTCCGAGATTGAGGCCTATTGAAACTTGGGACAATGACTTGGTGGACTTCCCATTTGAAAGTTGCGCGGGTGAAGTGCGTGTATATCTGATGTCCGGCAATATAAAGGATCTGTTATTTGACCAGGTTGCGGGGCTCCACTCACTGGGTTTCGACCTTACAAATTTGATTACCCGGGGGCGTGAGGTTGAACCAGAGGGGAAGGAGAGAATGGTGGCAGAGAGAATGGAGGAAGAGGGGTATTTACAAACCAAAGGCTTATAGTCCCCACCCATAGGGAGGATATCTGGGAGGAGGGCACTGAGGCAATGCATCAGGAAAAAGGTCCAATGGAGAATAACCATCCTAAAACTCCCCCCAAAATGGAGACCCAATTGGGGGAACTTGTCATAACAATTGAGGGTCCACAAAAGCAAAAGAGGAAGGTTACCTCTGGAGAGTTAAATAGAGGCCTCGATGATCAGACCTCATGGACATGACTGTCAGAAGCTTTGGTGGTCAAAAAGCCATCGAATGTAGAATAACGTTAATCACGGAGGGGGAACTAACCCTAATGTCATGAACAACACCTGGGGCTTCAATCACCTTTTTGGCCTAGGACTTCCCCAAGTAAGCAAAGCCTCGATCTTATGTCTACAGGAAACCTGGCTTTCTGATCCCCTTATCATGGAAGGTTACCTTGTCATCTTGAATCCACCACAAAGGGGCCTGAAGGAAGGCCATCGACGGGCCTATTAATGGCAGTAGAGTTGGGGGGCAGCCTCTCTTGTTTTGGGGTTTGAACATCTGGATCTTTACATACAGATGGCTTGTATAAAAATGGTCAATAAGCAGGTTAAGCATGTTTACATAATATGTAACCGGTATTGGAAGCTAGGTGAGAAGGGTGTATAGTTAATCATGGACACATTTTCGGACACCCTAAACAAATGTTCGGAAATATATCGTGGTTACAAGATCATCGTATGTGGGGGTTTTAACCTAGTGGATAGAGAGGCAGGGTTTGGAAAGGGGTGGTGATGGATTCCAAGCGGGGGCGGTGGGCACATGAAAATCAAGAGAGAAACTTGCACAAACTGAATGCTCAGGTGGAGGGCGACATTCTAGGTAAAACTACATGGAAAGGCCAAGGGAAGCAAAGCACTATTGATTATGTGTGTGTGACCGAGAAGCTCCTGAAATGGGTTAGCTTGGAGAGAAGTGATCACACTGTTTTGGTTGCACAATGGGTAGCTAATACGGCCTCCCCAAAAGACGGCAACAGATTACATATGCCAATGAGAGAAATTGAGACCTTACACAGAAGATTATGGGGGAATGGGAGGGGTATATTAGATCTGACCTCGGAGGAGGACATCAATTATCCAAGACTCTTGTTGGATTTCTTTTCTGTTATGCGTAGCACATCCAAGAGGGAAGTTGTCCCCAAACACACATATGATGGTGATATTGTAACAGAAAAGTGGTCCCTTAGTGTCAAGTTTACACAAGGGAAGAATATCAACACTCTCCCCCTAACCAGAGATGCCGAATGGATCTGACCTTCCCACCATGGTTGGCACAAAGGTAGCCACGTGGTAGCCAATGGGGCTAGAGGGATTAGGGATAGGTTGTGGATACGGTGGGGAGGGTTAGGAAAACCGGAAAGAGGTGTAGGGAAAACGTGTTGGGATAGGTAGGGTAAGCACAGGCAAAACATACATATGCATACTAATAGCCTGACACACTCCTGCAGCCCTACTCCAGCCTGATCCCTACTATCACTTCCCGTCCTGTACCAAAAGCTCCTTACTATAACTTATACCTTACTTCCTTTTGAATGCACGCATTAGGGGGGTTAAACATGTAACATGAAACAAAATGAGCATGGAAACATGACAAAACTTAGCAAGCAAAATGAAACAGACTGGGCTATTTTCCCAAATGAATATACAAACACATGGCCTCAGGTGCAGGCAAAAGCAAACATGACATGAACTTGAATGAGCTTCTCAGCCTTAACATAATAGTGTTTGAGTTGTTTGCGTGAATCTGACACGTGTTTGAAGAGCACACGTGTCCAAGAATGAACTTAAATCTCTTGTTCCTTCCAACCAAACAACCTATTGCAGGTTTGTGCTCCTTCATTACTTGAAGCGTACTGGCTTTCACACACAAAAGTTCTTACAATGGTTTGCAAACAGAAAGAACACAATCCTCCTCGGAACGTAATGGTTGTCTAATCACATGTCCCACATTCCCCAGAGTAACGTCTTTGCACAACAAACATAAAACGTATCCCTCATTTGGGGCGTGGAAGAAAGGACTGCTTCATGAGGTCATAACACTGACCAAAACACCCATATCAATAGGTAAGCTAACACTGTGCCCTTAGCTTTTTGTCCGGGAGCCCCACAGGACTACCCAGATTAGATGTTGCACATTGAGAGTGGAAACACCTACTAGTCACTGCCACATGGCCCGGAATCCTGTTCCTCATGCCCAGTTCTTCAGCATGACGTAGATGCTCCCCGGAATTCTCTCTCACCTGCTGTGACCACCCGTGCTCACACAATAATCTGCACCTGACACGGGCGGCCAGTGGCTTATAAACAGGCTGTAATTACAGTCAGCTGCCACAATGCGCGAACGCGCTAAAGTACAAGATTTCCCAAGTAATGCTGGGAAATGCAGAGCAAAAGGGCAATTCAGTTCCACACAGCCTTTCTCTCGCTGCAATGCCAACCAGTCACCTCCCATGCTACAAAACCCCACACCTGCCCCAGCCCTTAATCTTGACAAGACCTCCTCTCCCAGGGCCCTTGTCAGGACCTGGTTTCTCAGTGTGTCATAAATGAAATTGTCCCACCAATTTAGTAGAATGCACCACCCCTGTCGGTTCCCATGAGCAGTCCTCAGGACCATAACCCGACCATTGAAAGAGATATCATAACCTTTGTTGCCTTCTTTTGATATCCATGATCCGTTTCACCTCATATTCCATTTGGCCCTCTTTCAGAATAGCTGATGGTCATTGCGTGATCATCCTAGGAGCTGTGAGTTTAAGCAAAGACACATGGAACACTGGATGTATCTTCAAAGTCTTTGGCAAATGCAATTTCATAGCCATGGTTGACACGCACTGTATGATTTCCTGCGGGCCAGTGAATCAAGGTACAAACTTACGGTGACCCACCAAAGAAACATTCTGAGTGGATAATCATACCCTATATCCAACCATGTACTTCAGAGCCTCCTGTTGTTTATTGTCAGCCTATGACTTGTACTCAATCTTAGCCTGCTCCAAATTCGAGTATACTTTCTGTCTGATATCGAGAAGCAGCTGCTTGTGCTCCTGAAAAACAGGAATCTGTTCCACTTCAGGCAATTCTTTAGGTATCATGTTCTGCTCATGACCATGCAAACATTCATTGGGTGCCATACCTAGGGATGCATGCTCTGTGTTATTGTATGTAAATGTGGCCAGCCATAACGCTTTCACCCAAGATTCCATACCATCTCCCAAATAGCATCACAGATATTGCTCTAGAATCTGGTTAATTCTCTCCGTCTGGCCATCAGTTTGAGGATGATAACTTGTTGACAGAGCACAGCTAATTCATAATATCCGGGAGAAGGCACGCCAGAACCTCAAGGTGAAGTGGGGTCCTCTGTCTGACACAATGCTTCTAGGGAGAGAATGCAACCTAACAATATGCTGTAAAAACAACTCTGCCAATTGATCTGCCCCAGGAATCCCTATGCAATGAATACAATGAGCTTGTTTAGACAAGTAATCCACTACAACCTAAATTGAGTCATGCTGATTGTCTGGTGGAAGGTCCGTAATTTAGTCCATGGCAATATGTGTCCATGACCTCTCACGTGTAGGTAAAAGCTGTAACAACCCCATCTTTTTAGCATGGTCCGCCTTGTTGCACACACAATTTTCACAACTCAGAATATAGGCAACAATATTCTTTCTCCAACATGCTTTGGGTCTTTCTCTTACCAGAATGACGGGCTAAAGGAGATTTGTGACACTAGTACAAGGCTTTATTGTGTAACTCCTTGGTAGAGAAAAATAACCGCCCTGCATGATAAGGCAGACCTTCCCATACAGTTCTTAATCGATGACTAGTCCGCCACTTTTGTAAGTCCTTTTGACTCAGCCCTTTCTGCATTTGTCCTAGGAAATCCTCTGTAATTGGCCCAATTACTTTCTCTGGAGGAATAATAGGTTTCACTTCTGTCACCACATTTTCTAAATTCTGCTGCATTGTCAAAGCATCTGCCTTTCCATTCTATCTTCCTGGCTGAAAGGTAACCAGAAAATAAAATTCATTGGAATATTTAGACCATCGTAGCGTAGTTGCCTAAGGCTAAGTTTCATGGCCGGCTTGACGTACTGAAGATTTTTGTGGTCAGTTACCACCAACAACCCCTTATCGGTGATAGAGTAATTCTGTTCACAGCTAGTAAACTTACAGGAGTAAAAATCCACTGCATGCCAAATCACTTCTTCATCTTTCTGCGATAGTATTGCCCCTACCGCTACATTACTTGCATCCATCTCTACCTGAAAAGGCTTACCCGAATCCAGATTTTTCAACACCGGTGACTTAGTAAAGGCTTTTTTCAACTCTTGGAAAGCCCTTTCCGCCTCCTCACTCCAACTAAAGCGAGTTGCCTTCCTTAATGACTGGGTGATGGGGGTCAGAATTTGTGAAAAATTACCAATGAACCTCTGATAAAAGTTTGCAAACCCCAAGAAAGACTGTATGTCTTTTACACACTGAGGGGAGGGCCAATCAGTAATTGCCTGCACCTTTTCTCTTGTCCATCACAATGCCCACCAGTATTGGAATGAAACCCAGAAATTCCACCTATGTAGTGTATGGGAGGATAGGTCCAAGGGTCTTCCCTCCCCTAAAGCCCCCCCCCCTTGTGAAGTCCATGGCTCGTCGGGGGTCCCCCCTGCCATCAGGGCCCAGGTGGCGGGTGGACCACTGGCTGAAACCTTGACCAAACGTGCTGTATTAAGCTAGGCCCTGGAAACCATTTTGTGAAACCAGAATGACATGAGCCCCTGTGCGCTGCAGCGCGACCCCCACCCTTGGAGAGTCCTCACTTGTCCCTGCGGCCACAGCTCCCTGGCAGATCCACTGAGAGTCTGTTCCCACGAACAGACAGACATGAGCTAATGCTAGACGCAAACACTGTAACATTCACCTTCCGCAGTGTATCACTGTATCCAGTATGACACGGCCAGCAGGGCCGGGGTGGAAAAGAACTGTAAAATGGTCCCTCGACAAAAGTAGAGCCCCCAAATACTAATGAGCAAACTGCCTGTGATGAAACTCTTCTCTCCATGACCTTTTGATAAAAAATGTAACCTCCATGAAGATGGCAGAATGTGTGTTCATGTGGCATTCTGGTTGAAGTACCCACATCCCCGTAGCTATGCGCAAATGGTAAAAGTTTCCCGGGGTTTTTATGTTATATGTTTCTCCGAGAAGAATGTACTCCAAGGCCCTATGCCATAACTGAACTAATGCTGCTAGAGTGCAAAGGAAGACAAGTGCAACCACATTGGGAGCTCATGTAAATTGTGTACCAAAATGCATAGAATGTATTTGAATGTCCAAGCTCACCATGTGTCACTGCCATCAGTCTCATTGGCCAGTTGTTCCTGCATGCTCCACCAACCTTAATACTACCTCGCTTACCGTGCAAGCATAAAATGTAACAAAATGTTGTGGTTGTTAAATACTTAACATATAGTTATCAATTGCAAAATGGACATAGGTAATGCATTTGAAATGGCCATGTAAAGGCACTAACAATGTAGAAACATAAGCTTTGAAAAGACTCAATGAGTATTGTACATTATATGAATGTTTATGCCTCTTTTACATAATCTGCAACACACAAGGAAAATACCATTGTGGGCATATCCAAGGCCATTCCCCCTTCCTCCCCATTGAAGCCTGCCAGACGGAAAGCAGAGGCCTGTGCTGCTCTGCCTCACCTCCCCCAATTCGGCTGGAGCCGCTTCAAGCATTCACGTTCCCCCGCAGCTCCCAGGACCGCGGCCAGCACCTGAATTATTTACAACCCAGCAGTAAACCCCGGCCGTAAACGCAGGCCAAAAGGTGCCTTTTCTTAGGCTCCACGACCCACCAGCTCACCCCAGGTTAATGTCCCCTGTAAAATTAGGACACCCAATATTATAGCAACACTGTAGGAACACATTCATAATGACTTCTAACGAGACATGATAACTTGGACAGCTCGCCCCTTGCCCTGAGACCCAACCCCGTGACCTATGATACCCGGTCAACAGGATGATGGTAACCATGTATTGATGTATTACCAAAGGACCCCACTCTAGGTGCATTCCTCCTGTGTTGCATTAAGCTGTAGAATAACCTATTGGAAGATTTACCGGGGAAGATAATATTGCGGTATTGAATGAATGCGGTGTGCGTGGCCTTAGGGCATAAAGCCAAGGAAGACGTTCATCAATGACACTGGCCACGGCTGGCACAACAGCACCGCCCGGATGAGCCCAGCTGACCTGCCCGGCCCACGTTGGCAACCAGTGACGTCCACCAACCACGGCACACCACATCACAGCTGCACCTATAGTTAGTCGTCGCCACCCAATCCCCACGAACATGTGCCCCCTATAGTGTGTAGGTTCTTATGATGTATTTTGTAAATATATACGCCTGTCTTTGCTAATGTCAGACAGAGTGCTCTCGGAGTTTGCAGAATCCTTTGCATGCCCTATTTTGACTTATATAAACTCCCATTAAGCTCACCCGCACTTTGTCTTAGCCTTATTCCCAATTTGGGAGAGCCCATTATTGTCTCTCATTGTGGGGAGGATCGTGCTATCCGGGGACGCTCGCCTTCACTTCGCATCCTGTACCAGAAGCTCCTTACTATAACATATACCTTACTTCCTGTTGAATGCACGTTTCTGGAGGGTTAAACATGTAACATGAACCAAGATGAGCATGGAAACATGACAACACTTAGAAAGCAAAAGGAAACAGACAGGGAGATTTTCCCAAATTAATATGCAAACACCTGGCCCCAGGGCCAGGCAAAAGCAAACATGACATGAACTTGAATGAGCTTCTCAACCTTAACATAATAGTGCTTCAGTTGTTTGTGTGAATCTAATACGTGTTTGCAGAGCACACACGTCCAGGACTTAACTTAAATCACTTGCTTCTTCCAACCAAACAACCTGTTGCAAGTTCGTACTCCTTCCTTACTTCATTACTAGAAGCATACTGGTTTTCACACACATGAGTTCTTACAATGGTTTGCAAACAGAAAGAACACGTTCCTCATTGGAACATAATGGGTGTCTAATCACCATGTCCCTCATTTCCAAGCGTAACGTATTTGCACAGCAAACATAAAAGTTATCCCTCATTTGAGGCGTAGAAGAAAGGACTGTTTCATGCAGTCGGAACACCTACCAAAATACACATATCAATAGGCAAGCTAACACTGCACTAAGGTTTTTGTCTGGGAGCCCCATGGGACTACCCAGACTAGAAGATGTTGTGTGTTGAGAGCTAGCACCCCTGCTTGTCACTGCTGCATGAGCCGGAGTCCTGTTCCTCGTGCCCAGTCCTTCAGCGTGCTGTAGATGCTCCCCGGAATTCTCTTCTCACTGGTCATGACCACCCGTGCTCACACAATAATCCGCACCTGACACGGGAGTCCAGCGGCTAATAAGCAGGCTGTAATTACAGTCAGCTTCCACAATGCGCAAACGTGCTAAACTACAAGATTTCACAAGTGCTGCTGGGAAATGCAGTTCAAAAGGCTAATTCAGTTAAACGCAGCCTTTCTCTTGCTGCAATTCCAACCAGTCACCTCCCATGCTCACAAAACCCCAAGTCTGCCCCAGACCATAATCCTGACACTTAGAGCCGTAATAAAAGGCATATCCGATCAGCAAACGGTAACTTAATGGGAATAAGACTGCAAAAACTTTGAGAACAATATCTCAATTGGTTGAGGTCACAGAAATGGAGGTTGATTCAGGCTGACTCCGAATCCATGCTAGATAAAATGAGAAGAAAAACACAGCCAAGATGTGGAAGTTGATTAACGCTGTGGGGTCGGATCCTAGAGCAATCCAGGTAAATGCGGTACCCGAACAGAGATGGGTGGATCACTTCACCAACCTTTTGGGGATTTGCAGTGAGGAGGTCAGGACGTTTCCAACACCTGACGCAAACTCATGGACCTTGGGATTTGGTAAGGATGATATACTTAACCTTATATCCAAGGCAATTACCTCTAGAGCTCAATGGCCTGATGGCCTGACAAACGTCATGCTTAAGGCGGAATCGAGAGCTTGTGCTGACTTTCTTGAGGTTCTCTTTCGAAAGATTGGGAAACTGGAAGGGTCCCTGACTCTTGGAAATCCTCCATAATCATCTTGATCTTCAAAAAGGGTACCCATGACAATCCTGCCAACATTCAGCCTATTGCCTTGTTGGACGTCATTGTGAAAATGTATGCATCACTAATATTGAAGAACTTGAGGCAATGGATTTCGGAGTCAGCCAGTTTGCAAGCTCCATCAATCAGGCTTCTTCTAGCAGGCGAGAATGTTTTTAAATGTGTCCCTGCTGAACATTTTGAAGGAGAGGGTCCTGGTGAATACAAAACCAACATAGCTGGCATTTGTTGGCCATGAACAGGCCTTTGATTCGGTTGTTAGGCAAGTTCTATGGTACAAGTTAAGGAAGGGTGGATGCCCGGACAGTTTGCTCCGAGCAATACAGTCTCTAGACGCTGGGACAAGATTGAGAGTACGATTAGATGCTAGGGGTCACCTCTTGGAGCCGATAGTCACAAAGGAGGGCCTTAAGCAGGGGTGCCCCCTGGACCCCGAACTGTTTAACTTTTTCATTTCAGATGTGGGCTAATCATTGGATAAAGTCAAAGTGTTTCAATCTAAGCTCAGTGAACATCGATTGAGGCATTTGCTTTATGCAGATGACTTGGTCTGTAAATTACCAAAATTACCAAACACCAATTGGCCTCCAACGTCAGCTGAGAGAGCTACAGGAGTATGTGAAAACAAACACACTCAGGATCAATGTCCCAAAAACAAAACGTTTAATTTTGAAGTCTGTGGCTGGGAGGAAGAAAGCCAGACCAGTATGGTGGCTAAACGGTGAGCAAATAGAGGTGAACACCTCTTTCATGTATCTGGACATTTTAATTAATGCTAGTTTAAATGACAGTCCTTAAGATAGACCAACTCAAACGGAAGGTTACACACCTAGCCTCACAAGCACGGATCATATTAAAAAGATTTGAAAGATTTTCCTTGATCCCGGTGGTGAAATTCTACAAAGTAAAGGTGATCCCTATTGCTACCTATGGAGCAGAGGTCTTTTTTTCTATGGATCATCCTTGGTGGATGGTTTTGGAGGGGAGATTCTGTGCAGAGTGCTTGATCTGCCCAGAGGTATGCCAATGCCCGCTATAAGATACGAGATGGGCCTCACTTCCTTGTGTGAAAAGATGGAGTTGAAATCTCTAACTTTGCCCATAGTGCACCTGTATGTATTCATGCAATTTGCACCAGAAAAAAAAATCTATTTCTTTTTTACATAATAAGGGTTTGCACAACTAATACCATTCCTTATAAAAACAGCTTTCATTGGACATTGTCATTTTCTTGGGAAATGTGTGAATCACTTGCTCAGACCTTACAGGACACCTGTTCAGCACAGACAAGAAAATGCAATAAAACAGAATTATGAACCAGTGTGCCCAGAAAGCTGTGACTGACAACTGGCAATTTCTGTGTCAAGTAGCAATAGATTGAAAAGGACATTAAAGAAGTTCACTGTGTTTCTATTGTAAGCTGTTGCAAATGGAAGCTTCCAATAAACCATCCCAAACTCCTGCAACCGCTAATTTGATTCAGCATCCAGTTCCATTTAAAAAATGTGGAGGAACCCTGTCGGAAGGCTAATTTCCATCAAAATGTACAAACCCATGGCCTATAATCTGTGCACAGGTATCTGTTGTAGAAAAGCACATCTGTGTCACACTCTTTCACTTCTATTGCTTCCTCTGTTCCAGCCACCTCCACCCAACCTCCTCCCATCCTACCTATACCCAATCTGCACGACTGCAAAGTAATGTGGTTAAAATATGACAACTGCATCATGGTGTGAATTTGCACACTATGTAGTTACGGAAGAGCTATTTTAAAACACCAAAGCAATTGCTGGCATTACAAACATATATATATAAAAGTATACAGTTGAAATATTTTTATCCCCTTATTTTACAAAAATAAAAACAGAAAAAACTCATGAAAAGGGTAGGCACAACAAACCCATACTTCAAGCATTATTTGTGGCCCGAAATTGAATTGCTGAACTCATAGTGCGCCTGCGTTATTGGGGACATTTGCACCGGAAAAAAATATCTATTTCTTTTTTACATAATAGCAGTTGCACAACTAATAACATTGCTATAGTTTTTATGATTGCATATTTAAAAATAAAACCAATCAAACATATTTTTCATGAAATTAAACACTAGGTTTCACAAAACAACAAATAACAAATGAAGACAATGGGCCTCATTATAACTCTAGCGGTAGCCGTGCCAATACTTATGCTTTTTTTCCAGCACCTGGCAATTGGAAATCAATGGTGCATTACATCCCCGGTAGTCACTGAAGATAAAGTGCCGGAAAAAGTAACTCCCCATTCCCATCGCCCTTAGGACTCAATGCGAATGGGTAGGATGGATGCACCAGCACTGTGTGCAACCCTGCCAGAGCATCCGTCGAAATCTGCGGGCGGGTGCCGTTCTGCCCGCCAGGTCAGACCTGTCGGGCAAGAGGGCATCCCGGCCGCAAACTTGTACTTTGTCGGTCCGGTAACAACGGTGCCGGTAAGGCTACCGGCACCGTTGTTACCAGACCGGCAATGTTATTATGAGGCCCAATGTCCTTTCTGTTATAGTTAACCACACAGTAAAACTCCATCAAAAAAACATCTTTTCAAAGTACACCCATTTTCGGATCTCCCCCAAAAGCACTTTAATAAATGCCGTAAGTGATTATAAAATCATTGTAAATAAAATTACATTTCTTTTATTTTGAGTGCAGGAAGTATACTTAGTGATTCTATATCATACACTGAAATACATTTTATTTCCTAATAAACAACTTCCAACAACGGTTCCCACCCATTTTCTACATATAAAGCAGGACTACTTCATTGTTAACAAGTACAGAAACATACAAAAAAATCACAGAGCCCCATTATCAATATATTTTCAAATACAACCTTCAACAAAACTATGACAAACAACTCATAAATGCAGACAAACAACTCATAAATGCCAATTATATTTTGTCACAGGTAACACGAGCCGCCCAGGAGCACAGTGTAAGTTCTGCAGTCAAAATGAGAAAAGTAGACAACATGGTGGTTGTTATTCTTTCCAAACATTAAAAGCTCAAAAAGAGGACTATATAAGAAATGATAAGACAACTAATAAAATGGCTGACATATATTCACTGCAAACTATCACAATAAAATACACATTTACAACATTAACACCAGCCAATTAAAAAAACAGAGAAAGAAAACTGCTCAGCATCTCGAGTAGCTGTGGCTATTCAACGCAACTACAAATCTTTCGTGCCTTGAAACACTTGCGTATAGGCGTGTTATAAATGTCATATCATATCATATCATAGTAGCTGCCGCTACACGTACATTTTCTACAAACTGAAAACCAAACTAAGTCAACCTTCAAAACTTCAAATAAAACAAGGGAACACCTAAGCACACAAAATAATACACACAGATAAAATTCTGACCTGTGTCATCCACATACGAATATGATTATTACACAGACAATGTATGGTCCAATAGACACGGCTACAACAGCAGCCACGCCTATCAGAACAACCAACAAAATGGCAAAAAAGCATTGATACACCCACTCACGTGCTTGTTATAGTGGTGGTTTTAGAGAAGCCTCACCGGTTCGGTGCTTATTACTCATGGCTAAGACACGTTCACAAACACTCGTTGTGCCGTTTGCTGGTAAATAGCCGTGGCTGCACAGGGTACCAATTTTAACTGCAGTTAGCAATGCTGCGCACCGAGTGGGTGCAGGATAGTCGTGTTTATATGCGCCAGCTTGTTGCTGTGGTTAGGCACGAACCTCAAAATTCCAATCACTCCCTTTTTTGTACAGCCGCGGTTCCCTCTTATGAATGTGCTTTCTCATAGCCGCGGATATTACACGTCCACAAACACTCAATATGCCATTTGCGGGTATATAGCAATGGCTGAATAGGGTACCACTTTTAAACATGGGTAGCAATGCCGCACACCGGGTGGGTGCTGAGAAGCCACAGTTATTAGATTTGTAAAAAATAAATAAAAATGAGTATTGAATATGAATTGCAAAAGAGACAGTAGTGATACAATGGTAGTTAAAATTAGTTATGTAAGATAGGTAATAATAAAGAAAGCACATCAAATGTGCTAAAATACTATACTTGGTGTACTCCAAAACAGTCCTTTCAAAAACTACTTATCATTAATATACAAATACAATGAAATATCCATCACATATAAATACACAAATAAAATGAAATTCCATTGAATAACGTCTAAAATGACAGCCAGGGCTAAAGTTCATTTATTTTTGCGTACCCGCTGTTACAATATCAAACGTATATATTATTCTTAAAAAGGACTCTTTACCACTGCAGGTAGTTCGAAATATTTAAAGAAAAAAGAACAGCGTTTTAAAAATAAGGAGAAAATCATATGGACCTTTTGCAAAAACACACTAAGACATGGAACTTCAAATGTTCCATTTCAAAGCTTGTAAAAATACAGTTTCAGTGGAACACCACCAACAGTGAATGAGCCCTCAACTTCTGCAACATTGTCAATTCAATTTACGGGTCCCAATGTTTCAGTTATGAGAGTAATGTGTTGCCTACGCCACAATTGGCTTCTTCCGGGAGATGCCATGCTAGCCCATTGAGAAATCACTCTCTCCAAACTTAATGTACACTGCCATCACTAATTCACTAACACAGTAGAGGTACAATAAAAGTATAAAAACTGTTACTGTAATCAATAAACATAAATATGTAAACTAGGTGAGAACAAACAGCGAGCATGTATGTTAAGGAATTACAGTAGAGTAAATCGGTATGTTAAGTAAACATGGAAAACAAGAGAGGATGGGGTAGGTAAAGGTAATATGCAGAACAAAAAAGCATGGATTAGGTTAAGTAACTTGGATAAAACGGGAAACACTTTGAACATAGGTTGACTTTTCACTGGAGTTAACTGAATAACGTCTTCAGTAGCCAGATCACCTCAAGTACTTAAATCCTATCAGCACACCATAAAGACAATAAACACCCAAACAGAAAATAAATGCAAATAATACAACTTTCTTTCAACAGATACTAAAATAAGGAGCCACAGAAAATACAAAAATGAAAAATGGACTAAAATGAACTTGCAAAATATCATCAATAGCACTAGCATACAGAAAAGTCAAAACAACTAAGGGCATGATTCATGGAATCCAGCGCATAAGCAGTGCAAGCACCTTGCGCAGAGAGGGAGTGTGTACCACACATGCGCCATGAGCAGTGCAAAACACCATTTTCGCGCACTATGTATTAATGTATTTCCCGAGCGATTACCAGCCGTGGCACAGTGAGCATCCAGCACGCCAGTTATGCCACCAAATCCGCCCCTTGCACAGGAAAAAGCCAGTGAAATGTCCAATACGGCCCACGCTATCCTGGCCCCAGCAAACAGCCGCCATTCATCGTAATCACGCGATAAGTCAGAGCGTATCCCGCACATGGCAGTCAAATCGCATAAAAATGGCCTTGCGTACACCTGCAAAATCCCGTACCCCGTTCGTGCCAGTCAAATTGCGTGAAAAGTGCTTAGCGTACTCCCGCAAAATCCCGTACCCTGCTCATGCCAGTCAAATCGCATGAAAAGGGCCTTGTGTAGCCATGCAACATCACGTAACCCGCTCGCGCCTGTCAAGTCGCATGAAAAGTGCCTTGCGGTAACACGCTCGCGCCAGCCGAATCACCTTGAAAGGGCTGCCTGCAGGGTATGGAGATGGGTGTTGGGGGGGTCCCCTGTGGTGTGGGATGCCTGCAGGGTATGGTCATGGGTGTTCGGGGGTCCCTTGTGGACAAGGAACCCCTCAACACCCATGACCATGCCCCGCAGGAAGCACACACCACAAGGGACCCCCCAACAACCATGACTCCAGTACCAAAGAACACAAAAGTAAAACACACACAAAATACATGGGAGAGTCGGAAGAAAATGCTCACACTCTTCCCAGGTAAAACATCAAATCCTAGAAATCCATCAAAGTTGCTGGGGCTCTCAAAAGGTAAGGGTAATTAGCACATTTGGAGAATTCTCCTAACACTCGTCCCCCCCAGACTAAGGGATAGGAGGATTTAAACCACTCCTGGATGAATCTCCTTACTCCAGTCAGTCAAACATCCTGGAGAGACCATCAGCATTTTGGTGATGAGATCCTGACCTTTGTTCAATGGTAAAATCAAACCTTTGCAGGCTGATTGACCATCTCAGTCATTTTGGGGTTTACCCTTTCATTTGCATCAACCATCTCAAGGGTTGGTGGTCAGTTTGAATCACAAAAGTAGATCCATACAAGTATGGCCTAAACTTCTTCAATGACCACACAATAGTAAACTATTCACGCTCAATGGTTGCCCTCCTTGTTTCTGGTTCCTTCAGCTTCCTGCTGATGAAGCAATTGGGGTGCTTCCTATCTTTCTCATCCAGTTGACTAAGGACTGCACCTATACCTGTATTTGAAGCATCTGTCTGCATGATGAAGGTTTGGTTATAGTCAGGAGCTCTTAGGACTGAAGTTTGACAAAGGGCTTTCTTTAGGCCTTCAAATGCTTGAGTGGACTCCTCATTCCACGTGACCTTTTTATGGAATTTGGGAGAGGAGACCACATTCAAGGGAGAAGCTATGGTACCATAGTTCTCTATGAAGTTCCTATAGTAACCAGTGTGGCCTAGGAAGGCTCTCAACTGTGTTTTAGTAGTAGGGGTGGCCCAGTTTTGTACAGCTTGTACTTTGCTAGGTAATGGCCTGATTTCAGCTCTTCATACCTCATGTCCAAGGTAGACCATTTTACTCTGACCAATTTGACATGTACTAGCCTTTATGGTCAGAAGGGCCTGCTCAAGGGCCTGCAAAATATATCCTAAGTGGTCAGCATGTTCTTTCCAAGTAGGGCTGAACACTGCAATGACATCCAAGTATGCCATGCAGAAGTCCTCCATCCCATTCAGAAGTTAATTAACCATCCCCTGGAATGTAGCAGGTGCATTCTTTAGTCGAAAAGGCATTACCTTGAACCGGTAGATGCCTGCTGGGGTGGAGAATGCAGTTTTCTCTTTGCATGGTCTGTCATTGCTATTTGCCAATAGCCTGAGGTCAGATCAAATGTACTGTGGTACTTCGCTGAACCAAGTGTATCCACCATTTCATCTGTCCTTGGTAAAGGGTGGGCATCAGTCCTGGTGACTGTATTAAGAGCTCTATGGTCCACGCAGAATCTCAACTCCTTGGATCCTGCCTTTGGTACTAGAACAACTGGATTAGACCATGGACTGGCAGATGGCTCTATTACCCCAAGATCAAGCATCTTGTTGACCTCCTCCTTGATGTGTGATCCTACTTGATCTGACATCCTGTAACCTCTGTTTTTGACAGGTAAACAGTCACAACTCTGAATATCATGCTGGCCCCAAGGGGTCAAGCCTGGTGATAGTGAACACAGGGAGGCAAACTGATTTAACAGAAACATGCACTCCTCCTGTTGTTCAGGTGTCAAGTTAGAAGAGAGATTAGCTCCTTCTACTTTCTCTTCTAAAGGCTGGCCTTTGAGTAGGTCAGGTAGAGGTTAACTCTCCTCCTCCTCTTGTGCTGAAGCTAGAAGCAAAGCTCCCACTTCTGGTCTGGAGACAAAGCCTTTAAACGGTTGGTGTGAAAGACTCTGAGAGCCTCCTTAGGATTGCCTAAATCCACCAGATAGTTGACCTCTCCAAGTTTACACACAACCTTGAAGGGTCCTATCCATTTGTCCTCTAAGGCCCTCTGCTGTGTAGGTACAATAACTAAAACTTGCTTTACTTGAGTAAACTCAACCATGTTGGCCTTCTGGGCATGCCAATGTTTGACCAGAGCCTGACCTGCTTTTAAGTTATCAGATGCTTCTAACAGCATGTGTGACATTCTCCTCCGGAGACCTATCACATGGGCAGTGACTCTCACTGGCTTAGGGGAAGGAGTACTCTCCAACCCCTCCTTAATTAGGGGCAAAGGGCCTCTAACTGGATGGCCCTAAAGAAGTTCAAAGGCACTTAATTCTACTCCCTCCTGAGGGACTTCTCTATATGCAAAGAGAAGACATAGCAGTAGCGGTCCCACTTTCTTCTAAGGGGTTCCTCTGCAGCAAATATCATGCTCTTCATTGTAAGGTTAAACCTCTCTACCAATCCATTTGTCTGCGGATGGTAGGCAGTTGAGAACCTGTTAGTTACTCCACAGTTTTTCCACATGGCCTGCATATAGTGGGACATACAATTGGATCCCCTGTCAGAGATAACTTCCTTAGGAAAACCTACTCTGGTAAAAATACTAAATAGGGCATTAGCAACAGCCTGAGCTGTAACAGTCCTCATAGGTGTAGCTTCAGTATACCTAGTAGCATGATCTACAACAACCAGGATACACCTGTTTCCTAAAGATGTGGGGGGTCTAAGGGACCAACAATGTCGATCCCTACCCTCTCAAAAGGAACTCCACCACTGGGAGAGGCACAAAGGGTGCCACATTCTCTTCTCCACTCTTGCCAGAGGTTTGGCAAGTGTGACAGCTCCTACAGAACTTATCTACATCAGACCCCAACTTAGGCCAGTAGAAATATGAAGAGAGGCTTCCCTTGGTCTTGTTAAAACTTAAGTGACCAGCCGAAGGTATCCCATGGGCTAACTATAGGAAATGGAGTCTGCTTTCAAGAGGCACTACAAGTCTTCTGTAGTCCCGTGGGATAGACTCAGTCGGTTCACTGTAGAAGAGGCCATCTTCCCAGTACAACCTATGCTTCCCAGGCTCTTTCCGATCCAGCTGGGAAGCTTCCTGTTGGCGAAGACCTTCAAGAGTTGGACACTCTCTTTGTCCTCTGCTGAAGTCTGCCCTGCAGGGTCCACCTTCTGCCAGTAAAGACTGCAGCTCGAGATGGTCTGCAGGATCCAGATCTCCCAAGGAGCAAGGTCCTCTTCCAGGTCTGATTCCTCAGCAGCTGATTCGACCACACAAGGTTGCTCCATACACTCAGCCTCAGCTGGTGGAGGGATCACAGGTGTGATCTTGGACAGTAATCTCGGGGATGTCCTTGTTGGTAGCACAGGAGTGCTGGCTGGTTTCTTCCTGGAGGTTTTAGGTTGCCCCTTTTCCTCCTTCTTCTTTGAAATTGCAGTCACTAAATCCTGTTGACTGGGAGTTATAGTAACCTCTATAATCTTCTCTGGAGAGCCCCTTAAGGTACTCTCTCTGGCCTTCCTAGTCTGCTCCTGTTTCCTTTTGCTGGGAGGCCTGGGGGTGCTTGACACAACTCCAAGAGTTTTTAAGTCATTCCCCAACAGGACACTCCTAGGTACTTCACTCTTCACACTTGCAGGTATCTTGACATTCATATCATTACACTGGATGAGAGCTGGCAACTGTGGAAGCATTTGGACAGGGTCTTCAGCAAGCTTAGTTAAGATTATGGGTGCCTTGGCCACATTCTCAACCTTGAAAAAGGATTCATCAACTACAGTTAAGCTGGCCCCAATGTATCGAATGGCAGGGGCCTCCTGACCATTGGCAAGAACACTGTCTTTGGAATACGCTTTCGTATTGTCTGGAATGGAGTTGTAAACATCTAAGTTTTGTTGTTCCCACAGACCCAGGGATACTAAAGAAACACTGGCTGAGACTTTCATGGGTTCCTCAGCCAGTAAGTGAAAGTTTCCACTTGTCATTGGTACTTCATCCACTGGGGAGAAGGCTAAGGAGACAGTGTGGACCCCTGAAGGTTTACCCTTACATCCGGGATCCCGTTTCACATGGTCAATTGACCCACAAGCATAACATTTACCAAATGTCTTTATGATGGGGGGTTTGTTCTGACCTCCTTCTGGTTTGTCCACAGAAAGTACACTAGCCTGATTGGGTTTTCCCTGTGGCTTACCCTTGTTATGTTTGGGGCCCCCTTTTGGATTGGAGGTATTATAATTCTCCTTGTTGTCCTTTGTGTGCTGCTTTCCCTCATCCTTCTTCTGAGTTACCCCATAATCCTTGTGAGTAGCCCTGTTGGCAACCCACAAGTCAGCAGCCCTTGCTAATTTCTTTGGATCAATTTCCTTAGAGTCAGCCAAATGCTGTCTCAGCTCAGGAGAGCAGGCATAATAAATAGATTCCAACATAAACAAATTCCTCATACCTTCATAAGTGTTCACTCTGTAACTCTTAACCCAACCATCTAAGTTTTTCAATCATTCAGTCACCCAGGTATCTCAAGGGGTACCATCATGCTTTTTGAGGGTTTTAAACATCTTAAGATACTGAGAAGGGGTCTTCCCAAATCTAGCTATCAAACCTAGCTTCACCGTGTCATACTCCTTTCTGTCTATATTCCCCAACTCCCTTACCACATCAGTTGCAACAGGGGGTAGGCTAGAAAAAAGCCAATGAATTAACTGATTCCCTGTAATGTCTTGAATCCCATGGTTATATTCAAAAGCAGCCAACCAATTCAACATATCAAGCTTAACCTCATACATACTTACTTCATTGTTGGGCATGTGAGGCCTCTTAGGACTGGAAGAACTAGACGACTCTGGGAGAGAACCAGTTTCAACAGACAACTCTTTCATCTCTAGTGCGGGTTCAATTCCATCTCTCTGAGTTTAAGTTCTTGATGTTTGCATTCAGTTTGAGATTGGATTCTTTTAAACTCTAACTGAAGTCTCATTCTTTCTAAAGAGACACATTCAGGACTTAATGTTGGACCTGGTGGGACCCCTGTGCCCAGAGGTTGAGGTCTATGAGCAGACAGAGGTAAAACATGGCCTACATTTGGAGACTTTTCTTCCTCCTCTAACTCATGTATAACATTTGAGTTACTCTCAGAAACATTATCATCCTAATCAACAGTTTCCACATTTGTTGCAGGTGTGGGGGATTTAGGCCCACTTCTCAGACGTTGGTATTATAACAAATTTTCTATCAATTCAACTTTTATTGCCTTTTACAGTGAGATTCCTAGCTTTACACATACCTCTAAATTGATCAACAGTTAAAGTCACTAGGGTCTCCTGTCTGTAGCTTTCCATATCAGTCATGATAAAACAATTGCTTTACTAGTGTTGCTTTTCCTTGGGAGGATTATTTGAACAAAGATTTAAGTAGCACTCTAAATGTAACAAGTATACTTTATCCTCACCGCTGTATACCAGTGTTAGGCAGAATTACCTGCAGTACCCTTTGGGAACACTACAGGTAAGCACAATTTCACCTTTGGTACAAGCCTGTACTACACAGTAAAGTGGTAGTGATGGTTGAGCAGCCAGACTTATCTCAAGAGTTTAAGTGAGCAGTAGAACAAGTTACACAAAGGACCAACCAACACAGTGATTCAAGTAAACACTTACTCAAGGTTTCTTAGTAAAAGAATATACATTTATTTACTCAATCATTTATAAAACATTACACTAGCACAAGCAGCTCAATATCGCACACTAATACACCACATAAATCCAACCGGTAAGTGATTTGTGAGCAAAACGGCACTTCAGATTTTTTTTTTTTTGTGATCGTTGTCCCAGTAGGAGCAGGCACTGCTGGAGAAGTGCCTACCATAAGAAGCACTGGAGTGCTCCTAGGTAAGCCCGAGCATTATTTCTGGCTACTCCCGTGCATCTATAGATGCACGCTTCCAAGCCGTTCCCCCTCTGCATCCACCTTCCTAAATTCATGCAGGAAGGGAATATTCTTGTCACCGGCTGAGAAACGTGTTTATTTGCACTGACTACGCTCCGACTCTCCTCCATTGCTCACCACGAGGAGGAACAGAGGCTAAGATGTCCGCCCTCAAATTTGCCTCACTGCCTCCAGCATCCAGGAACCAGAGGCTGCATCTGGATTGGCCAAGCCTCAGCCTTAGCCAACCGAGTCTCGCCGGGAGGCAAGCGCCGGCCCACAGCCAAGGCACACAGTCCCAAGGCAAGCTCCTGTCCTGAGCCTGTCCAGAGGTGACAGAGGCCAGGGCATGGAACTCCGAGCTTCTGTCTTCATGACTATGGGCCCTGTGACTATTGCTGCTTGCCTCCAAGCTGTCTGGCAAGCACCACTTTGCTCTCCTACTGTTTGACATGCTGTCACCCTGTCCATATTGTTGTGCGCCACGGAACCGACGCTCAGCTATCACTATGTTCTTATCTGTACTTGTGCCATTACACCTTAATTGTAGCTTTGTTATCACCCTTGTGCCCCTCTGTGTCACATTACGCCTGTGTTATGCTGCCGCCAAATCGCTACCCTTGTTACTGAAATCCATGCTTTTGCTCAGCTGAACACCTTGTTTACCCGTTAAATATTGCTTTGCTTCAAAGTACATTGCTGCCCTGCTGCTTATCTCCTACGTATGCCATTCATGCTGTGTCTCTTCTGAGTGGTAGGTCTGCGGCATCTGAGTTGGACCTACCTCCCAGCCCTGACTTAGGTAATCACCTCATAGTAGCGAACCACACTTGTTAACTACCGATTTGCATGTATGAGTTTTATGCTGTAATTGGTCCTCTGTGTCCTGCTCGGCAGGATGCCATACTTTATATTGATAATTTGATTCTATGCTGCTGATTGTTCCAGTACCACTGCCTCGTTTTGCTATAATTTTGTACTAAAACGGAAACAAACTCACGGTGCGTTGTGTCCTCGCCAGCACCATCACTCCACAGGAAGAGCTGCCCAAGGTGAGTTTGCCCCAAGATGCCCCTACAACTCCTCCAAACACTGTAAAAGTGTTTGAAAATGGTAGCTTTGCGCGCTCGGCGCTCCAGTCCCCTTTCCTCCTTCCCCCCTCATCCCCCAGCCCAATCCTGCCTCCCAACCCTCCCCCTGCACCCTGATTGGTCTCTTGGCCACATATCATGAACCCTCCCAGGGCAGCCCTCTGCCTTGCAGCCCCTGTGGCTAAGGGCCCCAAGACCAAGGGCGGCTCCAACATTGGTGGCTCCAAGACGTGTCTGCAGGTGTCAGCAGGGGAAGCCAGTGAAGCTAGCAGTCAACAGACACCAACAGAAACTGTGAATGTGGCATGGGTGGGAACTGGAGAAATTACTCTACTCCAGAAAACCCCTACCACTCTATCTTACCTCCAAATAACACAGACCGCCATAGACTCACACCATGTACACTCAGATAGATTTGTGACCACCAGACTGAACTTATTCATGATGGGATTGTCAAAGTTGCCTTGAATTACTAACATACTTGTCAAGGTCAACAAACGCCGCACTTAGAAAGAATTATGAATGTTAGCATATCCACACATGTCCACACTTAGATAGAATTGTGAATGTTGGCATGTCCACACTTAGATAGAATTGTGAATGGTGGCATGTCCACACTTAGATAGAATTGTGAATGTTGGCCTGTGTCGCATCTAGACAGGACTTTGAATGTTAGCGTGCCCGCACTTGGATAGAATTGTGAATGGTAGCATGTCCACACTTAGATAGAATTATGAATGTTAGCATGTCCACACTTAGATAGAACTGTGAATGTTGGCATGTCCACACTTAGATAGAATTGTGAATGTTGGCCTGCGTCGCATCTAGACAGGACTTTGAATGTTAGCGTGCCCGCACTTATATAGAATTGTGAATATTGGCATGTCCACACTTAGATAGAACTGTGAATGTTGGCATGTCCACACTTAGATAGAATTGTGAATGTTGGCCTGCGTCGCATCTAGACAGGACTTTGAATGTTAGCGTGCCCGCACTTATATAGAATGGTGAATGTTAGCGTGCCCGCACTTATATAGAATTGTGCATATTAGCATGTCCACACTTAGATAGAATTGTGAATGTTAGCATATCCACACTTAGATAGAATTATGAATGTTAGCATGTCCACACTTGGATAGAATTGTAAATGTTGGCATGTCCACACTTGGATGGAATTGTGAATGTTGGCATGCCCACACTTAGACAGAATTGTGAATATTAGCCTGCGCCACATCTAGATAAGACTTTGAATGTTAGCATGTCCACACTTGGATAGAATTATGAATGTTAGCATGTCCACACTTAGATAGAACTGTGAAATGTTGGCATGTCCACACTCAGATAGAATTGTGAATGTTGGCATGTCCACACTTAGATAGAATTGTGAATGTTGGCCTGTGTCACATCTAGACAGGACTTTGAATGTTAGCATGCCTGCACTTAGACAGAATTGTGAATATTAGCCTGCGCCACATCTAGATAAGACTTTGAATGTTAGCATGTCCACACTTGGATAGAATTATGAATGTTAGCATGTCCACACTTAGATAGAACTGTGAAATGTTGGCATGTCCACACTCAGATAGAATTGTGAATGTTGGCATGTCCACACTTAGATAGAATTGTGAATATTGGCTTGCGTTGCATCTAGACAGGACTTTGAATGTTGGCATGCCCGCACCTAGGTGAAACTTGAGTGTCAGCATGTGCCACACTTGGAATTGTGGATATTGGCCTGCGCCGCATCTGGATGGGACTGTGAATGTTGGCATGCTAAAGGTCAGGTAACCCACTAACCAATATAAGCTCAAACTCTGCATACCTATCTCACTCAAAATACTCACACAACCATGTGTTGCACAACAAGCCGCACGCACTTCACAACACTGCAACAACACATAAGCCAGAGCAACAGCACACGCGGACTGACACCGATCCAATACCCGCAACAAAGCTCAGCATCTGGTGTATACCGAGTTGAAGCTGCCAACAGAACACCACTCTTCTCACTATCCTACTCCCTCTTCACCCTACTAACCCATCCCACCTTATCATTTACAGATCCCCTAGAGCACCTGGGGACCAGTTCTGTTGGTGACGGTGCACGGTACAAATACCTTTAACATTTAACTATCCCTACCACCACTTTTGGGTAACAGCGTCTGTGGTAACTCTCCAGAATGCACCTTTAGCTGCCTATCTACCATGATTTGACGGCTCACTACCTGATGAAAATCATCGTGGCCTATTCAGCAACCCTATTGTACCATATTATCCAACAGGGTCCTGTCTATTTTGCCTGGGTAATATGCACCGTGCACTATATCTCCTATCATCAGTGCTTGAACTAATGCTATTGTAACCAATTAGACACACTGTTGCTTACCATCTGTCTGCTGCATTTAGCCTTAGATGACTCCCCATTTGATTGTTGCATTTAGCCCATATGCTGCTTCCATTTGATTGCTGCATTTAGCCCTAGGTGACTCCCCATTTGATTGTTGCATTCACCTCATATGCTGCTTCCATTTGATCTTTACCTTTCATTGTGAAGCCATTGTCTGAAGTATATTGACCTCTGAGACTCTTATCATTGTATTGTCGCTAAAATTGTTTTATAATGTACCTTTCAAATGTTTACAGTAAATAATTATGTGTAGCCATAGCAAAGTCAGTCTGCAACACACCAGCTACCCACCACCCACTCACTCCTGCCATCAATGGCCCTCCGCACACTCATGCACCCTCAACAGCACCTTCCTACCATTATTCCTAATATCATGAAACAATTCACGCTGCCCAGCAAACACGCATTACACTTGATCACGCTCTCATTTTTTCTGACGTGCCTCTCCTCTGCACATCTTTTCCTCCAACTCTCACACAACAACCATACTACCCCTGCACTCTTATTTATTTATTTATTTATTTATTTATTTACTTATTTATTTAGATTTGTAAAGCATGCAACAGCTTGGGAGCATTGTGGCGCTGGTTACATAGGGGGAGAACAACTTAGTTACATAGGTACCAGTAAAATGAGGTCACACTTAGTTACAAAGAACAGCAGAAAACAAGACTTTGTTACATTGGTCTGGTTACATGGGGTGAACACTTAGTTGCATAAGTAGCAGTAAAAAGAGGTCACCACTTAGTTACAAGGAACAGCAAAAACAAAACTTAGTTACATTGGTCAGAAGCAGCGTAGAGAACTCATGGAAGAATAGATAGTTTGCAGCAAAACTTGTGGATGGATTTAATTAGCTCGCTCCTCCACACGCCACCATGGAACCACAGCAGCGCACGCATGCACCCAACTACCGCACCAGACTTCACAGACTAAGAACACACACCTTACCTATGCTCATTCGCACCCACCCAGCACACTTCACCTACAGAAACTCCAGACTCGGATCCCGTTCCCTGGCTAGACAACTCCTCTCTTCGTCCAGTACACGCACACACAAAATCAAATCCATACAGCTACTGACACTCCCCAATCACTCCAAGCTCCAACACCCACTCACAGCATGCAACATTTCACCACAGTCAGTTAAAAAACCACGATCTGCCCTCCTCAATTGTGCGTTATTCAATGTCCGCTCTCTTATGGCCCACGCACTAGAAATTAATGATCTTCTACTGAGTCAAGATCTAGACATCCTATTCACTACGGAAACCTGGTTACATGCGGCTTCCGGCCCGCAATCACCCTAGCCCTACCACCTGAATACACCATTCTCAGACAGGATAGGAGCTCTAAAATAGGAGGGGGGTGGCACTAATCTAGGGCAACACCTCTCCATACAGAAATTGGCGCCGACATACTATCAGTGAAACTAGCCCTCTCAACACCTAATACCATCAATATTCATCTCCTATACCGACTGCCAGGACCCCAGACAGACATCCAGGGACACATTATCCACCTTCTTAGCTGCAACCTAAAGAAAACCACTAAACACTTATTCTAGGTGACTTCAATCTAGGTCTTAATGATCCCAATGACAAGGCAGCTAGTGCACTCCTAAAGGACTTCACAGACCTAGAATTCACCCAAAAAAACCTTAGCCCTACCCACACCAAAGGTTGCACCCTTGATTGGATTGCTGACCATAATTGCAACTCATTGCTCATGTCCAGCAGTGCTTACCATTGGACGGAGCACCATTGCCTCCAATTTTCCATCCCCACCACTTCCAGCCCCAAAATAACTAAGCCTGCTCCTTCCACTTTAGCTAGAAGCTCAAAAAAACTCACAGCAGACAACATCCAACCACACCTCAACACCCCTTGCCTAGCACCTCCCTTTTCGCAAGATCCTAACATCTTGGCAGATATATTTAAGGAAACCCTCTCGAAGGACATTAACGCTGTAGCACCTCTAGAAAGTAAAAAGGAGAAAAAATAATTTCACACAAACTCGTGGTTTACAGATGATCTGCAAATTATGCACTCTAATAAGCATCTTGCACTTAAATCGTGGCAATCCAACCCCTGCGACTCCACCAGAAACAATTTCAAATCACTGGCAAGAACTTATAAAGAAGCCATTTTCACCGAAAAATCTAACTCCTTTAACCAACTCATTCCCAAAGCCAACTCCCAATCTAAAGCTTTATTTACGATATTTAAGGAACTCACCATACAGCCAACTAGCACCGATGAAATCATTAAGGATAAAGCCTGGTGTGACAGCATCTAAGCTGCCATGCTAAATAACATAGACCTCCTCCAGAAGAAAATCCAGACCCACTAAAATACATTATGCAACCAAAACTTGCCTACTCAGGCCACGTCACCGGCTAGCACCTCACACCACCCCGAATTCATATTTAGAACATCACTGAACTCGAAGTTATAGACCTCCTCAAACACTTCAATCCTTCACTCAGCAAAGGGGACATCTGCCCACCCAAGATTGTAAAAGACTGCGCCAAGGACGTTGCCCCCCTTCTTGCATCATTATCAACGCTTCGTTCAATACCGGCATTGTCCCCACCAGCCTTAAAAAAGCTTGTGTGCGCCCTCTTCTGAAAAAACCTTCTCTAGATCCCTCTCAGCCCAACAACTACAGGCCCATAACTACTGTACCATTCCTTCTTAAACTTTTGGACAAAGCAGCACACATGCAAACCCAACAGCACCTTGAGACTAACTCTGTCCTTGGAAAAAGTCAGTCAAGATTTCGCAAAGGGCATGGCACCGAAACTGCATTATTGGACTTAAAAAACCAAATCACCCAAATTATAGATAAAGGTAAACCAGCCCTCCTCCTCCTCTTAGACCTATCAGCCGTGTTCGACCTGGTTGACCACAACATCCTCACCTCAGTCAAGCAGCCCAATTCTCCAAACAGGCAACCTCCTGGATTATCTCCTTCCTTGAAGGAAGGGTAATGAAAGTGTTTTCGGATAAAGCAAATGCAGCACCCACCACAATTAATTGTGGAGTTCCCCAGGGCTCATGTACTGCACCCACACTCTATAATCTTTTTACAAAGCCTCCCTTTGATAAAAAGTAGATGCACTTGGAATCGCATATACTAACTATGCGGACGGTACCCAAGTACTCCTACTTCTATCTGGCTCATCTGATACTGATGCTGCTGCTTTAAACCTAATCTACGCCACAAACCAGGCCTGGATGGTGGAAAATGGTCTCTGCCTTAATGGGGATAAGACCGAGAATCACATCCTGGGCCAAATAACTACGCTGACAAAGCTAGACAGCTCTTACTCAAGTTTTTACATAGACAACACTGTCATTCCTGCCCTTAAGTCTGTGAAGACCCTTAGGGTCCACATTGACGCTATGCTTTCCACGAATAAGCAAGTCAACTTCATAGCATCAGCTTCTGCCTTAAGCATAAAACTCACCAACACTATCAAACCCTTCCTAACCAAGCCTAACTGCCTCTCTATCGCCAGAGCCACTGTAGGCGCAAAGTCAGACTATTGCAACTCACTCCTTGCAGGTACTTCAGGTAAAAACATGAATAAACTACAGACCACACAAAACAATGCACTCAGGAAAGCCCTAGGCATCCCTAGAAGGGACCACATCACTCAAGCAAGACAAGCAGCGCACTGGCTCCCAGTCACAGACTGCATCACATTTAAAATTCTCATCACAGCCCACAAATGCATAAACCACACAGCCCCGGCTTACCTCTCAGAAACACTCTCAAAAGCCTCATCAGCAAGACCCATCAGAACCCATTATGCCAACCAACTCAACATTCCCCGCATCAATAAAGCAAAGGCTGGAGGGTTAGGCTTCCCTTACCTAGCACCTAAGCTATGGAACGCCCTGCCCACCTCCCTCTGAGCTGAAACCTCCCTACTCGCCTTCAGAAAAAATCTGAACACCACTCTCTTCAACTAAACCCCCACCCTTCCTCTCACCCTTTACCTGCATTGACCCTACCCACCAACTACCTACACTGTCCACTGCTGGCTCTACCATTGATGGTAATTTGTTTATCCACTACCTCTGTAACTAAGCATTGCTCCACACATGTAACATGTATCAAGTTCGAATGTTTTACCATCAATATGTAACTAAGCAAATCTCTTATCATGTAACAAACTGCAAAAATGTACAACAATGATATGTAACTAAGTAAGCTTTCTCGTAACAAGCGCCACGTTGCCTAAGGGCTGTTGTGCGCTCTACAAATGTGAATAAATAAATAAATAAATACATACATACTTAAGAAGGGAGGGAAAAGAGAAGGTTATAAGAATAGACAGCCCAAATACATTCATAGACAGGGCAAAGGGTTTCAGTTAAATACAAGCATCAATTCTTCTCAATAGGCCCGGGCCAAAGTGAATGGTTCAGCGTCTCTTGTATAGGATAGCACAGTTCTGGTATGTAACGGTTAAGACTTTGCCACAGATTTTTAAAGGATTTGGCTAGGCAAAAAGTTTGACGAATGTTTAGGGAAAGACAAGCCTTCGTAGTTGAGGAAAGTTTCACGCACTTTCTCGATAGCCGAAAAGATTTCCACACCGCATTTGCACAGTACCTTTTAAATGAACAAAGCTGTAGCTGAGGCAGTTGTTCCTGGCAGTTCGGGCAGATCTCGCTGTTCCTGAGCTTCAGTCGTGGGGACAAGAAAGAGGACGCCGGGAGGTTGCTGCACTGCCCAGGGAAGAGGCCAAAAGCTGTAGCAAGACATCGGTTTAAGGTGTAAGTGCCTTAAAGTCCCCCTGGTTTCCTTCCCTCTGGCTATCTGCTTTTCAACAGCACAGAATAGGACGGTGTCCAGGTGGCTTGCGAGTTGGTTGTTCCCACCAAACTCAAGAGAAGAAGTTAACCTTGAAGGGCTACTCTGTCGTCAGAGTTTCAGTCAATTCGGACCTGCAGCAGGGCTTCACCGGTCGTCCAGGAGTTGCAGCAGTCAACTTCATTTCTCTCCTTTTCGGTTCTTTTGTTCCAGTGGTCGACTCTGCTTTCCAAGTCCCAGAGACCGGTTTTTAAACAGTTTTCTCCCATTCATTCAGCCTGGCTGTCACTCACACAGCAGGGTGGTTGTCCTTGCCTGACAGCCAGCCGGCTAATCACACCAGAGTGCATTCAGATCTCCTATGAGACTAAGCATAGGGAGTTTCGGCCACCTCCCTCACATCCTGTCCACCCCAGACACTCAGGCGCCAGAGGAGGGCTACAGCACAGAAGGCCGCCAAAGGGCAAGAACAAAGGGACCAAACCTGTTTTGGCGTGCGGAGACAAACACAAGAAGGACTTTTCCTAAAGGAAATGGCAAAAAAAGATGACCGGTCTGGGGCACCATATTGAAAAACATGTCTTCCCCTGATTTTGAGCTACCGTTGTTAGCGGTCGGGACAAATCACAGTAGTTGATCTAAACCACTGCCACCAGCCATTTAAAATAGGAAAAGGTAATATTTTACTGTTACATGCGTGTTTTGACTCCGAGGAAGCTAAGCAACCCCTCCAGCACTCTATAGTAAGATAGGGCGTGCTGGGTCAGTAAATGTAAAGAGACTAGTAAAGTCAATTTAACTTTACATGCCCTGGGAGACAGTAATCAGTCCCAGGAAAGGTATTTCAACCTTGGGGAGTCTGAAAGACACCCCTGTGCCATTGCACTGAAGGTGCTGTGTGACACACAGAAAAAGATTAGGCCATGGAGGTTGTTTTAAAAACTCCATTACCAAAGAACACAAAAGTAAAACACACACAAAATACATGGAAGAGTGGGAAAAAAAGGTTCAGACTCTTCCCAGGTAAAAAAATCAAATCCTAGAAATCCAGAAAAGTTGATGGGAGTCTCAAAAGGTAAGGGAAATTAGCACATTTGGAGAATTCTCCCTAACAACCATGCCCCGCAGGCAGCCCACACCACAGGGAACCCCCGAAGACCCATCACCATACCCTGCAGACAGCCCATCACCAGTGACCATGCCCCACAGGCAGCCCACATGGCACCATGCACTGCAGGCAGGCCCTGCCTCATGTCCCCCCACCAGTGACAGCAACCTGCAGGCAGGCCCCGCCTCATGTCCCCCCACCCCCACCAGTGATGGTAACCTGCAGCCAGGCCCCGCCTCATGTCCCCCAACCCCCACAAGGGATGGCAACCTGCAGGCAGGCTCTGCCTCATTTCCCCCCATCAGTGACGGCAACCTGCAGGCAGGCCCCGACACCCCCCCCCAACACATTGACCCAACATGCATTCATGAATGAAATTTCCACCAAAAAGCCAACACGCTGCCCCCCCGCCCCCAGTGTAACTCAACACCCATTCATTGGTCATACTCCCCACAACATGCCCCATGCCATGTGAATCACAATACATCTATTACATGACTGCACACACATTACCAACATTGATGAACAGCAGGGACACGTAATGTAGCAAGTGAAGACTGACACATGGACCAAACCATTGAGAGCAGACACCACTTACATTTCAATGAATGAAAATGTATTACAACTTAAAAAACACACCAAATGAAAAATAAACATGAGAATTAAAATGAAATGAATGCAAATGAAAATAAAATGCAAATCCAAAAGGAATCCGAAAATCAATAAAAAAGCAAATCCAGAAAGTGGTCCATGTCCTAAGTCAATCCTCCTGTTCCAAATGTAAATCAGAAAATAAAGCATTAATCTATGGTGAAATCAAAAAGAAAAAAAAATAACAAAGTCCAACTATATACAAGGATGAAAGGTCCATGTTCCCAAAAGTCAAAACAATGTACCCCAAAAACCCTATAAAAAATAAACTATGTACAAATCATGGAGCTAAGTCCATGGACTCCAAATAATGGATAAATAAAGGAAACCTAACACTACAGAACTATATACAAGGGCAGCGGGCTAGTCCTACGACTCCCCGATGTTACCAAGAGTCTGGACCAGGGCATCATCAAAGTCTGTGTCAACATCCCAGAGGCGGGACTCAGCTCTATCCACGAGGGCTCGTAGGGACTCCGTCATGCTCCTCTCAAACTCCCTGTGAGTGTCCTTGAGGAACTCTGCCCGCCTCTCTGTCCAATGCATGGAGTTATCCCCCCTGGCCGTGGTGAATCATGCCCTCTGTGCCCGCCGCCAATCTGCATCTATTTACTGGCCCACCCGCTGCCACACGGAAGACACACTTGTTCCTGTGTCCTCCTGCCCTTCGGCCGATGCCTGCCCCTGTGATGTTGATGGCCTGAGTCCTGACGCCTCCTACATTGAGCCTGCTGCTGCCAATGTGCCCTGTGCCTGCGCCACCAGGACTACCTCTGGGATGACGACAACCCCTGGGGCAGTAATACAAGTGCCCTGCTGGAAGGTGCCTGCACAACTTCCATTGCCAGTGGTCCTGTTGCTGGGGTGACCACCTCTGCTGAACCTCTGACTCCCGACTGTGGCAGGGATGTGATCTCCACCAGACTGGCTGCGGTAGCTGGGACAGGTCCACAGGGTGCCCTGGTGGCATCTTGGCCGGAAGACGGCAGGGAGGACGATTGGTGCATAGTGGAGGAAGAGGAGGAGGGGGTTGCAGCAGGGCCCGGCACATGTAGCAAACCCGCAACAATGAGCTGTGCTAGCCACGTCAGGATGGCACAGACCACTTCGTGATGACGTGTATGGTCCCGCCAGGAACCACGCACGTCATCACGAATGACGGTTGTGCGCATCGCAACACCGACTAGCACAGGCTCAAGCCTGTCACGGATTGCCTGGTTTTCAGGTAGAGGAAGGTCAGTTGACGTGGACTCATCCTCTACCTGCAGATGGGCCTGGACTGAGGCATAGCTGCAGGTACGCACTGATGCAGTCAAAGGATCAGGGACAGGATTAGGTACAGTCCCCTCCGCGGTGACCTGCGCTGCCTCCTGCCCCAGCCCCTGGACTGCAACAATTGCACTTGTGGCGTCAACCCCTCCAGGCCCCAAGTGCTGTTCTGATGCAGCCTCCTCCTCCTCCTCGTCCACCACCAACCTGGATGACTATGAGCCATCTTCCGCATTGGATTGCCCCTGTGGGGGCTCACACGTCCCACCCGCTGCCGAGGAGCCCATGTCCAACGTTGCCATCTTGGGCCTCCCCTCAGCAGCTGCAGCCGCTCTTGCGGATGCAGCACCAGTCTCCTCGCTCCTGGAAGATGTTGTAACCTGAGAGGAGGACTGGGCCTTGCGTCTCCTCCTGGTGGAGGCATCCCCGCCACATTGCTCCACAGCACCGTCTTCGCCCTCTTCTTCCATCACCGCTGTAGATAGGGAGACATTGAACACAAGTATCAGCACACCGAAGAAATGTCTGCTGGACACAAAGCAAATGCACATGAGTGGCACTATCAAACATCATTACCATCATCCCCCTCCATAACACGCGGTTCAGTGCAAGCAACACACATGCACAAACAAGCATGACACGAGCAACAGACATTCACATCCATGTCCAGGGCACTGTGGGAACATCAGAAGGGGGGCTGAACCTCACTTGCATCATGGGACATGCACATCACATGCACACACACCACCGGACAATCATGCATCTGGTCACGTCTAACTTAGGTCACAGTGCACTCATGGACAACTGGGCCGCATCAGTCAATACATGCATCGTGATGGTCATGTGTCATGCATCCATGGCGTTTTCCAGTCACACACTCACTACTCAGACACACGCACATTTACACCATGCATGTCCATGAAGGTGACATGAACATCCATGTCTCACACCCCAAACATGGCCATGTCCAGACACAGGCATGCAAACATGCGTGCATCATCACATGCTGGTGCTCATCATGCAATGCAACACAGACACCACTGAGGTGGAACACGCTTGACTGGACTCACATGCAGCACTGTCATGGCCCTGCACACAGACATCCATACATGGTGCATACCAGATATAAGGCTAAGGTGCACACTCCGCCACACCGACAACATGCGCTAATCTGGACAAGAGCACATGGATACTTACCACTCGACTCCAGATGGAGCTGCAACTGTTGGACCTGGTGGTAAAGCGCTGGTTGAATGCGCTCCAGGACCCTCATCTGATTGTTGCTCAACTGGCCCCGGCAGTCCACTTCTTCATCAGCCACAACGAGGCGCCGGGCCTTGTTGAGGGCCCTGGACCTGAAGTCCTCCCAGCGCTTCCGGACACGGTCATAGTTGCACGTTGATGACACCCACGATGTCTGCCCAGATCCTACTCCGTCCTTCCTTGTCGAGGCGCGATGTTCAGAAGAGGGCATTCATAATGCCCCAGGACTTGCTCCACCAGGATGCCAACTTCATTGGGATTGAAGCTGGCAGCCCTCTCCCTCTCTGCCTGGGGGGATGCCACTAGCCCTAGATGTTGCTTGGTCTGACATGGCAACCCCCGAGGCAGGTGTGGGTGGGCAACTGGGTCCTGGGCTGGGCTGTGGAGCAATGGTACAGCAGTCGGGAGTCTTCTGTGTCAGCAGAGGTGGTCTCAGCAACAGGATCCCTGGCAATGGCTTCTGTGCAGGCACCAAATTGCAGGGCACGTAGTCAGCAGGCACACTGAGTGGGCTGGCAGCAGCAGATGGCTTGTAGGAAGCAGCTCAGGGTGTTGAGGGAGAGGTAAATGGCCTTGTGGGCAGGAGCGTGGTCTTCCGTGTGTTGTCGCGTGGCCAGCTTGATTCAGAGTGACTCTGCACATGCAAAAAGAGTGCATTAGCGTGGAATTCGAGGAAAGGCCCTTAGTGCGTAAGTGACGTGACGTGCGCGGGCGTTGCCTTCCATACGGGTAAAAGGTCCACGTAGGACACCAGTTCGCTGTATGTGCTTTTCATGGGGACCGACCCGTGTGATTCTTCTTCTTGTGGGTTCACACACGATATTGATATCTTCACTACTGTTACAGTTTGTACTTCTTGTTTTGCAGGAGAGTTGCATACTTGCACACGCGTGTGTGTTTTGCTTTTTCATCCAAGGCAGACGGTGAGTCGTGCATGCTTTTTTCCCACTGTGGTTGCCCCTGTGTGTCGTGTACCCCATTTTCGAGGTCAGAGCAGCCTGTGTGTTCCACACGTATGCATTTTTTGTGTTCCTGGGTGCCACAGCATACTGCGGGACATTTGTGGGCTAGCGAGGGGTCGCATGCATGTTTTTGTTTTTGTTTTTGGGGTGCCTGAGTGTTGCGTGACCCATCATTTTTCCCCAGGGGTCACAGACAGCCTCGCAGGAGCAAAAGGGTACGTTTACCATCATGTAGCCTGCCCCCTTCACCCCAATTGCCCAGGGCAATTGTTGTATGCACCTGCCATTCATACTAGTCCATCAGTGCCATGGTTGGGAGGCCACGAAGTGGTAAGGGCGGCAAAGCTGGGTGACCTCCCAGAGGTGACCGTGGTGGGGCATGTGGCCAGGGTGGCCAGGGAGTTCAGGGAGGCCAAGGTGGCTGCAGTGGGGGATGTGGGCAGGTTGGTCCACGAGGGCAGGATCTCCAGGCACATGCTGGGACAGCTATGCCCTCCCCAGCGGGTCAGGGTGATGCAGCTGCTCCGGACATTTCCAGCGCCCGTCTGACCCGACAGGCAATGTCATCTGCTGTCATGAGCCCACAGGTTGTGGAAGCTGCAGGTGCAGCTGCGGCTACGGCTACCACCACCCAGGCGCAGGGTCAGCCACTGCGGGCTGTATTGGCACAGGCACAGGAAGACTCCTAGGCAGATTTCCGTGTCAGGAAGGCAAAGGCACGTGTGGCTAAGGTTGCTGTGACCAAGCCAAGTGAATCTGGGGCAGTAGTGGCATCTGCTGCCCCGAGCAGCCAGGTGGTAGAAGATGCAGGGGCAGATGCCGCTAACACCACCCCGGCTGTAAATCAGCCAACCAGGATTGTGTTGGTCATGGCCCTTGGCACAGAGGCAGTCGTGGCCTTGGGTCCTGGTGACAGCACCCAGCAGCTAATGCCTCCAGTTAGACCTTTCCATTGTCTTGCCATTGTCTGCTCCCATTGGCCAGTCCACCTGCACTCCTGCCCCTACTGACCTGAGCGTCAGAAGCCACTCAGGGTTCGCACCACCTACCAAGAGGAGGAAGCGTGTTCCTGCGCTAGAGCCTGGGACCCCAGACATGGCTCAGGCCTCTGGCACGTCAAGGAAGAAGAGTTTCAATGAGGTGGAACTGGACGCACTTGTGGGCTACGTGTCGGGACATGACCGTGAAATGCTGGTGACGGCACGGTGCAACACTACGCCTGCCCAGCATAAGGCCCACTGGCAGTGCATCCCGGAACTTGTCAGCGAAATGGGATTTCAGAAGCGCACGGCTGATGATTGCTATAAGCATTGGCATGACCTCTGATGCTGAGCAAAAAACAAGCAGGTATCTAATTACACCTCTATTCTGGTGACTGGCAATGGGCGGCCACCAAAGGATGATGAACTCACTACACACGAGGAAATCGCTGCAGGGTTCATCGATGAGGGTCAGATCAAAGGAGTGGGAGACATGATGGATTATGATGCAATGTCTGGTGAGTGTTGATGCATGTGTTTCCAGCCCATGTGTATTTTGATTGTGTGATGTGTTGTGATTGACTGCCAGTTCAGGCTATGTAGTCGGGACTTCCATGTGTGACTCATGCGATGCTTGACTGATACGTGTTTGTTGTGATGCAGTCTGCATACAGGCCATGTGCTGAACATGGTGCCAATTCTCATCACCACACCTACACCCTCCTTACATGCCAAACACTCGGCAGCCTCTCTTGTCCATATCCTTGCTCCCAGACATGTTTGCGGATAGCCTGTGATGATCTTCCACTCAACACTCACCCTATGTCGTCACATGACTGACATCTCTGTGAGGTCACCTTGCAAGCTGGTCCCCCGCAGGGGCATACTTCCTTGCCTCTCTGTCCACCAGCAGCTCACTGTCTCCATGGTACTGGTGATTCACATGTTGGACTACTGCAACGGCCTGTCCCCAAATTCTGTGTATATGCACACTTCCCTCTGCTACTCTGCCAGACCTGTACTGTGTGGTACATCCTTTGTCCTTGATGCAGGGTGTCTCACTTGGAGTGTGCAGATGGCACAAGCTCACAGTGGACATGAGTGTTCATTCATGGACCATGTGCATTCCTAGCAGGCCCCCATGGGTCTGTGTCAAGCTGCTCATTCTACTCCATCTCCGGTATTTCATCCGTATCATGGTATTTAGTCATCCCTTTTATGCTCACTCAGGGTCAGTTCCTCATCACGGCCATTTTTTGGGTGCCCTCGTCTGTGCTGAGCGTAAGCCTCTCTCTGGTACAGCCTCCCTGCCTCCATATGCAACTGGTGTTGTAGCTTTTCTGTGTCTGGGTGAACTTCTGATGATTCCTCATGTGTTGTGCTTTCTGTCCTTCTCTCATCTGCTTTTGTCGCAGATGATTGAGTTGATGCAATTGACACCTGCCCACACTGTCTACTATGACACAGTACTCTGATCCACCAGTCTGAGCCATGCACTGCCTCACAGCCATTCCCCAAAATGGGGTTGGGGGGTGTTACTGTATCCCTACAACCCATTGCAAACACTTTGCACATGATGACTGCACTTGCCCTTACAGTGCCATCATGACACAACATTGCCATTACCGCGTTTGTGTTTTCATTGATAGTTGAGAGTCGTACACGTGTACTGCACTGCACCCACACACCTCTGAGCTCTGTTTCAGCCTTCTACATGCCTATTCACTTGTGTGATGTCAAAGTCACCTAGCATTACTGTATCCATGTGCCTTCCTTCACTGTATTGCAACAAACTAGCGTTTTTACATCATGTGACACATGGGTCCTTTTTGTCGTAGTGATTTACATGTACTGTATGATGACATGCATTTTACATGGGTCACGGACAGTACTATTTAACTTCCATCTGGGGTTGGTTGACAGTTCTGCCATGCCTATGCTATGTGCCAACTGTTTGTTGGCATTTGTCATTTTTGTGTAAGGTCTGTGCCAGGCAGCAGCTTGTGTGTGATGCAGGTGCTATGCAACATGCAGTAGATGTGTTGGCTTCACATTTGACACACGTCCATGTCTGCTTTCAGGGTCCCCTTCCATTTCATTGCCACTGCATGCATGCCAGAGTTTGTGTCATGTGGGACATGGCTGCTTCATTTTTTCTTTTGGTTATTTGCAGGTGATGAGGCACTGGGAGCAGAGGAGGATTAGGAGATGGCAGAGAGGGCGGAGGGTTCAGGGCACCAACAAGGCACCAGTGTAGGGCGTGGTGTGGTAGCCCATGAGCATCCATTGGTGCTCCAGACCATCCTGTCCAGGGCTGGCTCTGGGTACACCTCTAAGGATCTCTTTGCCTTTGATGCCGAATCGGATATGTATCCGTCCATGCTGTCGCAGGTGAGTGATTCTGCAGTGGATGCTGTTCTGTCCAACACACCTGCAGTGGGGGTATACCACTCAAGTAGCCAGTCAGTGTTAGTATGTTCGCCTGTGTTGGTTACGGATGCAGGGCCACTCTCCACACCAGTTGCTCTTGTTCCTTTGGCAGCAGATCAACGGAGGAATGCAGCCCTGCAGCCACAGGCAGTGCCAGCGCAGCAAGGACCAGGTCTCCTTGGGCCCAACAGGTGTGCTTGCAACGAGGTGGCTGTGCACCACCGGGAAACCCTGTGTGGGAGAATTGCATGTATGCCACTGCAAAGCAACAGGGGGCGTCATGTGAGGTGATGTCTCAGGGCGTGGAACGTGTGGCTGATTCCATTCTCCCCCCTGAAAGGCAGGCTCCAGCAGCAGGCAACGCGGTCCACATGCCGCTCCCACAAGCTGGACACGTTGGCCGCCAACAGGGACAGACGGGCTGAACTGGAGGTTCTGCGCACAGCCATTACTGCTGAGGCAGAGGCCCACGGGGAGGCCCTGAGGGAAGAGAACATCTCCCTCCGAACTACTTTGGCTACACTTTTGATGAGAAAGGGTACATGGGCGGAACAGCAGATGGAGCAGCTGGAACGCACCATCTCGGCTGTACTCCATGCAAGCTGTGAGGAGGTCCATCTGTCACGTAAGGCCTTGCAGGCAGAACTCCATGCTACACGTGAGACCTTGCAGGAGAAACTCTGTGCTACATGTGAGGTGCTGCATGGGGACCTCCGTGCAATCTTCCTGCAGGACCAGGCTTACCAGACCGGCATGCTTGCTGCCATGGAGGGGCATGCCAGGGATATGCGTGGGCAGGCACCTTATCCGCACACACCTCCTTATATTCAACCAGAGGGTGACAACAGCGACGACTGATCTCTCACTATGGACTAGCTGTGCAGACCATAAGCCCATGGAGGATTTTTTTTTATCTGAACATCAACGCATGTGGTTGTTGAGGTGCATCCAGGGTGACCTTCCCCCCCTGTCCCTCCCCCCTGGGTCGACCATGCCCATTTTTGTTTTTTCTTTTTTTTTGTCTATTGTGCATTCATGTGACAATGGGCCTCATTAGGTGTGTGGCGGCCATGGAATGAACAGTGCCGGTAAGGGACCGGCACTGTTCATTTCGGGGCCGCTACATTACGAGGTCTGCAGCGGGTCCCGCTCTGGACGCCTGGCCAGACCAGACATGCAAAGCGGGACCCGCTAGCAGACCAGGATGCTAACAACGGGCCCGTCATTAACGGGCCCGTTGTTAACATCCTCCCGATTCCCATTGAACCCTATGGGATGTACCGGGGTCCGGGTCCCGAGAATGGGAATTACCGGGCCCGCTAAAGTCGTCATGGCCCGGTAATTCCCAATTTTTGGGACCCGGACCCAGTACCCAGTTTGGGGGTAGCCACGCCGGTAAGAACGGCATGGCTACCTCCAAACTCCTAATGAGGCCCAGTGTGTTGCTTTGTGTGGTAGCCAAAAGCATCCACTGTGTGTTCCGGCTGTGCCCATACAGGCTTGTCTCGTGTTGGTGTTTGTGACTTGGGGTCCAGTCACATATTCTACTCCTGCTTCCCCTTTCCATGGACTTGCAAGGATGGCACCATGTGACAGTAACTTACACAGAGGCATTGGGCTTCCTTCATATCTGTGGCCAGTCTGAAGTCCAATCTGTGTATACACCCATTGTGGGGATTCATGATGATTTCTCCAGGGCATGGTTGGCCTGCATTGTGGTTTTTATATTGCTAAATGTGCATGTTTTCATGTTGCTTATTCATGTATTGCCTTGCATGTCTACATTGTTGTGCACTTCATGCTGTATGCTGTACCATGCCCCCTTTAGCTGTCAGAGACACACTCAAGATGGAAGGTGACCGTGTGATGGCAATGTCACATTGAGACACTTGTGCTTTAGTGATTGGTCACTATCTGACATTGTCACTGTTGGGTCCTGTGTTCATTATATGTTATGCTGGTGAAAAGATAGTCCTGTGTTGGGTTTGCTTTTGATGTGTAAAGGGATCAGCATGATTTTTGCGTCGCTGAGAAGTCTGCGATGGATAAGTTCTAATGATAAATGTACGCAACACTGAAGGTTTGTATATTTCCCTCATATATTTCCCATGGAAACATGCATTGAATACCGCTACCATCCCACACCACCACCAACACCCACAAAAAACACACAACACATCCTTACCCCCAACACCACCCAACATACCTCCATGCACACCCTACTTACCTTCTGAGATATGCTGTGTCCCTGCAGCGCCAGTTCACTTTCACTTCCGTGATCGGGAACCGGCGCCGCAGGCTCCTTTATTTTTTTATTTTTTTGGGCAGGTGCAGGGTTTCCATGCCGCAACCCCCGCTCACTATACTGTGTAGTGTAGTGAGCAGGGTGTTGCGGGGGACACCCCGCAGCACCCGCATTTGTTTATTTCTTTTTTAATTACCTGAAATACATGCCACCAAAGGTTCTAACTTTGGGTGTTTGAACCTTTGGTGGCATGCATTGACGTCTTTTTAGTGTAGGTTGGACATTTTTGGTCGGTCTTTTCGTCAGATTCTGTGTCAGAGGGAATTGTCTTTGGCCTGTTTCCATTTGTCACAGTGCACTTTGTAACAGTTGTGTCATGTGTTGTGCATTTCTTTTGGAGTTTTCACATTGCATGCCATGGCATGGTATGGTGTGTCGGGCAGGTGACATGGGGTTTGGGAGGCTTTAGGTGACATACCAGGATTTGGATGTGCTGTTTTGCATGGGGGTGGTGGATTATGCACCTTGCATGTGTGCCTTTTGGTAGCTAGGGATGCACATAATGTAGCACTTCCAAGGACACATTCTCAGGGTGGTAAGGTTGTGGCAGTTGACTGTCTATTTGTCATCATCGATTGTCACCTGAAACATGCCGATTTGCGCAACTCAGACCTCTGCGGATTCCCACGGGTGTCCTCTTTTCAGAAATGCATGGGGTTCCCTGTTTTCCTTGGTGGCTTGGACACCCTAGGCCCATATCTGTATGGTGTGCGCTTCACAAAAAATCCTGAAATTCATTTGTCAGAAAAGACTTGGGATAAGCCGTGTTTTAGGCTTTCTCCTTTGTGCCCAGGTAGGTGCACCCACACATGTGAGGTACCATTTTCATTGGGACACATGTGAGAATGTGGGAAGGTAGGCCATGTGTTGTTGGCAGCGTGTTTCTGTGGGTGAGCCGAATATAATGTGCGGAAATTGGGGTTTTGCCACATTTCAGACTTTGCTGGGGTTTCTGGGTAATACATTCTGGGCTCATTTGCACAAGTCAGACGTATGCGGATTTCCAGGGTGTCCTCTTTTCAGAAATGCATGGGGTTCCATGTTTTCCTTGGTGGCTTGGACACCATAGGCCCATATCTGTATGGTGGGCACTTAAGAGAAAATCCTGAAATTCAGCTGTCGGAAAAGACTTGGATTAGCCGTGTTTTAGGATTTCCCCTTTGTGCCCAGGTAGGTGCACCCACACAGGTCAGGTACAATTTTCATGGGGACACATGTGGGAACGTGGGAATATAGGCCATGTGTTGTTGGATGTGGGTTTCAGTGGGTGAGCCAAGTGAAATGTGTGGAAATTGGGTTTATTTCACCACATTTCGGACTTTCTGGGTAATAAATTCTGGGTCGTCTTGCGCAAGTCAGACCTCTGCGAATTCCCAGCGATGTCCTCTTTTCGGAAATGCATGGGGTTCCATGTTTTCCTTGGTGGCTTGTATACCCTAGGCCTATATCTGTATGGTGTGCGCTTGAACAGAATTCCACAAATTCTGCTGGCCGAAAAGACTTGGGGTTGGCCGCGTTTTCGGCTTTCACCTTGGTGCCCAGGTAGCTGCACCCACACATGTGAGGTACTGTTTATGTCGGCACAACATGACATTTGTTGTGTGTGCATGGTTTTCATAACGTTTCAACCCATTTGCTGGTGCCCTTTGTCACACAACACTTTAATTTCCCAAATGTGCCCTACATTTAGACGCTGCTTTAGGCACCATACACTTTTGTAACCTGCACACGTCACCTACACTTGAAAAGGTCTGCCTGTGCTCTTTCAAAAAATGTATGCTTGCCATTCCTCACCACATTGGTTTTCCTGATTTACACATGCTAAGTACGTCTGTTCAGGCCGTAAGCATAAAACTCCTATGTACCATGGCTCAGTGTTTTGCTTGTGGTATTGCTTGTTTCATGAAACACTACAAAAAATCTGTGATTTCTTAACTGCAAGCGTCGGGGGAATGTAGCAGAGTATTGTTTTTCTCAGAATTCATAGAAGCCATTGCCGTACCAAGCCAACCATGTCCACCACATACATTTTTTTTCAGTCATTTTCCCACTTTTTCCCCAAACTATGGAATCTTCCCCTACCTATTTGTTGCCTGACCTGCGCAAATCACCCCTTTCTAAACTCAGAATTGTGTCTACTTTTCATAAATGTATGCCTTTATGTCCTCCAATTCGGCTTTCCTACCCTTTTCTTCCATTTCGTCCACACATGTCCAATTGGCAAAAATGGCCAAAATCGCCTACCTCTCACAAAATGGTTGATAACCACATCAAAATAATTTGTTTTCATTTCTACTCAACCTGTTCTTAAAAGCCGGGAAATTGGGGAATTCAGCACAGCAAACCATTTGTTGCTAGCTCTTACAAGGAAAAAAAAACACAGGCTTTTTTGTACATCATTTTATTGGCATTTTTTGAAAAAACACAAAATGTTTCCCCTTTTTGGTTATTTTCTCTCACCCACACTACACCAACCTAGGATTCCTGGGTGGCTTTTTGATCGCCTACATGTGGGAAAAAAGGTGCCAAATTTGGCAGAGATATCTCATGTAACAAAAAGGTTACAAGGAATACAATGGCGACATACCAAAATCACCAAAAAAGCCCTTGGCACGGGGGTGGAGGGGAAATCCCATGCAACTTAAAGGGTTAAGGGAATGTTCAGTGCAGTGCAGTGAAAGTGCAAGTTTCAACTTCTTTCTACACCTTTATTTTAAAGCGAAACCACTCTGGAACAGATTTGTTTTAAAATGAAAGTAACAGAACAGTAAAAAGTAATTTTAAAAAGTAGAGGATCACCGCTCCAAACCACTCCCACCCCCTTCGACCACTGCAAAAACCACAAAATTAGAATCCAAAACAAGTATCAAGTACATGTTAATCCCATGTTCCCTGTTGGCTCCCACCTATAGAGAGGCATTAACACAATATACATTTAATTGGTCAAAGTGGTTACTACATTACCACCCTATATGTAGCCCCCTACAAATGACCTAATTGTGCAGTCAGCAGAAAATGATTCATCCTGATTGGCCAAAGTTATACATATATCATTCGTTTAAAATAATATTCCCTTATTGAACAAGACAGGTTAATGGAACTTTTGATGCGTAGTCCCACCGAACCTCCCAATCATGTAGTAGCTGTGAACAGTGAAGTCAACAAATTAGAAAAGCAATATCCTACCCATGAGCTCAGTCAATTCGGAAATGCCAGGCAGCACTCATGCCTTGTAGTGGTTTACTTATGCAGCACTTTTTGTAATTCTCATTTTGAAACATGTTGCTAACCCTAGCAGGCATTTATCCGGCTATCTCTTAGGAACCATGTGGTTTCATAAAAACATAATTGAGGCTCCACTCCTTGGAAATTAATTTCTCATATTTATTTGTGCTACCAAACCATACTATTGCAGTACTAGTTGTAACACTCCCTATGGGGCAGTATGACCACGATCTTGTTTTGATGTTTCACAATGCCTTTTATGCAAGACTCATTTTCCCACCAAAATAGCTCCTTTGCAAATATTGTAATTTATCAATCATCAAGAACACAAACCGCTGTTCTACATTTCACTAAAAGCTTCCTGAGAACAGCTAAACCCTGCAACAATAACTAATATATGTGCTGCACCGTACCATTCATCCAAAGACCTTGCCATGCGGCACACCCGCTAGGGGAAGCAGGAATACATTTAATTAAATTAAAGACAGAGGCTCAGAATTGCGGTTTAGTACTCTAAATGAGGAAAACATGAACACACTCTGATCAGGCCTAGTTCCAAAAGGCCAGACCCTGGCTATTGTGCCAAGAGGCCCTTACGCTAATAGACACCAGTAACAATATCCTTGCTGCCCATAATTCCTAATAATGTGCTTGGTAGCCTTGTATTCTCTGAATGTTGGAACAATAAAGCAAAACTAATCCCATTTGAAAATGATCTCACACGGTGCCAAATGACAGAAACGCTAACACTAAAAATGACCAAATCTTTGGGCCAGTTTCTTGATATTAGCCCACTTATACACTTACAATACCTGTTAGGACAGGCATGGGCTTGCTTGTATCTAGATATGCGGGTAGCCTGGCATTGCAACTAGAAGAAAGCACATGCAGGTTAACACATGTGCTACACTTATAGCTTTTACCCCTTATAATGTTTAGCCCGCCCATGACGCTCGAAGATATATGTTGGGAACCCTCCACTGCACTTATAACTCCTTAAGTTAGCTATTGTAACGCACAGTGGTTATATGCAGGTATCCTTGATGTCGCACTTAGTGGACTCCTTTGGTTAGCGTTTATAGAACTTGAAGATATGTAGTAAGACTATAAAGGTAACCTATCTATTGTACCATTATCCTAGTTTCTATGGTAGCCTGTCTGTCCCACCTAGAAGATGTTCTATGACAGCCAGTCTATTGCACTTTGTAGATTTGTGGGTAGCCTATCCATAGTGTGAATGCAGCTATGCCTATGACAAATTCGGTCTAGCCAGTCACATAACTGCATCATACTGAAACACCAGACTTGCCTCAATGCCTCTGCCATTACAATACAGTGACAACCTATGACAAATTTCAGTCTAGCTGGGTACATATCGATTCTCCTGCACTAGTGCTCTGTGACGTCCCTCAGCACCGTCCACATGCCTGACCTATTGGGCTGCTTACTGGTGGAGTCTAGCCAGCCCTTGTAATTCCCAATCTTGGCCAAATGCACACGTGCATCTTAAGCCTCCACTGAGAACTTTCCTATACTAGACTTTGGACCCGACTGTGTTCCTACAACAAAGCACTTTGAGGCAATACAAATGGGTAAAGGTGCTATATAAATGACTACTACAATACAATACAATGCTAATAGAACTTCCACACATTGTACTTCCCTTCACGTTTGGGGCACTGCACCTGCATTCCAACACAACCCTGAGGCCACTGAGCAGACACTTCAGTGGCCACAAGACCCTCTCTTCAGGAGCTGGGATTTCTGTGGACTCCGGATCAGGACTGGGTAGTACCGAAGGAGCTGCAGCTATACCATAAACAGCTGGAAGAGCCCCTGGAACCATTGCCACCAGGGCTGCTACGCAAACTGCTTCCTTTTTTCTTTGATCGTGTGACTGTTGTGATCATTTTGGAACCAGGTCTATTGTTTCCTAATATGCAATCTACCGGAATGGCATCCTTGACAGTGGCCAGTGGGCATTGGGTGAGACCATTGAATCCCCTGACTAGTCTGGGAGGCCCAGAGATGATCCGGTCCTCTTGCACCAACACTCGTCAGACAGAAGTGATACTCGCAGGAGTATCACGGAGTGCTGGCGAATTTGCTAACGTTACTGAACACATGGTCCTAAAGGATCTCTGCATTAGCGGGAACTGCGACCTCAGTGGGAAACCCAGTACCTTTCCTGGATACAATGTTCATTCGGCCAACCCCAGGCCGAGTGGGAATTGTTTAAGATGCCCACATTGACTATTTCCTCTTCTTATTCCTGGTCCATGAGTGTAGCATTAACTGTGGCCGGCTTGGGTCTACCATTATAGGCAGGATATCCCTTCCTACGTCTCTGATCTCTGCCGGTAAAGCAGCCTGGAGAGGCTTTGAGCATGGATACCACAGTGCTATGGGTGCCCTGACTTCTGTTTTTTGCTGGAGCAGATAATACAGGTGACAGGGTTCTCCCCTCAGTGTTTTGCATCCCTTTTTTGGCAAGAGGGTCAAACCCATTATCCTTACCCTCTTTCAGTTTATGTTTCTCGCTCCCTTTATCATCTAGTTTGGATACACTAATCACAGCCTTTTTTCTGGATGTGAGTAGCCACAAACTGATCAGCAGCCTTTGCAAGCTCCCAAGGCTGTGATAGTCTTGTCCACTAGAGGCTAATGTGAAACTCCATCTTGCATTGTATAAGTATACACTCACATGCAATCAGATTAAACATGCCTGTAAATTAAACTCATTAGAGCATCTAAACCACTCCTCTCACCAAACAACTGCATAACTATAACCAGGGCATTGATCCTATCCAAGTTGGATTATTGCAATGCGCTTTACATAGGCAGCAATAAATACATTACAAACAAAATTCAAATCCTACAGAACAATGCCTTAAGAGCAGCCCTAAGCCTCCCGAGGAAAACACACATCTCAGAGACGAGAAGATTGTATAACTGGCTCTCTACAAAAGACAAAATCTTCCTTAAATCGGTCTCCTTGACCCATAAATGCTTACACCAAGCAGCCCCACAGTATTTAATAACAAGATTTAGCAGACCGACTTCCTGCCGCCCCCCTAGAAGGGCTAACTCAAATCTCCTCACCGTCCCACGATTCAAACGTACTATGGCTGGAGGGAATAGCTTTCCTGTTAAAGCAGCACAATTTTGGAATTCCTTATCACCACCGCTAAGGCAAGACCTTCCCTACCCACAATTCAGATCCAATACCATCCGCTGGATCAAGGAACACGATACCCAATAAGATATTTAACCACATCCACTGCGCCACCCATTGTAAATTGTCTATAAATCCCATATCTTCTCATCTTTATGCTTAGATTTATCTATAAATTGTAAATTATGTATATTCACTTGTTAATTATACTTGTCTTGACCCAAATCTTCGATGCTCCCATCCATCTACTGCGTATTCTGTAACCTAAGCTGTACACTCCTCTTGTTGCTTGCGCCCTGCTACCCACGGGTGAGGTGCGCCTTACAAATAATAAAAACAAACAAAAAAACAAACAAATGTGTCAACTTTTTTACCTGTGACACAACCACTCAGATATTTCAGGGGCTTATGCATTAATGCCTCAAAGGTTTAACTTCTCTTTTTGGTGAGCTCTCTAAAGCTCTCGAGATACTCTTCTGGGGACTTGCAGAACATCCGGCAGACTGTAGCTTTAATCTTGGAATAGGTAATTCAACATTTTAAATGAAACTGCATCATGGAAACAACGTGTGTCAAGGGGGCAATGGGAGAGGATAGGGTAGGTGAGAACACCATTAGTGTGAAGAGCTGAAAGTGAGTGGGGGGACACTTCGTCTGGACTAGGGGGGCCAGTAAGGGATTTTGTTTGCATGATTGTTTGTCCTGATAACCACGGTTATGAGAAACTACAGCTGGCCGGGGGTATGTGTAGTTCAGTACCCGCAGCTATAGATTTTTGGTGTTAGTATTTTATTGATTTTTTAAAGATATCATTACAGGTACAGTGACATTGAGGATGAACAAACACTGTCCATGGCCAAAGGCCATGGCCAGTGCACAGTAGGTATTTAAGACTCTTATGTATTCTGGAAGTGTGTTTGCAGACATAGTTAAATGTAAGATCGTGGAGAAAAAAGAAAACTTGTAAAAAAACAAAACACAAAATGACTCTGCTACTTAAAGTGGAGAAACTTAAAAATAAATATAACAATGTACAATTACAGAGTAGCAGGAATTATACATTTATTGTGATATGTATTTAAAGTCCATATCTAATATGAAATGTATTCACTTTACCTATGTCTGACTACTCCTATTAAGTCAGTGTTTTTACAGTGTATGTACGTGTATGTGCATTATACACAAGGTTTAATGCACGTTGTTGAACCCTTCCTATCCTGTTGCCATATCATGTATTCATGGTAGTGCATGATGGCCCCATCATCAGTTGCCGTGTATATATTTTAAAATGTAAGTTACAAGGAGTGCTCAATACATAAATATATTTATATGTAAACGTATATATTTCGCATTTTTCAATACCCACTTCTGGCAAACTAACAAATCATGTGGCGGAGTTTAAGGCGCAGCTAATCGCAGAAATGACTGGCGGTCCTAGCCGCTGCTAGATTTTATTCAATCCCTGCGCAGCACATTAAGCCGTGGCTATCGCTACGCAGTTATCGATGCTCGTTGGTATAACCAGGCCAATATGACATCATGCATTTTAGCAGGCCTACATAGCTAATTATCGATGAGAAATAGTGCCTCTTTTTTAACAGGACTAAATATGGGCAAATGACAGGTTGTATATTTGGTGACTTTTAATAGCCACGGCTGAGACATTTTGAGCAAAGCTGCGTCATTGAAAGATTGAGTGTTGAAGGGGGAATAAGAGAGCACAGGAATAGGGGAGGACAATATTGGCATGTGGGGAGATGGTAGTAATGTTGGGGGCACTTTGGTAAGACTGGGAGTGCGTAAAAAATATCTGGACTTTTCCGTTTAGCCGTGGTTACAGCAAATGGCAAAACATAAGGATATTCCTTTAGCAGTGTGTTTAGAGGGCACAGGCTGTTACGCGTTGGCGTGTTAACATTTTCCATTAGTTAATTGGCTGCCGGCATGCATGCAGATATAGATGTAACCGCATGTATTGAACCATACATTTTCAGTGCAATAATCATATTGTTATGTGGATTAGAGCACACAATTTCACTTGTGTTTCTTGTTTTATGTGTTTATTTGTTCCCTTGTCTCAGTTAAATTTTTAAAGGTTGGCAAAGTTTGTTTTTGAGTTAGTAAAAAAATGTACATGTAGCAGTGGCTACAAGGTGAGGTTTGAAGCCCCATCGAATAGATGCAGCTATCAAAGAGCCTGTATGTTTCATTGTTTATTATTGGTTGTTGGTACTGTTGTACTTGTGTTATAGTTTGTGATAGGTTGCAGGGAAAATTTGTCAGCCATGTTAGTAGTTTTCATACTATGTAGTCCTCTTTTTGTGGTACTGATTTTGGGAAGTGTAGAGTTGAAGTCAAGTACCCCCACCAAAAGTGCTGCCCCATGTTGCCTATATGTTGGGAGCCAGAAATTGAGACACGTGCAATACCAGTAAGAATGCCTTTCCCGCAAATAATCCTGGAAACAAGGTATCCATTGAGAAAACCTTATATGCATTCACAGTGAAATAATGGCTTGTTGGACAAAGTCCCAGAGGGAGTGTGAAAACAAGTGAAAGGGAGGATTGGTGATCTCATACGGAGCAGAGCTGACATACCTAGAAAAGATGCACGAGATCAAAGAACATAGACGTTCTATAAGGTCTGAAGAGGAGGTGGTAAAGGTGAGCAAAATTTCAGGCTCGAGATGAAGATGCTCATGCTACAGAAACGCTGAAGAAAATGCAAATCAGTTTAAACTTGTACAGACGCAGTATCGCAAGTACACAAAGTGAGCTTACGGCTAGATACGTAGTGAATAGTTGCGGCGATGCACCAATGTATAATACATAGGAATGTATAGAACCCGGATATTCCACAGTGCACTTTAAGCAAGGCTTGAAAACCTGTGATTGGAAAGGATTTTTCAGTGTGGTGCAGTTGGAAAATAACTTATGCTGATGAAGAAATTCAAGAAAGGCTTAGCTGGCCCAGCACCAATAAGTCAAGGCCACTGTGAGCCTGGTTATCCATCCAGTAGTTACATGAACGTGAGAAAGAAACACACTTCTTTTTCAGGAGAAATGGAAAAACACTGAAGGTGTCAAAAGTTCAACATTTAATAGAATTAAATGCTGCATAGAGCTTGAAAATGTGGTCTCCAAGTCACAAGGACAGACCAAAATAGACATTGGGTAGAGCTACACCGAAACCAAGAAGATATTCCCTTTTATTTCTTAGGCACAGAGAGCTTCTGCAAGGCCAAGTTCAAAGCTTTAATTGACTGGCAGACTGCAAGAGTGATGATAGATGGTGGGCTAATTGAAGGGGAGGCATGATCACGCTGACCCTCCCTGCACCTGTTATGGTAGCCTGCATGCTGCTAGCCTGTGGAATATTCCAGAAGGGTACAAGAGTGCCAAATCACTTGTAGAGGGCCATGTAACAAAGAACCCTATAGATTGCCAATAGAGTGTCGGGCATTAGTGTGACACGGAAGATGACTTGCACTTGGGATGGGCTTAGTTGCCCACCTGACAGTAGAGACCCAATCACTTCCCCTGTCAGTATGGAACGTATACTTAGATGTTCCCTGTAACCTTATCACATCCCCAAGTAGGTTTTTGTAGTTTACCACATAGTGTGATGTCACTTATTACGAGTTTTGACTATAAAAGTTGTGTTTTTTGTAATATGCGCTGAGAGAAATTGAGCAAATATCCATTGATGTCCGTTGTAACTCCCTGTTTTAGACAATTGCAAATAAAACAGAACAAGTTTTGCCAACTTTCTGTATCAGTTTTGCTACCCCTTCTTAAAGGGCCTTAGGTGTCTGGGTTCACGTGGAAACAGAAAGAGGATGGTTCAGAATCTGTCGACCCAGAAGGCTTTTAAGGGTCTCGGAAATATCAGATGTCCTTCGCTATTTAGTTGGAGGACCGCAAGGCTCCCTGTGGATAGGGGCCACAACAAAATCTTTCAAGTCAAACAAAGCAGGTGGGACAGGTCCCTCTTTCACGGAATTCCCCTCCCAATATCTACAAGCAGTGAAGCCGACCGACGGCTAAGGTGGCCGGATGAGGAGGAGACGATCCTGAGGTTCAGGATCTGAAAAGCAAATGGTGAGTAGATTGAGAGAGGTGGCAAAAAATAACTATGCATTAAATGGGGAAAGTGATGAAGGGGAGATAGTAACAGAGGTTTAGTGGGCTATTTGAGTTAATGACGAAGAGCGTTGAGTAGAAGTATTTAGTTGTGGACGAGGAGCGATCCATAAGATAAGCCCAGAATCCTATGTCAAGGACATCTTGAAGGTGTTGTTTTAGAATCCAAGTGGATGTTTAGGCGACAAACAGATGAATCTGTTAAAGAGAACAACTCACGCTCCGATCAGAGTCATTATAAGGGGCGAGAGTAGCCACGAGGAACGTTGGCAGAATTATATGTGGGCTGGTCAGTCTGTCTGTCTGTCTGTATATTGTATGTATTACATGTGATAAAGAAATGATGAAATGTTGAAGAGCGACAACCAATAGATTATGGTAAAAGACTGAGAATTGATTATTTATTTATTTAGTTGTCAAAGGTATTGACTAAATAGGTAGACTGAGGTAAAGTGGGACATAGAGGATTGGAGCTGCGACGATTGGTGCACACTTTTATTGTGTTATTTTTCCGAAGTACTTTTTGTGTAAAACGACGGTAATTATTGATATTGATACTGATATCGATATTTTATTTCTATCGTGCTCGTACACACGTGTTTCAGAGCACCACAAGGCAAGGGGGGGAACAGGGAGAACAAAACATCAATCTTACTAGGCCCAGTGACATTGAGAAAGCGCAAGTGCATGGGAGAGGGGGAGGGGAAAGTGCATGGAAGGGGGAGAAGTGGAAAGTGCAAAGCAGACGAGAAACAGATAAAAAACAATAAATAAATAATAAAGGCAACAAACAGTGGTAGTGCAGCCAGCAATTTGCAAGTGCTAGGTTTAAGGCAGCAGACAGGGTAGGTCTGATACGTGCAGGAAGAAAAAATGGGGGGCTGTATGGGTACAGATACAGACCCCAGTGCAAAGGGTGGCCCGGCGGCAGTGTGTGAGGGTGGCAGGGTGAGCAGGTACCTGGGCCCAGAGGACAGAGGGTGTCCAGGTGCACGGTGCCATGAGAGAACAGATCAGCAGGGGAGGGGGGACGGATGGCAAAAGAAAAGAGGAAGGTCTTGAGGTGCTTCCGGAACCGGAGATGGTTCTCCTCAAGTTTTAGAGTGGTAGGGAGGGAGGCTGTTTCAGAGGGAGGCCCCAGCCGAAGACAGAGATCTACCCCTAGCTTGTTTCTTTGAAAAACGACTGACCCTGAGGGAGTTGGAGGTAGAGGAGCGAAGAGCTCGAGAGGGGAGGTATTTGCGGAGGGATAGCTGAAGGTATTTTGGACCCAGGCCCCAGAAAGCCTTGTGGACAATGCAGAGGGTTGACTCGAGTGTGACTAGTCATGATGGAGGATGTTACTCTGCTCATGCACCTGTGCAAACAGCTGCCAATACACGCACCTAAGCTTAAACAATATAGTGCAGAATGGGTTAAGGGCACGGCAGATACAATGTTCATGCCATGGTCACAAGCGGGATCACGGGCAAAAGCAGTTTTACAACATATGACTACATACCTGCACTCAGCATACACGGGAAAGAAGTTAGAAAAAAAGGTTAGCTAGCCTAGAGCTTTGGAAAATGTACCAGGAGGAACGGGAAGACCCACCTCCTGAAGATTGGATGCTTAACCTGTGAAAAGAGGCGGGTGTTGAGCCTTCTGCTCCCCCTACTGCAACTGTAAATGGCGATAGCACGAAAGACGAAGGAGTGTATCCATTAAGGGAGATTAAAGCAGCAGCATGACATAGTAATCCGACGCATCAGACGCCTGCTAATAGTAGTGACAAGAGTCCAGAAAAAACTCCAGAATGGGATGTGATCTCTAAAGTGCCACGGAACAAGGAGGGAAGTGAAAGACCAAGAATACCTCTAGATATAGAATGAGAAATTCAGAAATGGAAAGGATAAAAGGATAAAGCTGACGAGATAGCACTCATACAGAATGAATGGATGGGTGGACAGATATTCTCAAACTTGATGGGAAGAGCATTGAGGAAGTACGGCAAGGGGAAGATCAAGATGACCAGGATAAAAAAGACAAGGAACGAGAAAAATTATTGAGAGAAGACAAGGCTAAAAGAAGAGTAGACTAAGACGAGTGCAAATGTATAAGGAAGAGCAGTTAAGAAAGGAAGAATGAGCGGAAGAGCAAATAAAATGTGACAACAGGCAGAGAGCAATCGATGAATAAACCAGGCTAGAAAAGTGAAGAGAAGAAGAGGAAGAACAGAAACTAAGAGATGAAGAATGCAAAGACTCAGAGATGATGAGGTGTGTAGTGCAAATGAAAGAAGGGAAGCGAAAAGACATGAAGAGGAAATAATTAGGGACGAAGCAAAGAAACAAAGACAATTTGATGAGGAAATGGAACGAAAAAGAAGGCAGAGGACATGCAACATTGAGCCATTGAAAGAGAGTTAATGGAACCAAATTCAGTAGTGGCATGGGAGGACATAGATGAGTTCCTCCCACCACAAGAACCTATGCCAGGACGCTCTAGACTAAATCTAGAGGCGAATTTTGAGATAGGAGATATTGGAGACAAAGGGCCTCATCACGAGTCTGGTGGTAACCCTTAATAGCGCTGGGGGGTTTGGCGGTAGGGCTATTAGCGCTGGCGCTAATAGTGCCGGCGTTACCGCCCAACTTGTGATGAGGACCAAATTAAAAAAAAAAACTATCAACAGATGAGGGCAAAAGGTTAAACAAGAAGTAAAGGTAAAGATTATTGATCTGAAATTGCCCGATCGCGTGGCAAGGAGGGAGGTCTCTTTAGCCTCGAACATAGAGCCCTGTCTTTGGACAGGCTGACTCTAAAAAGAGACGAGAAAGAGGACAGTCATACAAGTTGGGGACAGGATATATCAGGCGAAGAAAGAAAAACCTTTCGTGGGGAGGAGGGTGGTGCGTGCGGTCCTGAGGGGTGTTTTTAAACAGACAAGATAGTCAGATCTGGACCTACCAAATGAAAGAATGCCAGAAAACAATGCATGCACAAAACAATCTAAAGGGCGATCCCATAGTGAGAGGGGGGACGCACCACCATACGTCAGCAGACTAAGGTCATTACCAGGGAGAAGGTGATCAGGAACCACTGTCCATGCTATGGATAGGCAGACAATGGAAGCCAATTGCGATTTTTTGGGATTTCACAGTTTCCCTTGTTAACAAAGGGAGGGGCCAGACCGCAGTATTTCCCGTGGCCCCAGATGGATAAGGACAATCTAAGGTGTAAGCTCCTGAGTTTGACTTCAGGTTCCGGAAAATGGATTTATGAATTATTAAAAATGACAGGAGGATACACGTTATCTATAGGGGACATTAAGCATCTTCTAGCAGCTATCCTTGGGGAAATGGCAGGATACAGAATTGTCACAGCACAGAACACAGCGCACCATGGCGTGCCGTTTAATAATTGTAGATCATCAGTCTGGAAAGCGATTAGAGTACATTATCCTGATACGTTCGATATGGGAGCTATCATGGCACATAAGATGCAGGCAGGGGAGGATCTGCTTGCTTACATTCAGAACTTTCAAGAGCAGTGGTCTTTGGAAACTCGCGAGTCGTGGGGGAAATCTATACCTGTATTTTATCATATATTATGTTTCGGGTTGCCAGATCAGGAACAGAAACAGCTCAAGAAGCTGTTGGGTATGGAGGCAAAACCATGGCCAGAAATACATCTGGACATCACGCACCATTGCCGATTGTTGCAAGAGAAAAATCAAAAGAGAGAGAACACTAGGAAACTTGAAGAAGCCAAGTTAGTAGAAAAAAAGTTTTTGAAATATGCTAACAAAGGGGCGATGCTGACTAGTGGAAAAGGGCCAGGATCACAGCAAATATCAGGTACCCCACAGGTGAATAACCAACGGCAGTCGGATCAATGCCGAGAGGCAGGGGATGCTTCTGCTGAAGAGGAGGTTTTCAGAAAAATCAGGGAAACTTTCTGAATAACCAAGGTGGGTTTCAGAATCCACAGAAAGACAATCAAGGCATGCAGGGAGGGCAAGTTAGGAGATTCCCCCCTGTATTTTGGACATTTGGAATGACAGGGCACATTTTGTGAACATGTGGGAGCCAAGGGTATGTGCAGAATTGGCAATTCTTGAGAGGGGGAACAGCTTATGCTCCAGCATATAGCCCACAAAATAGGGATGGGTTCGCCCCAGAAGATCAGACAGTGTATTAAACAGAGATACCAGAAACACAACAGGCTTTGCAACCACAAGCACCATTGAATCCGCTGCAAGGGCAGTCACAGCATACGCCCATGCAGATACAGCAGAATGCAAACACAGGACAGTTATTGACTCCGAGAGTAGGGAGTGTCACTGTCGTGGGAGGGAATCCTTCTACATTTATGGGACTAAGAATGCACCCACAATAAAACAGCTCTCAAGGTGACTTGATGTGTTCAGTACTATCAGTGACCCCCAATCCTCAAGAGGAACCGAGGGTTGACATTACCATAGGAGGCAAATCAGTTTCTTTTTTAGTAGACACAGTGGCAACTTGCTCATGTATACGAGAGGGAAAATGTTTGTTATCTGGAAATGCCATGAATGCTCAAGGGTTCTCTGGAACTACAAGTAGAGTTCCTTTAACTGAGAAATTGCCAGTCTCTATAGGAGAATGTCACATGTCTGTCCCTTTGTTGTATTCAAGACAAACACCAGTTGATATACTGGGCAGAGAGTTAATGACAAAGTTAAATATGACAATTTTTTTCACTGATGAAGGCATAGTGTGTTCAACACCAGGAATACACAATTTAAACATAGGTGAGTTTATCACAGCATTTACAGGACATATAGCTTGCGAGGAGCGCCATTAGAACCAGATGTTTTTTACTATGGGGTATGCATTTTATTAACATGGCTACCCGGTATACTGGGCAAGATTATGAGAATACCTGATGAATTTCTGTTCAGGCCACAGATACCCTTGGACGAAGAGGGGGGACTGTTTTTTCCCTTGGAATTGCAGGCAGCCGTAGTGCAAGTAGAATTAGCCATGCTTGAAGGTTGGGATCAAGGCAGTCCATGGAGAACAGTGATTGCCATTGGGGAAGGATTTAGATTGACTGACGTCACTGAAGAGTAAATGTTTGGAGAAGATTGGTCAGATTACCAAGTAGTATTTGAGATGAGCATTACATATTGGATTAGAACAGAAATATGAGAAGTCCCACAGAAAATTATGATAGTGCAGCAGCGTCCTGCATTTTTTGATGAATACATGGCGAAGGTGCCAATTTGTTTATGGACTACGAGCCCTTATGACGTAAGCCTGTTAAAGGGGGTAGGAGAAGTTAAGATTACGTTGAAAGCAGGCACAATTTTACCTCAAGCACGGCAGTATCCCATATCTCGAGAGGCAGATGAGGGAATTTTCAAGACTATATCAGCCATGATGAATCAAGGCATCCTAGTGACATCAGAGTCACCATGCAAAAGCGCAGTGTACCCAATCAAAAAATCAAAAGAGGGGTTGTGGTTTTAATTCAGGACATGAGGCCCATTATCTAGATTGTAGAGGAGAATTTCCTGTAGTTCCAAATCCGGCACCAATCCTATGTAGTTTCCCAGTTGGGGTGCGATATTTCACGGTGATTGACTTGAAAAATGCATTTTTCTCAATCCCGTTGCATAAATATTCCCAAAACATTACGTCATTTACATTTCATCAGACTAAGCTGAAAAGTACACGTTTGCCACATGGGTATTGTGAGTTCCATTGATTTTCAATAAGGTCCTCCAGATGGACCTAAGCAATATTGATTTGCCAAGTGTTGTACTGCAATACGTAGATGATATTTTAGTATGTAGCACATCAGAAGAAGAATTTAGACGAAACTCGATTCAGCTAATGATTATTCAAGCTGAAAAAGGATATAAGGTGGACAATGAAAAATTGCAGTACTGCCAAGAAGAGGTGTTGTACATGATAAAGCAAATGCAACCATTTTTAGGACTATGTAATTATGTTAGAGCATGGGTATTTCAGTATAGTTCATGCACAAGGCCCTTGTTGCAGGCCCTGAAAATGGCACAGGTGAATCAGTTAAACATTGAATGGACTGAGGAAATGGAGGAGGGGTTTGTAGCATTAAAAAAGGCAATATGCACAGCTCCAGTTTTAGGAATTCCCAATTATTCTGAGGAGTTCTTTTTATTCTTGCCTACAAATGGAACAGTAATGACAGCTGTGCTTTCTCAGAGAACTACCTTGGGGTACAAACCTTTAGCATTTTACAGTGGGATTTTGGACCCGGTAATGAGGGGTCATTTCCCTTGTGAACAATCGTTGGCTGCAGCCGCATTCTCTATTGAGAAATCTGCCTGCATAGTAATGGGGTGTTCCATCACTTTATTTATCGAGCATGCTTTGTTTGCTGTTTTGGAGAAACCTAAGAGTACAAGAACATCTCAAAGAGCTTCTGCTTATGAGGTGGTTATATTGAATCCGGCATTTAAAATATTCAGGTGTAAAATGGTGAACCCCCCACGTGTGTAGCTGTACCACTGGCAGAGGATGAACAAGTTCATGATTGTTCAAATTATGAGAAGTTCTATGACAAGAACCTTAGAGTAAAAGAAAATGCTTTAGCAGCAGGGGAGATTCTATTTATTTATGGTTCTTCAAGGATCAATCAAACCGATGGCGTAAGGCATTCAGGTGCTGCTGCAGTAATGCACAAGGCTAATGGGGAATTTGAAGTAATAACTAGTGCAAGCCTACCGTGTCACTTTTCAGCACATGCTGCAGAAGTAGTGGCACTGATTATCGTGCTTGAGAATCACGCAGACCAGGAAGTAACAGTTTACTGTGACTCTGCCTACATGACGTCAACCATACACGCAGGGCTAGCACGTTGGAAAAGGAGGGGCTACCTCTGAGCCGACGGCACTCCAGTACAACACACTGCATTATTGGACAGGATTATTAAAGCACTACAACTCCCAGTAGACATTGCAATAGTTAAATGTACAGCACAGACTAAGAGATCAGACTTTATTTCACGTGGAAACCAAGCCGCGTACGAAGAGGCAAAAAAGGGTTGCATATTCATCTGACATAATGAGTGTTGATACACATGATGTGAGAGAGAAAATGGTTGTGATGATGATTGTGAATGAAAGTTTTAATCACTTATCGCAAACACAGCTAATGGAGGTTCAGGGTGAAGCCCCACGGGAAGAGAAAGACCTATGGACACAGAGGGGGTGTTCTTTATTCCCTTCCGAGGCACTGTGGCAAAAAGACAGCACTGGTAAACCGCTGATGCATGTAGCCTTATTAAGGGTGGCGTTAGAACAGCTAATCCACTCTGCTCATGTCACTAGGGAGAGTCTCGCAGCAACAATTGCAGATGACTGGTTTTTACTGAACCTATTGGAATAAGTTGCTTTTTATGTAGTAAATTGCATTGTGTGTGAAGTTTTACTGCTAGCCACACACTGAGAACACTCAGATGAGTAATTCCTCGACCGAATGGTCCTTTTCAGCATTTACATATTGATTAGGTTGATATGCTGCATTTCTATACTGGATATAGGTATATGATAGTGGTGGTGTGCCCCTTCGCAAGGTTGATCAATGCCAGTCCCTGCACACATCCTGATGCCACTTGCGCTGTAAAGATTTTAATCTGAGAAGTATTTCCCAGATGGGGACTATGTCAGGTGCTGAGATCAGATAATGGCACCCATTTTGTCAATGAGGTGTTTGAGCAAATTAGCTTATTGCTTGGTATAAAACACCCCTTCTGCTTATCACCCACAAGCGAACGAGAGTTGTGAGAGACTCAGCAGTCTGCTAAAAGAGAGAATAAGTTTAAACTGACACTAAATAAGGGGTGGCCTGCACCTTGCATTATATGCATTAAGAAATCAACTCGGCTCTGACCACCACCTCACACCCCACAAGTTAGTCACAGGGAGACGAATGAGAACGCCTCTACCTCCTACATTGAGGACTAGAAGTGATGCCCAGGCAACTGCAGAATTGTTAGGTGATGAGCTACGTGGGTACTTAACATGTATGATGGCTAGTATCTCTGTCATTTCAGATCAAGTCAAGCAAACGGGTGGCGATCTCAGAACACAGATGAAGACCATACAGCAACCGCAACTAAAGAACTATGTTTACCTAAAATCTTTGCTGGAGATAAGGTTTTAATCAGAAACTTTACACAAAAAGTGGCACGAGACCCGTTTCTGCAGCTCTTTCGTAGTGGAGGACATTACTCCATCAGCAGTTAAAGTCCTAGGTAGACGAGCTTGAATACACCAAGGAGATGTTAAAGTCTACACTGGAGAGGCCACATCACCCACATCCCATTCAGAAGCAAGTCCAGTAGAAGAAGTTCAGTATGTGCAGACTTGATCGATGACAAGGAAGAAGGACGCAGAGTCTGTCCAGTAGACAGATAAAACTGTACATTTTGACTGTGGCTCCCCTGAGGCACTCTTTGTAGATGCTAAGCAAGGAGTGAAAAAGCTATTGTTCTTGAGTCACAGGAGTTTTGCTGAGATTGGACTGTGGAGTGCAGTAGTAAGCAAAATATGCTAGACTTGGATTTTTTGTTTGATGACTGGAAGAGGGAGCAATTCCCTGACTCTTTTCTCACTGAATTTCTCTTTGGAGGTGCCTATGGTACTTACCCATGCTGATGTATACAGACTACTTCTTGCTGTCTTCTAATTTATACTCAGAGCTTACCCTGCTCTTGTTGGGAGGAGCTCTTACATACATAGTTTTGTCCAGGATCCTAAAAACGGCCCGACTATTAGACGCCTACTGGCAGCAATAATTGCGCAGTTGAGACTATTACCTGACCATCCTACTGGAGGTACATATGTCACTGTGTAACGATGATATACACAAACTACTTGCTAGGATCTTCTACTATTTCCTTCAAGTTCATCTCTACCTTGTTTGGTGAGACACCCAACACTTTTGTGTTTATGCAAGATTCTATAAACCGTCCAGCAATCAGCAAGATACTTGTGGAAATCATTGAACAGATTCAGCAACTACTGGATCATGGGACAAGTTTGCCTGAATAAAAAGAGTTTTTCCTTCCTTAAAATGTAATCACAGGCAAGTAAATATGTGGTCCATAGAGCATATTGCAGGTCCAGAAAGTGAACAGAGTCAACGACGAGTGGAGAGGCATCGATGGTCGAGCCTTACGTATTGGTGCATAATATATGCGTATTCTACTTTTATCATTGTTTTTCTGATTCTTTTAATTCACACTGTGTATTTCATTGGTCCCAAGAAAGCAGTGGTCTCTTTGATTCTTCCCACTCCAGTTACCTTGGCAGAACTAGACATTGTGAGACAGCCAAGGACTTCTGTGATTGTCCCTCCTCCATTAGCTCATGTAAAGGTACCGATGCACGTGACAACAAATACAAACCTTCCCTTTGGAGGGAGATCCATTTTTGATGTACTTTATGGTCATTATACGGAGAATCATTTGGTAAGAATGAAACAGAGACCTAAGAGAAGTGCAAGGGAGGAAGATTATAAATTAAATAATTATTTGGACAGTGCAGCACATTTGCGGAACAACATGTGGTATCAGCACATGAAAGAGGGGGGAAAGAAGTTTCTAAGGATGATTACTATATATGTGCACTCCTGCCTTATGCTATGGGAAAGTCTAAGATATTCATAGCTATTGAAATAGATGTTCAAACTGCTCAGTATCTTACTCACCTTGCACCATGCCTTACAAAAGGTCAATTCCAGGGCCGAACAGCATCTTTGATATGGGTAATAGAATGGTCAGCACCCGATTGTTAGGGAGAATTCTCATTCTATGGCTAATTTCCCGTACCTATAGAGTCCCCCAGCAGCTTTGCTGGATTTGAGGGGTTTATCTTTTTCTCCTGCTAAAAGTGTTCCCACTCTTACACAGATTGCTAGTGTGTGTTCTAGGCTATCTTGTGTGCTTATGGTCTATGGGGTTTTTCTCACCCTCATAGGTTTCATCTTTTTACCTGTGTGGTACACAGCACCCTCCGTGCCGTACCACAGGGGTGCCGTAGCGACCCCCAAACATAGACTCCATAACCTGGGACTGATAACTGTCTCCCAGGGCATGTAAAGTCCCCGTTGACTTTACTAGTCAATCCTTATGAACAAAACCAGTACAACCCATCTTAATATGGAAGTACTGGAAAGGGTTAATAGTTTTTCTCTTGTGTTCATTCTCGAGGGGGTACCGTAAAGTCCCTCTCTGAAAAGTTTCTGGCTGGTGGCAGTGGTTTCTACCATAAATATTCGACCGCAAATATTTTCCTATGGGATTTTCCCATTGTTCGAGGCTAACACTTTTACTGACAGCCTCTAACATACTACTGGTTTATTTTTATATTAACTTTACTCCGGTAGGTTTTTATTGCCAGGACTTTGATTTAATTTCTTTCTCGTGTCTTTCTCTATAGTCCTAACCCAGGTCGGGGATCCTTTGTTCGTCCTTTTGGTAGGCTGCTGCACAGAAGCCCTCCTCTCGGTGCCACTGAGTCTGGGGTAGACAGGATGTGTGGGAGGGGGAATAGGCACCCTGGACAGGGTTGCCTACGCAACCCAAGTCGCACTCTGCCCTGATAGGCTGGGGGGTTCTACCGCTGGGAGAGCCACCCCACTGTGTGAGTGACAGCTAGGCTGTATGAATGGGGGTCTTGCTGCATTAAAGCAGGGTACTGAGGACTGGCGGACAAGACGTCGCCACTGGAACTAAGAAGCCGAAGAGGAGAGAAGCCAAAGACATCTGCAACAACTGAACCACCGGTGAAGCCCTGCTGCAGCGTCTCACCACTTTTCTCTGCACGACGAGAGAAGATCTTCATCTGCAAGAGCCTTCGTCCCTTGAGCTGGTGGGGACAACCAGTTAAGCAATCGCCTTCCAGGACCTGCCTTGGTTGAATCGCCAGTGCCCTGCACTGGGAGACTGGATAGCCATGCACCCAAGGGTGGACTGGCATATAGGGAACTCTGGAGATTTCCCGGTGGGCCTCTGCACCCTGGGCCTCTTTTGTGTGGTATTTCTAAATTTTCTCATAGGAAAAGCATTGGGCTTGGTGAAAATGTGTGATGTGGGGCCACTTTGAAAATTATTTCCAGGGCCTCTTTTGGTCGCCAGTAATTATTTCCAGGGCCTCTTTTAGTTCCCAGTCCACCACTGCATGCACCCGACCACCATGACCGCGATTTAAAGGGGTGTACTTTTTAATCCGTTTCAGCATTTCCGCGGCTGGCTTCTTACCTGGGCAGTGCAACAACTCAAACCCTCCTCCACGACGAGAGCCTCTTTTTCTCTGGTGGACAACACAAACTGCAGGAACTGCTAGGAACCACCGCCACCGCAGGAGCCGCTTCCACTTTTTCAGGTACATTGTTCCGCCAGGCCTCCCGTTCCGCGGGGTACTGCTAAAGGTGTTTGAAATCCTTTACCTACCTCCTGGGTTGGCTGCCCCTATTGACTAACATTATCTTTTACCTTCTGCACCCTCCTTTTGAATCGTTGAACCAAAGACTAGACTGCAGTTACTAGAACACTTTGATCCAGGGCACATTGCTCTGTAGCACTAACTCTGGCACAGGCCTATTGACTTTGGCTAAATCTGTTACAACTGCCTTCACTAGATTTCTTTTTACCCTCAACTGTGTTGGTGCACCAAAAACTCTTATAAACACTCTTAAGTATTGTTGAAGTGCCATTTTGCTCGGTTTTCACCTATGTATGACTATTGCTAAGGTGTTACCTTGCCTAACTTGTTCACAATCCACTTGGGAAGTGTTGCTAGAGTGTTTAAGAGGTTAACCCTGTATAACTTGTCCTTTCCCTCCCTTCTGAGAAATTACTAGAGTGCCATTTTTGCTTGGTTGACCCTGTGCCATTTTGCTCAGTTTTCCCCCTGGCTCAAACTTGTCTATAATTTAAATAGAGACTTGTGTATACTGTTCTTGACTATTTTAACTGGCTTTGATAATTGTGATTGATGTGTTGAACTAGAAGTGTGTAAAATAAATATATATATATTCTTTTTAAATACAAAGCTTTGGTCAGTGTTTCCTTGTGCCATAGTATTGTAGTCATATTGTGTAAACCCTGAATACTGCTCATCTCCCTCTTGAGATAAGTCTGACTGCTTAGCCACAGCTACCAACTAAATCTTTGTGGCACGGACCGATACCAATGGGGATTTATTGCATATACCTGTAGTCTTACTCTTCTGTAGTGCTCACTAAGGAACTGTACATGATTCTGCCTAACACTGGTGGCAGCAATGGGATAAAAGTATTGGATTTACATTTTAGAGTGCTGCTAGTACCTTGGTTCAATTAGCCACGAGGCTTAACAATCACTAAAAGTACATTTTTAAGTCAAAGTATGGAACGTTACAGCCAGGAGACCCTCCTTACTAATACTGTTGATTATCTAAGGGATCTGTGTAGATAGAAAGGTCTTCCTGTCAAAGGCAAGAAATCAGAAATGATTGATAGGTTGTTAGAAAAACAAATTCTGGAGAGTGGGGCTGTTGTGCCTACCCCTCCAGCAAATATAGCAAACATTGAGGATGATAATGTTGATAATGTTATTGTTGAAGCAGATGAGGAAGAGGAGGATAACAATGTCACCCCCTCTGGCCCTCTGCCCGCTCAAAGGCCTCAACCTATGGCTACTGGACTATTGTCAGGTCCCACATAAAGTCCTGAATGTATCACTCTAGACAAAATGAGTCTTGAACTTGAATTCAAAACAATGAGTGCCCAAACTGAACACAGACATCAAAAACTAAGGCTCAAAAAAATAGAGCTCAACCATGAGCTAGAGATGAAGAAATTGCCTTTGGAAAATGCATCTCTCCCTGAATCCTATAGATCCTCCAGTCCAAAAAGACCCTGGATGCCTAAAGAGATTTTGGGTATATACGCACCTAAGTTGGATGCATTAGATTGGTTAGCTATGTTTGAGTACAATCATGGGCTCCATGACATCACAGGGAATTAGTTGATCCCCTGGTTGTTCTCTAGGCTCCCCCCCTGTTGCATCTGATGTGGTAATCAAGTTGGGGGAGGTGGATAGGATGGATTATGAATGTGTGAACCTAGCTTTAATAGCTAGATTTGGGAAGACCCCTTTCCAGTACCTTAAGAGGTTTAGGACCCTAAAAAAGCATGATAGTACCCCTTGTGCTACTTGGGTGAATGAGTGTTTGAAAAACTTAGAGGGATGGATTAAGGGTTACAGAGTGAACACTTATGAAGGCATGAGAAATCTTGTAATGTTGGAGTCTATCTATGATGCCTGCTCTGCTGAGCTCAGACAGCACTTGGCTGATTCAAATAACTAGATCACAAGAAACTAGCTAAGGCTGCTGACCTGTGGGTTGCCAACAGGGCTAATCACAAGGATTCTGGGGTCACTCAGAAAAAGGATGAGGGACAGCAGACTAAGAAAGACAACAACGAGAATTCAAATAACTCCCATTCCAAAGAGGGCCACCAACAAAATTCTAAGGATAAGCCACAAGGGAAACCTTATCAGGCTAGTGTACCTCCTGGTCCCAGGCCAGAAGGAGGACAGAACAAGCCACCATTCATAAAGACATTTGGAAAATGTTATGTTTGTGGTTCAACTGACCATGTGAAAGGGGATTCTAGATGTAAGGGTTAACCTTCAGGGATCCACATGGTCTCCTCAGTCTTCACTCCAGATGAGGAAGTACCAATGACCAGTGGAAACTTTCAACTGCTTGCTGAAGACCCCATCCAAGTCTCAGCTAGTGTATCTTTAGTATCCTTAGGGTTGTGGGAACAAAAGAATTTAGATGTGTATAATTCTATCCCAAATAATACCAAAGAGTATTATAAGGACAGTGTCCTAATGAATGGTCAGGAGACCCCTGCCATTAGGGACACTGGGTCCAGAATAACTGTGGTGGATGAATCATTTTTCAAGGTAGAGGATGTTGCTAAGGCACCCAAATGGCTCACCAAGTTAGCTGGAGGGCCTGTGCAGATGCTTCCCAAGTTACCAGCTCCTATCCAGTGCAATGACATGACTGTCAGAATACCTGTTAGTATCCAATCTGAAGTACCTGGAAGGGTGTTGTTGGGCAATGATCTGAAAGGTCTTGGAGTAGTCCCAAGTACTCCCAGACCTCCTAGTAAGAGATTACAGGAGCTCACCAGACCTGCAAGGGAGAGAACCTTTAGAGGCTCTCCTGAGGAGATGATGAAAAAAGAAATCACTCCTACTCCACTGGATTTAATAACTGCAATTTCGAGACAACCTGAAGCAAAGGGGAAACCCAAGTCTTCTAAGAAGAAATCAGCAGAAAGCACTCCATTAATGCCAACCAGGAAAACTCCTAGGTTAGCAAAAATCACGCCTGTAATTACACCTCCAGCTCAGGCTGAGAGGGAGGTGCCACCCTGTGTGGTTGAACTAGAACCTGAGGACTCAGATCTAGTAGGAGGCCAGGATCTTATTGGAGATCTGGACCCTTTGGACCATCCTGAGCTGCAGTCTTTACTGGCAGAGGGTGTCCCCAACAGGACAGACTTCATTAGGGGACAAAGAGAATGTCCAAATCTGGAAGGTCTTCACCACCAGGCAGCTTCTCAGCTTGAAGGGCAAGAACCTGGGAAGCATAGGTTACACTGGAATAATGGCCTCTTCTATAGTGAACCAACTGAGTCAACCCCGGGGGACTACAAAAAACTTGTAGTGCCCCAAGAGAACAGACTCAAATTCTTGCACCTAGCCCATGAGATACCTTTGGCTGGCCACTTGAGTTTCAAGAAGACCAATGAAAGGCTCTCTCTCTACTTTTATTGGCCTAAAATGGGGGTTGAAGTAGATAAATATTGCAAGAGTTGCACACCTGCCACACTTCTGGTAAGAGTGGTTCCAAGAACGTGGCACCCTAGTGCCTCTCCCTGTGGCGGGAGTACCATTTGAGAGGGTGGGAATTGACATTGTTGGTCCTCTTGACCCTCCAACCTCTTCAGGCAACAGGATTATCCTTGTTGTAGTAGACCATGCTACTAGGTACCCAGAAGCAATTCCTATGAGGACTGTTACAGCTCAGGCTGTGGCTAAGACCCTCCTTGGTATTTTTACCAGGGTTGGGTTTCCTAAGGAGATAATATCTGACAAGGGGTCACATTGTATGTCCCACCACATGAAGGCAATATGGAAAAACTGCGAGGTTACCTACAAGTTCTCAACAGCATACCACCCTCAGACAAATGTGTTGGTAGAAAGGTTTAACAGAACCATGTAGAGCATGATAGGAGCTTTAGAAGACCCCCTTAAGGAAAATTGGGATCTTCTACTGCCATGCCTTATCTTTGCATATAGAGAAGTCCCTCGGGAGGGAGTGGGCTACAGTCCCTTCGAACTTCTCTATGGACATACAGTCAGAGGTCCATTGGCCCTGATCAAGGAGGGGTTGGAGAGTGATCCTTGACCCAAGCCAGTCAGGGTGACTGACTATATGATAGGACTCCGGAGGAGAATGTCACACATGATGGCTGAGGCAAGTGATAACTTGAAAGCAGGTCAGGCTCTGGTTAAGCATTGGCATGACCAGAAGGCCAACATGGTTGAGTTTGCTCAAGACAAGCTAGTTCTTGTTATGGTGCCAACAAGGCAGAGGGCCTTACAGGACAAGTGAATAGGACCCTTCAAGATAGTGGGAAAACTTTGATGTCCTGGGTGTTAGTCTTAGCAGTGCACAGTGGTGGCGTGAGTTAGGGTTGCTTAGCTTATCATAACTGGCAAATCTCAAGGGTTTTTCGGTTTTACTTGGAACCATAACTTCCCTTTGACAAAGTTTTTTCACTGAATTTCATAGGTTTTTAGTAGCACAACTTAACCATAACGTCCCTTTAACAAAGTTTTTTCATTGAATTTCGTAGGTTGTTAGTAGTGCAACTTAACAATAATGACTTTCACTTTATATACATATCATATGGAACTGACTGAATCTCTTCTACTGTACTTGATGTCCGGAAACTCATTTAATGTTCGCGGACATGTTCGAAGAACAGTACCACTACCTAAAAACTCTGGGGGGGTATGTTTGATTGTTATATCATAACATAGGAACATTTAACAAATTAAAAAAAAGCACACAAACACATTATATGTACTAATACATAAGAAATGTAACCCATATATACAACACACTAACCATTCATTTAAATACACTATGTTCTAAAATGGAATATACCACAAGAAAACAAATTGGCTTCCAACATAATTACCTCACAAACACGACAGAACTGAGAACAAGAGCAGACCCACTGAGTACATAGGACATATCTTACCTGAAATAGTAAGTGTACTTAATTTTATTCATATATTTATAAACTTTCTGTATTAGATAAAAAAATATATTATCTTTTTTTTTCTCTCACAGAAATGTCTAGTACTCTGGAATGGCTAGAGGAACATTTCCCACATGAAGAAATGTCACAAGATAGTGAAACTAATGGTAAACACTTTATAATATAAACCATTTAATTATTATTATTTTGTATGCATTTAACATATATATATTTATTTTTGTACAGAGCATACCAAAATAGAAAATACTTCAGAAAAACCTGTTATGGATAACACTTTTCACAGTATAGAAGAAAAAATTGATTTATTGTTGACTAATTTTAATAATTTGAAAACTTTTGTGGAAGATCATTTTGAACCAAAAACCTTGTACCATTGCCTCACATGTACTTGTCCCTCCTCAGCATATCCCAGTCAATTATCCCAAACCCTCTCCATAACCTAAAACGTTTTGATGAGACTTCCATCCCTTCTTCACCTAATAACAATCATGATGAAACCCCTAATTCTCCTGTTTTTGTTTCTGTTTCTGCCTCACCTTCTCTGTCATAAATTATTAATATATGTTAAATAAAGTTTAATTTTTATATTGTGTTGTAAATAGTTTCGTTTTTTTTTTTTTTAAATAATGTAGGTGTCCGCGGACAGTGCAGGTGTTCTGAAATGTTTGTAAATAAACGAAAATGGAGGTGTCCTGAAGAACACTATACCTGTTCGTACTGTTCGCTAGCAAGATGAAACTATTCTAAGAACACACGCGGTGTCCGGAAATGTTCGTAAAAAAAAAAAATTAAAGTGTCCTAAAGAACACTATATCTGTCCGTATTGTTCGCTAGCAAGTTCAAACTGTTCTAAGAACACACGCGGTGTCCTGAATTGTTCATAATTAAACGAAAATGGAGGTGTCTTAAAGAACACTATACCTGTCCGGACTGTCCGCTAGCAAGTTGAAAATGTTCTAAGAACACAATTGGTGTCCTGAAATGTTCGTACATAAACGAAATTGAACGTGTCCTGAAGAACACTATGGTGTTGATTCAAGGAATTAATGTGCGCCGAAAATTCCCGCGCAGAGGTGCCAAAACGTGCGAATCGCAGTGCAAGTGCGAAAATCGCAGTGCAAGTGCGAAAATCGCAGGGAAACCAGCGCACATCGATTCATGGAAGTCCGTGCGCGAGAAAAACATTGGATGTGCGCTGAAAAAGTGCACTGCACACGCCGGCGCACAGGTCATCCAACAGCGTGCACCACGGCCACTGCAAAATCGCACCTAGCGCGGTGCACATCACAAAAGTAGGCGGAACACGGGGCGTAACACTCGGAATGGGGAACAACGCGTGAAAATATGGGCGTCACGGGGGAAGTACAGGAGGAAAGTGCGCGGAACGCCCACACGCTCGCCTACAACCCGTATTCATGGAATCGAATAGGGCAAACCAGCGCACGGTGAAAGATGCGCACAGGGCCAAACAAGTACGCCACAAGAAAGCAGGCGGTAGCGTCCCTGCGCCTGAAATAAATGTGCGCCAAAATGTGCGCTAACAAAAAGCACCCATATACAGCCATGAAGAATGGTCCATACGGTGGCCCTCTAGAAAAATGAGGTGCAAAGGGGTACTGACAAACACGGACACCCGCTGTGTGAAAAATAGCGTGTGCGTGTGTTTCTGGGTACGTGGGAAGTTCCAAACGCGAATGGCCTGGGTACGTGTGTTTCGAGGTGCGCGGGAAGTTCCACACGCGATTGGCCTGGGTACGTGTACTTCAGGATGCGCGGGAAGTTCCACACGCGATTGGCCTGGGTACGTGTACTTCGGGTGCGCGGGAAGTTCCACACGCAATTGGCCTGGTTACGTGTGTTTCGGGATGCGCGGGAAGGTCCACACGCGATTGGCCTGGGTACATGTACTTCTAGGTGCTCGGGAAGTCCCACACGCGATTTCAGCAGGGTACGTGTATTTCGGTGGTGCCGGGGAATGCTACACGTGATTTGGCCGTGTGGGTCCTCCCAGGTGTTCCCTCTACACCCTCCACGGCCCCTGCAGGCAGCCAACACCACAGGGGACTACCCTGCACCCCTGCTCAGGTCCCACAGGCAACCCGTCCACCATGGCCATGCCCCCCAGCCAACCCACATGTCACCTTGCACTATAGATCACCAACACATGTCTCCCAGCACCCCCACTCCCCAGCACCGTGGGGCACCCTCCACCAGGCCCCCACTCATGTCCAACTCATGAGTCCCATCACCCCAACCCACCAGCATCCAGGGGCACCCTCCACTAGGCCCCCACTCATGTCTCCCATCACCCCCACCCCCCAGCAGTGCAGGGCACCCTCCACCAGGCCCCCACACATGTCCCCCTGCACCCCACCCCCCAGCATCCAGGGGCACTCTCCACCAGGCCCCCACTCATGTCCCCCTGAACCCCCACCCACCAGCATCCAGGGGCGCCCTCCACCATGCTCCCACTCATGTCTCCCTGCACCCCCACCCACCAGCATCCAGGGGAACCCTCCACCAGGCCCCCACTCATGTCTCCCAGCACCCCCACCCACCAGCATCCAGGGGCACCCTCCACCAGCCCCCACTCATGTCCAACTCATGTCTCCCAGCACCCCCACACCCCAGCATCCAGGGGCACCCTCCACCAGGCCCCCACTCATGTCTCCCATCACCCCCACCCCCCAGCAGTGCAGGGCACCCTCCAACAGGCCCCCACTCATGTCCAACTCATGTCTCCCAGCACCCCCACCCCCAGCATCCAGGGGCACCCTCCACCAGACCCCCACTCATGTCTCCCATCACCCCCACCCCCCAGCAGTGCAGGGCACCCTCCACCAGGCCCCCACTCATGTCCAGCTCATGTCTCACATCACCCCCACACCCCAGCATCTAGGGACACCCTCCACCAGGCCCCCACTCATGTCTCCCCTCACCCGCACCCCAGCAGTGCAGGGCACCCTCCACCAGGCCCCCACACATGTCCCCCTGCACCCCCACCCCCCAGCATCTAGGGGCACCCTCCACCAGGCCCCCACTCATGTCTCCTATCACCCCCACCCCCCAGCAGTGCAGGGCACCCTCCACCAGGCCCCCACTCATGTCCAACTCATGTCTCCCATCACCCCCACCCCCCAGCATCTAGGGGCACCCTCCACCAGGCCCCGACTCATGTCCGCCTGCACCCCCACCCCCCAGCAGTACAGGGCACCCTCCACCAGTCCCCCACACATGCCTCTTAGCACCCACACCCCCCAGCAGTGCAGGGCACCCTCCACCAGGCACCCACTCATGTCCAACTCATGTGTCCCATCACCCCCACCCCCAGCATCCGGGGCACCCTCCACCAGGCTCCCACTCATGTCCCCCTGCACCCCCACCCCCCAGCAGTGCAGGGCAACCTCCACAAGGCCCCCACACATGTCTCCCATCACCCCCACCCACCAGCATCCAGGGGCACCCTTCACCAGGCCCGCACTCATGTCCCCCTGCACCCCACCTCCCAGCATCGAGGGGCACCCTCCACCAGGCCCCCACTCATGTCTCCCATCACCCCCACCCCCGGCAGTGCAGGGCACCCTCCACCAGGCCCCCACACATGTCCCCCTGCACCCCACCCCCCAGCATCTAGGGGCACCCTCCACCAGGCCCCCACTCATGTCTCCCATCACCCCCACCCCCCAGCAGTGCAGGGCACCCTCCACCAGGCCCCCACTCACGTCCAACTCATGTCTCCCATCACCCCCACCCCCCAGCATCTAGGGGCACCCTCCATCAGGCCCCCACTCATGTCCCCCTGCACCCCCACCCCCCAGCTGTGCAGGGCACCCTCCACCAGGCCCCCACAAATGTCTCCCAGCACCCCCACCCCCCAGCAATGCAGGGCACCCTCCACCAGGCCCCCACTCATGTCCAACTCATGTGTCCCATCACCCCCACCCACCAGCATCCAGGGGCACCCTCCACTAGGCCCCCACTCATGTCTCCCATTACCCCCACCCCCCAGCAGTGCAGAGTACCCTCCACCAGGCCCCCACACATGTCCCCCTGCACCCCCAACCCCCAGCATCCAGGGGCACCCTCCACCAGGCCCCCACTCATGTCCTCCTGCACCCCCACCCACCAGCATCCAAGGGCACCCTCCACCAGGCCCCCACTCATGTCTCCAGGCACCCCCACCCACCAGCATCCAGAGGCACCCTCCACCAGGCCCCCACTCATGTCCAACTCATGTCTCCCAGCACCCCCACCCCCCAGCATCCAGGGGCACCCTCCACCAGGCCCCCACTCATGTCTCCCATCACCCCCACCCCCCAGCATCTAGGGGCACCCTCCACCAGGCCCCAACTCATGTCTCCCATCACCCCCACCCCGCAGCAGTGCAGGGCACCCTCCACCAGGCCCCACTCATGTCCAACTCATGTCTCCCAGCACCCCTGTCCCCCAGCATCCAGGGGCACCCTCCATCAGGCCCCCACTCATGTCTCCCATCACCCCCACCCCCCAGCATCTAGGGGCACCCTCCACCAGGCCCCACTCATGTCTCCCATCACCCCCACCCCCCAGCAGTGCAGGGCACCCTCCACCAGGCCCCACTCATGTCCAACTCATGTCTCCCATCACCCCCACCCCCCAGCATCTAGGGGCACCCTCCATCAGGCCCCCACTCATGTCCCCCTGCACCCCCACCCCCCAGATGTGCAGGGCACCCTCCACCAGGCCCCCACACAAGTCTCCCAGCACCCCCACCCCCCAGCAATGCAGGGCACCCTCCACCAGGCCCCCACTCATGTCCAACTCATGTGTCCCATCACCCCCACCCACCAGCATCCAGGGGCACCCTCCACTAGGCCCCCACTCATGTCTCCCATTACCCCCACCCCCCAGCAGTGCAGAGTACCCTCCACCAGGCCCCCACACATGTCCCCCTGCACCCCCAACCCCCAGCATCCAGGGGCACCCTCCACCAGGCCCCCACTCATGTCCTCCTGCACCCCCACCCACCAGCATCCAGGGGCACCCTCCACCAGGCCCCCACTCATGTCTCCCAGCACCCCCACCCACCAGCATCTAGGGGCACCCTCCACCAGGCCCCACTCATGTCTCCCATCACCCCCACCCCCCAGCAGTGCAGGGCACCCTCCACCAGGCCCCCACTCATGTCCAACTCATGTCTCCCATCACCCCCACCCCCCAGCATCTAGGGGCACCCTCCATCAGGCCCCCACTCATGTCCCCCTGCACCCCCACCCCCCAGATGTGCAGGGCACCCTCCACCAGGCCCCCACACATGTCTCCCAGCACCCCCACCCCCCAGCAATGCAGGGCACCCTCCACCAGGCCCCCACTCATGTCCAACTCATGTGTCCCATCACCCCCACCCACCAGCATCCAGGGGCACCCTCCACTAGGCCCCCACTCATGTCTCCCATTACCCCCACCCCCCAGCAGTGCAGAGTACCCTCCACCAGGCCCCCACACATGTCCCCCTGCACCCCCAACCCCCAGCATCCAGGGGCACCCTCCACCAGGCCCCCACTCATGTCCTCCTGCACCCCCACCCACCAGCATCCAGGGGCACCCTCCACCAGGCCCCCACTCATGTCTCCCAGCACCCCCACCCACCAGCATCCAGGGGCACCCTCCACCAGGCCCCCACTCATGTCCTCCTGCACCCCCACCCACCAGCATCCAGGGGCACCCTCCACCAGGCCCCCACTAATGTCCAACTCATGTCTCCCAGCACCCCCACCCCCCAGCATCCAGGGGCACCCTCCACCAGGCCCCCACTCATGTCTCCCATCACCCCCACCCCCCAGCATCTAGGGGCACCCTCCACCAGGCCCCAACTCATGTCTCCAATCACCCCCACCCCCCAGCAGTGCAGGGCACCCTCCACCAGGCCCCACTCATGTCCAACTCATGTCTCCCAGCACCCCCGTCCCCCAGCATCCAGGGGCACCCTCCATCAGGCCCCCACTCATGTCTCCCATCACCCCCACCCCCCAGCATCTAGGGGCACCCTCCACCAGGCCCCACTCATGTCTCCCATCACCCCCACCCCCCAGTAGTGCAGGGCACCCTCCACCAGGCCCCCACTCATGTCCAACTCATGTCTCCCAGCACCCCCACCCCCCAGCATCCAGGGGCACCCTCCACCAGGCCCCCACTCATGTCTCCCATCACCCCATCCCCCAGCATGTAGGGGCACCCTCCACCAGGCCCCCACTCATGTCTCCCAGCACCCCCACCCATCAGCAGTGCAGGGCACCCTCCACCAGGCCCCCACTCATGTCCAACTCATGTCTCCCAGCACCCCCACCCCCCAGCATCCAGGGGCACCCTCCACCAGGCCCCCACTCATGTCTCCCATCACCCCCACCCCCCAGCATCTAGGGGCACCCTCCACCAGGCCCCCACTCATGTCTCCCATCACCCCCCCCACCAGAAGTGCAGGGCACCCTCCACCAGGCCCCCACCCATGTCCAACTCATGTGTCCCATCACCCCCACCCCTCAGCATCTAGGGGCACCCTCCACCAGGCCCCCACTCATGTCCCCCTGCACCCCCACCCCCCAGCAGTGCAGGGCAACCTCCACAAGGCCCCCACACATGTCTCCCATCACCCCCACCCACCAGCATCCAGGGGCACCCTTCACCAGGCCCGCACTCATGTCCCCCTGCACCCCACCTCCCAGCATCGAGGGGCACCCTCCACCAGGCCCCCACTCATGTCTCCCATCACCCCCACCCCCGGCAGTGCAGGGCACCCTCCACCAGGCCCCCACACATGTCCCCCTGCACCCCACCCCCCAGCATCTAGGGGCACCCTCCACCAGGCCCCCACTCATGTCTCCCATCACCCCCACCCCCCAGCAGTGCAGGGCACCCTCCACCAGGCCCCCACTCACGTCCAACTCATGTCTCCCATCACCCCCACCCCCCAGCATCTAGGGGCACCCTCCATCAGGCCCCCACTCATGTCCCCCTGCACCCCCACCCCCCAGCTGTGCAGGGCACCCTCCACCAGGCCCCCACAAATGTCTCCCAGCACCCCCACCCCCCAGCAATGCAGGGCACCCTCCACCAGGCCCCCACTCATGTCCAACTCATGTGTCCCATCACCCCCACCCACCAGCATCCAGGGGCACCCTCCACTAGGCCCCCACTCATGTCTCCCATTACCCCCACCCCCCAGCAGTGCAGAGTACCCTCCACCAGGCCCCCACACATGTCCCCCTGCACCCCCAACCCCCAGCATCCAGGGGCACCCTCCACCAGGCCCCCACTCATGTCCTCCTGCACCCCCACCCACCAGCATCCAAGGGCACCCTCCACCAGGCCCCCACTCATGTCTCCAGGCACCCCCACCCACCAGCATCCAGAGGCACCCTCCACCAGGCCCCCACTCATGTCCAACTCATGTCTCCCAGCACCCCCACCCCCCAGCATCCAGGGGCACCCTCCACCAGGCCCCCACTCATGTCTCCCATCACCCCCACCCCCCAGCATCTAGGGGCACCCTCCACCAGGCCCCAACTCATGTCTCCCATCACCCCCACCCCGCAGCAGTGCAGGGCACCCTCCACCAGGCCCCACTCATGTCCAACTCATGTCTCCCAGCACCCCTGTCCCCCAGCATCCAGGGGCACCCTCCATCAGGCCCCCACTCATGTCTCCCATCACCCCCACCCCCCAGCATCTAGGGGCACCCTCCACCAGGCCCCACTCATGTCTCCCATCACCCCCACCCCCCAGCAGTGCAGGGCACCCTCCACCAGGCCCCACTCATGTCCAACTCATGTCTCCCATCACCCCCACCCCCCAGCATCTAGGGGCACCCTCCATCAGGCCCCCACTCATGTCCCCCTGCACCCCCACCCCCCAGATGTGCAGGGCACCCTCCACCAGGCCCCCACACAAGTCTCCCAGCACCCCCACCCCCCAGCAATGCAGGGCACCCTCCACCAGGCCCCCACTCATGTCCAACTCATGTGTCCCATCACCCCCACCCACCAGCATCCAGGGGCACCCTCCACTAGGCCCCCACTCATGTCTCCCATTACCCCCACCCCCCAGCAGTGCAGAGTACCCTCCACCAGGCCCCCACACATGTCCCCCTGCACCCCCAACCCCCAGCATCCAGGGGCACCCTCCACCAGGCCCCCACTCATGTCCTCCTGCACCCCCAACCACCAGCATCCAGGGGCACCCTCCACCAGGCCCCCACTCATGTCTCCCAGCACCCCCACCCACCAGCATCTAGGGGCACCCTCCACCAGGCCCCACTCATGTCTCCCATCACCCCCACCCCCCAGCAGTGCAGGGCACCCTCCACCAGGCCCCCACTCATGTCCAACTCATGTCTCCCATCACCCCCACCCCCCAGCATCTAGGGGCACCCTCCATCAGGCCCCCACTCATGTCCCCCTGCACCCCCACCCCCCAGATGTGCAGGGCACCCTCCACCAGGCCCCCACACATGTCTCCCAGCACCCCCACCCCCCAGCAATGCAGGGCACCCTCCACCAGGCCCCCACTCATGTCCAACTCATGTGTCCCATCACCCCCACCCACCAGCATCCAGGGGCACCCTCCACTAGGCCCCCACTCATGTCTCCCATTACCCCCACCCCCCAGCAGTGCAGAGTACCCTCCACCAGGCCCCCACACATGTCCCCCTGCACCCCCAACCCCCAGCATCCAGGGGCACCCTCCACCAGGCCCCCACTCATGTCCTCCTGCACCCCCACCCACCAGCATCCAGGGGCACCCTCCACCAGGCCCCCACTCATGTCCTCCTGCACCCCCACCCACCAGCATCCAGGGGCACCCTCCACCAGGCCCCCACTAATGTCCAACTCATGTCTCCCAGCACCCCCACCCCCCAGCATCCAGGGGCACCCTCCACCAGGCCCCCACTCATGTCTCCCATCACCCCCACCCCCCAGCATCTAGGGGCACCCTCCACCAGGCCCCAACTCATGTCTCCAATCACCCCCACCCCCCAGCAGTGCAGGGCACCCTCCACCAGGCCCCACTCATGTCCAACTCATGTCTCCCAGCACCCCCGTCCCCCAGCATCCAGGGGCACCCTCCATCAGGCCCCCACTCATGTCTCCCATCACCCCCACCCCCCAGCATCTAGGGGCACCCTCCACCAGGCCCCACTCATGTCTCCCATCACCCCCACCCCCCAGTAGTGCAGGGCACCCTCCACCAGGCCCCCACTCATGTCCAACTCATGTCTCCCAGCACCCCCACCCCCCAGCATCCAGGGGCACCCTCCACCAGGCCCCCACTCATGTCTCCCATCACCCCATCCCCCAGCATGTAGGGGCACCCTCCACCAGGCCCCCACTCATGTCTCCCAGCACCCCCACCCATCAGCAGTGCAGGGCACCCTCCACCAGGCCCCCACTCATGTCCAACTCATGTCTCCCAGCACCCCCACCCCCCAGCATCCAGGGGCACCCTCCACCAGGCCCCCACTCATGTCTCCCATCACCCCCACCCCCCAGCATCTAGGGGCACCCTCCACCAGGCCCCCACTCATGTCTCCCATCACCCCCCCCACCAGAAGTGCAGGGCACCCTCCACCAGGCCCCCACCCATGTCCAACTCATGTGTCCCATCACCCCCACCCCTCAGCATCTAGGGGCACCCTCCACCAGGCCCCCACTCATGTCTCCCATCACCCCCACCCCCCAGAAGTGCGGGGCACCCTCCACCAGGCCCCCACACATGTCCCCCTGCACCCCCACCCCCAGCATCCAGGGGCACCCTCCACCAGGCCCCCACTCATGTCCAACTCATGTGTCCCATCACCCCCACCCACCAGCATCCAGGGGCACCCTCCACCAGGCCCCCACACATGTCTCCCATCACCCCCACCCACCAGCATCCAGGGGCACCCTCCACTAGGCCCCCACTCATGTCTCCCATCACCCCCACCCACCAGCATCCAGGGGCACCCTCCACCAGGCCCCCACTCATGTCTCCCAGCACCCCCACCCACCAGCATCCAGGGGCACCCTCCACCAGGCCCCCACTCATGTCTCCCATCACCCCCACCCCCCAGCCGTGCGATTTGCCTGGGTATGTGTATTCCTGGGGTGCGCGGGTAGTCTCCCACGCGATTCCAGCAGCCTACGTGTATTACGGGGTTGGCGGGAAGTTCCACACGCGATTGCCCTGGGTACGTGTATTTCGGGGTGCGTGTGAAGTTTCACACGCGATTTTGCAGGGTACGTGTATTTCGGTGTGCGCGTGAACTTCCACACGCGACTGGGCCTGGTAGAGCGTGTTACGTGTATTCCTGGGGTGGGCGGGAAGATTCACACGGTCGCCTACAACGCGTCGAAAAATAAATGGTCCAATCCTGAAACACGTACGCCAGCATGAAGCAGGCGTACGTCGACCCGCGCAGCATAAAAGTGCGCGCAAGCAACAAACAAGCTCAGACGCCAGGATGAATATACCATTCCTAGCAGCAGTGGCCGTGGGTTACCAAAGGAGGAGGAGGAGGATAGTGAGGGCCCGAATTTTCACTCCCAGAACCAGCCTTTTTGGGATGCCTGATGACCAGGTGACAGCAGTGATTCTCTGGAGGTACAGGTTTCCACCACACATAATACTGGACCTGGTCAGTGAGTGGGAGGATGACCTCACATCACCCACCCTGTGCTCCCAAGCACTCAGCCCCCTGGAGAAGGTCCTTAATGTACTGCACTTCTTGGCCACTGGATCATTTCAGTTGACAAGTGCCATAGTGGATGGGGTGTCACAGGCCACGCAGTCACGCTGCCTACACCAGGTCTTGAACATCATCACTGCACGCCCATCAGTCCGCAGGCAAATATACCTGCCCAGGACACCTGCAGAAAGGCAGGCTGCCGCCCAGGATTTCTACGGTGTGGCACAATTCCCCAAAGTGCTAGGTGCCATTGACTGCACCCATGTGGCACTACGTCCCCCCAGGGCATCTGAGCACATCTATAGGAACCGCAAACACTGGCATTCCATCAACGTGCAGGTAGTAAGTAATGCCAAGGGAATCATCACCTCAGTATATGCCAACTATCCAGGGTCCACCCACGACAGCTTCATTTACCGAATGTCTACCCTAAGCCGGGACCTAGAAGCTGGGCGGCATGGCGATACATGGCTGCTTCGTGAGTATGAATGCCACTGCACATGCATGCATGTCAGATGCAGAGTTATGTCACTACCCCACTAATGATACCCATCACATCCTCACCAGGGGACAGTGCCTACCCTCTGAGCACCCACATGATGACGCCAATTCGGAACCCCATCACGCCTCCCGAGGTAAGATACAACACAGCCCATATTGCAACCCGGGGCATAGTGGAGCACACATTCGGAGTGCTCAAGTCACGCTTTCGCTCCCTTGACCGTTCTGGCGGGTAGCTGTTATATGCGCCCCCAGTAGTGTGCAGGATCATAGTGGCAGCATGTGTCCTGCACAATGTTGCAACACGCCAGGGCCTGGCTGTGGACATGGTGGTGCCCCCACATCCCCAACCACATGCACGCCCGCTGCGCATGGGAGGGGAAAGGGCACGGGGTGAGGCAGCCTGTACACAGCTGGTGGCTAATTACTTCACATAGAAATCACACCCCTGTGGAGTGCACACAGCCCTGGCACATACCATCTGATAAGCAATGATGACTCGACCTGACAATTATGACGAACAAAGGGACAGTCAATTGTCAGAACCATAGCAGCCTGAGATTGTTCATGTGGAAGTGTCACAATGTGTGCATCCCTACCTACACAAACACCACCAATGCAGTGTCATCAAAAGACACACTTCCATGCTGCAGAAATGAATACCCACTTGCAAAATACTACATGAGAACAGTGCCATTTCACCCAACCCCTCCCCGGCACGGCCACACAACACAACATTGCATGTCATGCAATGTGAGAGCAAACAAATTAATCCCCACAACATGCCCCAAGTGTCACCAACTACAGTGTCCCTAATGGAAAATGGCCACACATGAAATGCTCACAAGTAATGCAGGACCTACAACACACATTACCAAATACTTACCAAGAATACCAATCACCTACACAACCTCCAACCTACCTTAAACATGACATTACAGACTTAAAAAATTGGTAGCCTCACTACCTGATAATGCCAGCACTTCGAACACTTCCAAGTATACAGTGTTAGCGCCACGCAAGAGTGTAGGTGCACCGCTTACAACATGGACTCCAGTTCCAAGGTAGACTGCCTTGTGAAGACATGAGAAATGGACCTGCAAATTAGGAGGATGAGATGGATGTAGAGGCACATATCAATACAGCATGCAGTGTACAATACAACAACAATATGCACTATGAATGTATACACAGTATTGACTACAGACTGCCCACACATCAAATGGGAGTCCAACGTCACCATGTCACTTGGGCACACCCTTTGCAAGCCCAGGGAAACGGGAAGCAGGAGGGGTGTGTGTCACACAAACCCAAGCATCTGAACCAAATTCATGACAAGCCTGCATGTGCCCAGCCACAATACAGCGTATGCCCACGGGAGCCACACAAGGCAACACACTGTCCAAAAAAAAAACAAAATGGCCATGAATGGGCCTGGGTGGGTGGGGGAGGCCACCCAGGAGGTCCGAGGACAGGGTGCAATCCAAAACACACCTGTGTGGATCTTGCGAGAAAAAAAAACACCTCCATGGGCTCATGGCCTGCACGGCTACCCTATTGTGAGAGAATCACTGCTGTCACTCTCCTCACCCTCTGCAGCTGCATCAGGAGGTGGTGGCACTATGGGAGGCAGCCCACGCAAAGCCCTAGTCTGGTCCTCCATGGCAGCAAGCATGCGGGTGTGGAAGGTCTCATTCTGGAGGATAATTGTGCGTAGGTCCCCATGCAACAACTCACGAGATGCCCGGACCTCCGCCCTAGTTGCTTGCATCTCAGCTGAGCGCGTACGTGTGAGACGCTCCAGCTGCTGTTCTGTCCTTCTGTTTGTTGAAGCCTCAAGCTCAACAAGAGTCGTCCTGAGGTGAAGGAGTTCCACCCTCAGGGCTTCCCTGTGGCCCTGGGACTTCCCGCAGAGTCGCCAGTGTCGCCCGCCTTTCCCTGTCGGACGCCAACATGTCCTCCCTGTGTGACTGGCAGATGGAGTCTGTTGCCTGCTGTAGTCGCTCCATCAGCCTTTCGGGGGGGACAATGGAAGTGGCCACCCTATCCATGGCCTGAGCCATCATCTCTGATGATGCTGCCTGTTGGGTTGCCATACCGTATATGGATTGCTCCCATGCGGTATTGCCAGGTGGCGTACGGCCACCACGTCGGCGGGCACCACACCTGTCTGGGGCAAGGCGAACTGCGCCTTGCTGTGCTGGCACTGCCTGAGGCTGCAGGACTGCATTCCCCCTCTGATCTGCTGGCCCAGGAACAGGATCAGATGTTGCGGAGTTTGACCCTGCATCCATAACCACCAAAGGCGTACCTGCCAACACTGACATCCCCATTGAGGGTTCTAACCCTGTTGCAGGTGGGTCAGACAGAACAGAATCCCTCCCAGGAACACTCACCTGCGACGGCACATAGGTCTCATCATCCGAATCGACACCTGAATACAGCTCGGGGGAGGTGCAGCCAGAGACACCCCTTGAGAGTACAACCTGCAGCAGTTGTGGGTTCTCACCCACCACCACACAACGTCCCTCACTGGTGGTCGGTCGGGGCCTGAGACCCCTCCTGGGTCTGCACCATCTCCACAACCCCAGCAGTATCAAGTGCGTCATCCCCTGCAAAGACATGAAAGAAAACAAATGGAAACAGGCATTAGCACTATGGCACACAATTAGGGCTGAGAAGCTACAGAAACAGTACTTGATTGACACACGTCCCACATGACTAAAACCCTCCCATGCATGCACCGTCACCGCGTGTGAAGGGGAGGCAGATGGCACACATTGATGACACCAAGATGGAAGATGAACACATTTGCTGCATGCTGCCTAGCAGTGGCATCACACATTGGCCTGTGATTGGCAGGTCACATACACATGCCATCACACAGATGGCATGTCCCCTAGCCATAAAGTGAAGAGGGAGAGGAGGGTACCAATTGTTCATTCAGTCTAGTTTGCTCATGAAATTGATTTTTTCATTGAAATGGTTCAAATGTTTAACCTGGAGCTGCCAGTCCAAAATGGTCCTATAGCACAGGGACATGTCTAAACAAATCATTCCAGGAAACAAAGCCAGTCCACTGTACCATAGCCATGTCAGACATGTGACAATAGGACTGAGAAATGCCTAGTAAAAGTGGTGGTATGCAAACAATCTGCCTGAATAAACAGAGGAAAATAAGCAACAATGTTGTGGCAAGATGACACTTCAAGGGCAACTGGCGTGGTGTTGGGCTGGATGTTTAATGTTGGCACAAGGGATACTGCTATACCCAAATGCTGGTGCGCAGAATGTATTGGATGAGGCACATGGGTGACCCAAACCACTTAGGCACACACACCCTCACCTGGCACCCAAACAGAAGCCCTCACACACACACCATGCACATGGATGACACACACATGCATGTGCACTTACCGGACAATGCCTCGTAATCTGCCAGTTCTCCCACGCCTTGGATCTGTTCCTCCGTGACGTAGGTCCCAACAACCTGCTCATGTGGAGTGACTTCTATGTCCTATGCTGGAGACCCACCTCCAGTCACTAGAGTAGCGGCATGACTTGAGGCCAGCTTATTCTTTGCCCTGCGCTTCAGGTCATTACAGCGCTTGTAGCATTCAGTAGCTGTGCGCCTCACGATTCCAAGGGCACTTATGATGTCAGTGATGGTCTGCCAGTGTGCCTGACGTTGTGCAGGTGTGGTCTTGGATCCTGCAACAATCACCATTTCACAGTCATGTGCGGACACATACTCTACAAGTGCATTCAGTTTGGCCTCATTGAAGCTGGGCTTCCTTGACGGGCCGGACTGTGTAGCCGTGTCTAGGGCATCAGCCTCTACTGGACGAGCACTCTTCCTCTTCCGCTTGGTAGGTGGTGGGGATCCTGAGTGTCCTACGCCGCTCTGGACACTTGGGGCAGGAGACCCTGTGGACTCTGTACTAGGAGTGTGGGATTGCACACTCAGCATGGGAGTTGGTGCAGGCATTAGCTCAAGTGTGATGGTGTCAGGGGGAATGTCAGCAGGATGGACTTGGACCGACACTGTCCTGGCTGGGTGTGTGAGAGGTGGGGTGGATGGAGCCCCAGCCTGCCTATGCGGGGCAGCAGATGACCTAGCTGCCCCTGATCCACGTGGCCTGATGACACCAATGTGCACCGGCGCACGTGGCCTAGACCTGCTGACCTGGAAGTCAGCCATGGAGTCACCCTCTGCCAGGTCTGGTTCCACAGTGGGCTGGTCCAACAAGGGCTGAGCATGGATGGTGTCAGCCACGTTACCCTCAACCAGGGGGGGGGCATGGTATCCCTGACTGCTCCTCCACACATGGGGGGCTAGGGGCACCCTGCAAGTTACGGCCACGTCCCCTACCGGATCCACCACAGCCACCACTTGGGGCTCTGCCACCTTTGCCACCCTTATGGCTTGTTCGCCTCCCAGCCATGGCACTGATGTTATTGTGCGTATGGGAGTCGCTGTGAACTATTGTCCTGGGCAATTGGGGGTCAAAGGGGTTGGGTACCAGATGGTAATGGTACCCTAGTGCTCTAGCAAGGCTGTATGTCACCCCTGGGGAAAGATGACGGGTCACACAACACACAGGCACCCCAAAAAAGGGAAGTAAGGTGCACGCAACCCCTCCTAGACCACGTGTGTGAAAAAATAAACCTGCACTACGCTGTGTCACCCAGAAACACAAGAATGAACGTATGCGTGTCACACGCAGCCTAGAATGACCTCTGAAGGGTTATGCGACACACGGGGCAAGCACAGATGTTAAATACGTGCGCGACTCACCATCTGCCAGGAACAAAAGCATGAAAAATATGCGCGTGTGCACGTTGGCAACACCCCCGCCAAAAGAAGACTTGTACGCTGTCTGAGGAGACAGGACAACAGTAGAAGGGAACGCTGTTTGAGGAAACAGGCCCAGGAAAAAGAGGAAAAGAGAAAAAGCTGCCAGAGGTAACAGGGAGTACGAACTTGAAACGCCGTGAAGTAAATCGCGTGTGAACCGACAAGAAGTACAGATTTCACCCACTCGCTCTCCACGAAAAGCACGTACAAGGAAATGGCGTTCTACACGTACCTTTTATACACACGTCACAGACGCGCATACGCGATGAGGCCATTTCCACAAATTACACGCTTTGACACTCGACTATCTTTTTTTTACACGGCCCATTCGCTACGGCCATGGACGTGACATCATAGCTGCGCATGGGGGCCTTTGGGCCAATGAAATGCGTATGCGTGCAGACACGCTTACGCGCTAAGTGCCTTTCCTCGAATTACACGCAGACGTGCAGGATTTTCACGTGCCAAATAACTCTGTATCAAGCTGGCCACGCATAAGCACACAGAAGACCACGCTCCTGCCCAGAGAGCCGATTTACTGCCCCCCACAGCCCCGAGCACGCTCCCACCTGCCATCTGCTACTGCCTGACTGCCTGCTGCCCACGTGCCCCACCATTTGCTGCCTGCACATCAGCCAGGGGTGCTGTTGCTGTGACCACCCCTGCTGGAACCGAAGACTCCCGACTGGGATTCCATCGCTCCACAGCCCAGCCCCAGGACCCAGTTGCCCACCCACTCCTGCCTCTGGGGTTGTCATGTCGGGTACTGCAACATCTGGCACCACTGACAACCCCCGGCAAGAGAGGCAGAGGGGCACCAGCTTCAGTGCCAGGGAAGTTGGTGTCCTGGTGGAGCAAGTCCTGGGGCAGTATGGTGCCCTCTTCGGAAGTGTGCGCGCCGACAAGGAAGGATGGACTTGGATCTGGACGGACATCGTGACTGCCATCAACGCGGAGGGGGTGGCAGTCCGTGACTTCCAACATGTCAAGAAGCGCTGGGAGGACTTCAGGTCCAGGACCCTCAACAAAACCTGGCGCCTCTTGAGGGGAGCGGATGCTAAGGGGCGCCGGGGCCACTTGTCGGAAGATCAGATGAGGGTCGTGGAACGCATATCACCAGCGCTCCACGTCCAGGTCCTTGAGAGGCAGACCCGTCTGGAGTCGAGCGATAAGTGTGCATGCATTATGATTGTAAGCTGTGCGTGTGGTGATGTGCCAGTAGTGTGCAGGTTGCACATCTGTTTGTATGGGGCCGAGTATGGGCGGGGGTGTACAGGGCCATGAGGCTAACACATGCGAGGGCTGTCATGTTTGAGACATGGATGGTGCTTGTGTGTGTAGGCTTGCATGCCAAATGCAGTTGTGTGGGCACACATGTTTGGATGAATGTGTATGTAAGTAGGCATGTTTGTGATGTCACGCATGTATGTTGTTTTCAGCTGCATGTATCAGCACTGTGTACATGTGCATGTGTGTGTATTTGACAAGGGTGCAACAGTGATGCAACATGGTTGCATGTGACAGCGGGATGTGGAAGCCTGATTGGCAGATGTGACATGGATGCCCATTTGAACACTGCAACAGTTTGCTTAGGTGTACACTTGCATGCAAGTGTGGTGGTGTGCGTGCATGTGTAGTGCACTCCCTGTGTTGCATGTGATGTTTGGCTCACCTTTGCCTGCTCATGCTGTTGTATGTGTATGGATGGTGCTGGCAGTTGCGATATGGCTGTGGTGTGGCTCATGTGTGCAAGTTGAAATGACATGTGTGTTGCCAATTGTGATGCCATGTCTGAGGTTTGCCAATGCCACTCATGTGCAACTGTCATGTGTGTATGTGTCCGTTGTACAGTGCCCTGATGCCTGTGTTTTATTTCTCCCTGTCTGCAGCGTCAACTGATGAAGAGGGCGGAGAAGGTGCTGTGGAGCACAGCGGCGGGGATCGCACCGCCAGCCGGAGACGCAAGGTCCGGCTCCCCTCCCAGGTTGTGATCTCGTCGGGGAGTGAGGAGTCCGGTGCCGCGTCTCAGGCCGCAGCTGCCGGGGGGAGGTCCAAGAGGCGGAGGTCGGAGTTGGACTCCTCAGCAGCAGAAGGAGCAGCTGGGACCCCAGAGGGCCCAACGAGGGAAGATGGCACGGAGTCATCCAGGTTGGTGGGGGGTTTGGTGGAGGAGGCGGCCGTGCAATCAACAGAGATGGGGTCTGGAGGTCGGGATTCCACTGGTGCTAGTGGTGCAGTGCAGGACCAGGGACAGGAGGCAGCACAGGTCGCCGCAGAGGTGCCTGTATGCAATCCTGTCCCTGATCCTGTCACTGCTTCATCTTGCACCAGCAGGGATGCCTACGTCCAGACCCATTTTCAGGCAGGGGATGAGCTCACGACAACTGGACTTCCTCTGCCTGCGGACGTGGCTATATGTGTCCGGGTTGAGCCTGTCCTGACTGGTGTGGCGTTGCGTCAACGGGCCATGCGAGGTGACCTGCAGTTTTTTCATGAGGAGACTGCACGTCATCTCGAATGGCTCGTTGACCGCGTCGGCCTACTGGGACAGGTCACCCAGGCCGGATTCCTCCATTTGATGGGGCTTCCTCAGACCCCCTCCTCAACTGAACCCCCTATGCGCCAGTCGTCCTCCGTGCCATCTTCCCACCCATTAGTCACCTGGGTGCCCTGTGGAGCTGCCTCTGACGGTGCGGCCAGGCTGGTGGAGGAGGCATCCCTGCCACAGTCGGGAGTAGGACGTCCAGCAGGGGTGGCCACATCAACGACTGCACCCCAGCCAGCGGAGGATGTGCAGGCAGCAGGAGGCAGTGCACGGGCAGAGACACAGCAGCAGCAGCAACGTGCTGGGAGCCATGATGGCTCGGGGCCTTCGACATCGGAGGGGCAGGTATCGGCCGGAGGGCAGGAGGACCCAGGACGGGAAGTGCCTTCCGTGTGGCAGCGGTTGGGCCACGCCATAGATGCGGAGCGGCAGCGGGCGGAAGAGGCACGGCTCACGATGGTCAGGGCGGAGAATTCCATGCGGAGGTCCCTGAGGCGGGCCGAGTGCCTCGAGGCAATCTGTAGGGAGTTGGGGGTGAACATGTCGACGGCCCTGCGGACCCTCGGGGCCATGGAGGAGGACTGCCTCCGGGACATTGAGCAGGAGTTCGATGATGCCCTGGCCCGGAACATCCCAAAGTGAGCCGTCGGACTAGCCCGCTGCCCTTGTAAATAGTTCTGTAGTTAGTGTTAGGTTTCCTTTGGTTTTGCATTTTTTTTGGACCTTTTGGACAATGGGCCACATTTTTGTATATAGTTTTTAGGTAGTGTTATTAGATAGGTTTCATTTCTTCTGTTGGGATCATGGACCCTGGATTGTTTATCTGTACCTTATCTGTACCTTATGTGTATCATGATATGGGTTTTGACATTCACTGACACCCATTGGGTGTATGTGAGGGACATGTGTTCATTTCCAAACTTGCAATTGGGGTTCTATCATGTTATTGCCATTTCTAAGTGGGTGGATGCAATACTCGGGTGGGTGTTTGGCATTTGGAGGCTGACCATAAGGGCCAGGGATCTAGATTGTGATGACATGTTGGCTGGGGGACATGAGTGGGGGCCAAGTGGAGGGTGCCCTGCATTGCTGGGGGATGTGGGTGATGGGAGACATGAGTGGAGGCCTAGTGGAGGGTGCCCTGCACTGCTGGGGGGTGGGGGTGATGGGAGACATGAGTGGGGGCCTGGCGGAGGGTGCCCTGCACTGCTGGGGGGTGGGGGTGGTGGGAGACATGAGTGGGGGCGTGGTGGAGGGTGCCCCTGCACTGCTGGGGGGTGGAGGTGATGGGAGACATGAGTGGGGGCCTGGTGGAGGGTGCCCCTGACAGGTGGGGTGTGGGGGTGCAGGGAGACATGAGTTGGGGCCTGGTGGAGGGTGCCCCTGCACTTCTGGGGGGTGGGGGTGGTGGGAAACATGAGTGGGGGCCTGGTGGAGGGTACCCCTGGATGCTGGGGGGTGTGGGTGATGGGAGAAATGAGCTGGACATGAGTGGGGGCCTGGTGGAGGGTGCCCACAGTGCTGGGGGGTGGGGGTGATGGGAGACATGAGTGGGGGCCTTGTGGAGGGTGCCCTGCACTGCTGGGGGGTGGGGGTGGTGGGAGACATGAGTGGGGGCCTGGTGGAGGGTGCCCCTGCACTGCTGGCGGGTGGGGGTGATGGGAGACATGAGTAGGGGCCTGGTGGAGGGTGCCCCTGACTGGTGGGGGGTGGGGGTGGTGGAAGACATGAGTGGGGGCCTGGTGGAGGGTGCCCCTGCACTGCTGGGGGGTGGGGGTGGTGGGAGACATGAGTGGGGGCCTAGTGGAGGGTGCCCCTGGATGCTGGGGGGGTGGGGGTGATGGGAGACATGAGTTGGACATGAGTGGGGGACTGGTGGAGGGTTCCCTGCACTGCTGGGGGGTGGGGGTGCTGGGAGACATGAGTGGGGGCCTGGTGGAGGTTGCCCCACAGTGCTGGGGGGTGGGGGTGGTGGGAGACATGAGTGGGGGCCTGGTGGAGGGTGCCCTGCACTGCTGGGGGGTGGGGGTGATGGGAGACATGAGTGGAGGCCTGGTGGAGGGTGCCCCTGCAATGCTGGGGGGTGGGGGTGGTGGAAGACATGAGTGGGGGCCTGGTGGAGGGTGCCCTGCACTGCTGGGGGGTGGGGGTGGTGGGAGACATGAGTGGGGGCCTGGTGGAGGTTGCCCCTGGATGCTGGGGGGTGGGGGTGGTGGGAGACATGAGTGGGGGCCTGGTGGAGGGTGCCCCTGCGCTGCTGGGGGGTGGGGTGGTGGGAGACATGAGTGGGGGTCTGGTGGAGGGTGCCCCTGGATGCTGGGGGGGGGGGTGCTGGGAGACATGAGTGGGGGCCTGGTGGAGGGTGCCCCTGCACTGCTGGGGGGTGGGGGTGCAGGGGGACATGAGTGGGGGCCTGGTGGAGGGTGCCCCTGGATGCTGGGGGGTGGGGGTGATAGGAGACATGAGTTGGACATGAGTGGGGGCCTGGTGGAGGGTGCCCTGCACTGCTGGGGGGTAGGGGTGATGGGAGACATGAGTGGAGGCCTGGTGGAGGGTGCCCCTGCAATGCTGGGGGGTGGGGGTGGTGGGAGACATGAGTGAGGACCTGGTGGAGGGTGCCCTGCACTGCTGGGGGGTGGCGGTGATGGTCGACTTGAGTGGGGGCCTGGTGGAGGGTGTCCCTGCACTGCTGGGGGGTGGGGGTGGTGGGAGACATGAGTGGGGGCCTGGTGGAGGTTGCCCCTGGATGCTGAGGGGTGGGGGTGGTGGGAGACATGAGTGGGGGCCTGGTGAGGGTGCCCCTGCACTGCTGGGGGGGTGAATGGAGACATGAGTGGGGGCCTGGTAGAGGGTGCCCCTGCACTGCTGGGGGGTGGGGGTGCAGGGGGACGTTAGTGGGGGTCTGGTGGAGGGTGCCCCTTGATGCTGGGGGGTGGGGGTGATAGGAGACATGAGTTGGACATGAGTGGGGGCCCGGTGGAAGGTGCCCTGCACTGCTGGGGGGTGGGGGTGATGGGAGACATGAGTGGGGGCCTGGTGGAGGGCGCCCTGCACTGCTGGGGGGTGGGGGTGGTGGGAGACATGAGCAGGGGCCTGGTGGAGGGTGCCCCTGGATGCTGGGGGGTGGGGGTGGTGGGAGACATGAGTGGGGGCCTGGTGGAGAGTGCCCCTGGATGCTGGGGGATGGGGGTGATGGGAGACATGAGATGGACATGAGTGGGGGCCTGGTGGAGGGTGCCCTGCACTGCTGGGGGGTGGGGGTGCTGGGAGACATGAGTGGGGGCCTGGTGGAGGTTGCCCCACAGTGCTGGGGGGGGTGGGAGACATGAGAGGGGGCCTGATGGAGGGTGCCCTGCACTGCTGTGGGGTGGGGGTGATGGGAGACATGAGTGGAGGCCTGGTGGAGGGTGCCCCTGCAATGCTGGGGTGTGGGGGTGGTGGAAGACATGAGTGGGGGCCTGGTGGAGGGTGCCCTGCACTGCTGGGGGGTGGGGGTGATGGGAGACATGAGTGGGGGCCTGGTGGAGGGTGCCCCTGCACTGCTGGGGGGTGGGGGTGGTAGGAGACATGAGTGGGGGCCTGGTGGAGGTTGCCCCTGGATGCTGGGGGGTGGGGGTGGTGGGAGACATGAGTGGGGGCCTTGTGGAGGGTGCCCCTGCACTGCTGGGGGGTGGGGTGGTGGGAGACATGAGTGGTGGCCTGGTGGAGGGTGCCCCTGGATGCTGGGGGGTGGGGGTGATAGGAGACATGCGTTGGACATGAGTGGGGGCCTGGTGGAGGGTGCCCCTGGATGCTGGGGGGTGGGGGTGATGGGAGACATGAGTTGGACATGAGTGGGAGCCTGGTGGAGGGTGCCCTGCACTGCTGGGGGGTGGCGGTGATGGGAGACATGAGTGGGGGCCTGGTGGAGGGTGCCCTGCACTGCTAGGGGGTGGGGGTGGTGGGAGACATGAGTGGGGGCCTGGTGGAGGGTGCCCCTGGATGCTGGGGATGGGGGTGGTGGGAGACATGAGTGGGGGCCTGGTGGAGAGTGCCCCCGGATGCTGGGGGATGGGGTGATGGGAGACATGAGTTGGACATGAGTGGGGGCCTGGTGGAGGGTGCCCTGCACTGCTGGGGGGTGGGGGTGCTGGGAGACATGAGTGGGGGCCTGGTGGAGGTTGCCCCACAGTGCTGGGGGGTGGGGGTGGTGGGAGACATGAGTGGGGGCCTGGTGGAGGGTGCCCTGCACTGCTGGGGGGTGGGGGTGATGGGAGACATGAGTGGAGGCCTGGTGGAGGGTGCCCCTGCAATGCTGCGGGGTGGGGGTGGTGGGAGACATGAGTGGAGGCCTGGTGGAGAGTGCCCCTGGATGCTGGGGGATGGGGGTGATGGGAGACATGAGATGGACATGAGTGGGGGCCTGGTGGAGGGTGCCCTGCACTGATGGGGGGTGGGGGTGCTGGGAGACATGAGTGGGGGCCTGGTGGAGGTTGCCCCACAGTGCTGGTGGGTTGGGGTGGTGGGAGACATGAGTGGGAGCCTGGTGGAGGGTGCCCTGCACTGCTGGGGGGTGGGGGTGATGGGAGACATGAGTGGAGGCCTGGTGGAGGGTGCCCCTGCAATGCTGGGGGGTGGGGGTGGTGGGAGACATGAGTGGGGGCCTGGTGGAGAGTGCCCCTGGATGCTGGGGGATGGGGGTGGTGGGAGACATGAGTGGGGGCCTGGTGGAGAGTGCCCCTTGATGCTGGGGGGTGGGGGTGATAGGAGACATGAGTTGGACATGAGTGGGGGCCCGGTGGAAGGTGCCCTGCACTGCTGGGGGGTGGGGGTGATGGGAGACATGAGTGGGGGCCTGGTGGAGGGCGCCCTGCACTGCTGGGGGGTGGGGGTGGTGGGAGACATGAGCAGGGGCCTGGTGGAGGGTGCCCCTGGATGCTGGGGGGTGGGGGTGGTGGGAGACATGAGTGGGGGCCTGGTGGAGAGTGCCCCTGGATGCTGGGGGATGGGGGTGATGGGAGACATGAGATGGACATGAGTGGGGGCCTGGTGGAGGGTGCCCTGCACTGCTGGGGGGTGGGGGTGCTAGGAGACATGAGTGGGGGCCTGGTGGAGGTTGCCCCACAGTGCTGGGGGGGGGTGGGAGACATGAGAGGGGGCCTGATGGAGGGTGCCCTGCACTGCTGTGGGGTGGGGGTGATGGGAGACATGAGTGGAGGCCTGGTGGAGGGTGCCCCTGCAATGCTGGGGTGTGGGGGTGGTGGAAGACATGAGTGGGGGCCTGGTGGAGGGTGCCCTGCACTGCTGGGGGGTGGGGGTGATGGGAGACATGAGTGGGGGCCTGGTGGAGGGTGCCCCTGCACTGCTGGGGGGTGGGGGTGGTAGGAGACATGAGTGGGGGCCTGGTGGAGGTTGCCCCTGGATGCTGGGGGGTGGGGGTGGTGGGAGACATGAGTGGGGGCCTTGTGGAGGGTGCCCCTGCACTGCTGGGGGGTGGGGTGGTGGGAGACATGAGTGGTGGCCTGGTGGAGGGTGCCCCTGGATGCTGGGGGGTGGGGGTGATAGGAGACATGCGTTGGACATGAGTGGGGGCCTGGTGGAGGGTGCCCCTGGATGCTGGGGGGTGGGGGTGATGGGAGACATGAGTTGGACATGAGTGGGAGCCTGGTGGAGGGTGCCCTGCACTGCTGGGGGGTGGCGGTGATGGGAGACATGAGTGGGGGCCTGGTGGAGGGTGCCCTGCACTGCTAGGGGGTGGGGGTGGTGGGAGACATGAGTGGGGGCCTGGTGGAGGGTGCCCCTGGATGCTGGGGATGGGGGTGGTGGGAGACATGAGTGGGGGCCTGGTGGAGAGTGCCCCCGGATGCTGGGGGATGGGGTGATGGGAGACATGAGTTGGACATGAGTGGGGGCCTGGTGGAGGGTGCCCTGCACTGCTGGGGGGTGGGGGTGCTGGGAGACATGAGTGGGGGCCTGGTGGAGGTTGCCCCACAGTGCTGGGGGGTGGGGGTGGTGGGAGACATGAGTGGGGGCCTGGTGGAGGGTGCCCTGCACTGCTGGGGGGTGGGGGTGATGGGAGACATGAGTGGAGGCCTGGTGGAGGGTGCCCCTGCAATGCTGCGGGGTGGGGGTGGTGGGAGACATGAGTGGAGGCCTGGTGGAGAGTGCCCCTGGATGCTGGGGGATGGGGGTGATGGGAGACATGAGATGGACATGAGTGGGGGCCTGGTGGAGGGTGCCCTGCACTGATGGGGGGTGGGGGTGCTGGGAGACATGAGTGGGGGCCTGGTGGAGGTTGCCCCACAGTGCTGGTGGGTTGGGGTGGTGGGAGACATGAGTGGGAGCCTGGTGGAGGGTGCCCTGCACTGCTGGGGGGTGGGGGTGATGGGAGACATGAGTGGAGGCCTGGTGGAGGGTGCCCCTGCAATGCTGGGGGGTGGGGGTGGTGGGAGACATGAGTGGGGGCCTGGTGGAGAGTGCCCCTGGATGCTGGGGGATGGGGGTGATGGGAGACATGAGATGGACATGAGTGGGGGCCTGGTGGAGGGTGCCCTGCACTGATGGGGGGTGGGGGTGCTGGGAGACATGAGTGGGGGCCTGGTGGAGGTTACCCCACAGTGCTGGTGGGTGGGGGTGGTGGCAGACATGAGTGGGGGCCTGGTGGAGGGTGCCCTGCACTGCTGGGGGGTGGGGGTGATGGGAGACATGAGTGGAGGCCTGGTGGAGGGTGCCCCTGCAATGCTGGGTGTGGGGGTGGTGGAAGACATGAGTGGGGGCTTGGTGGAGGGTGCCCTGCACTGCTGGGGGGTGGGGGTGATGGGAGACATGAGTGGGGGCCTGGTGGAGGGTGCCCCTGCACTGCTGTGGGGTGGGGGTGGTGGGAGACATGAGTGGGGGCCTGGTGGAGGTTGCCCCTGGATGCTCGGGGGTGGGGTGGTGGGAGACATGAGTGGGGGCCTGGTGGAGGGTGCCCCTGGATGCTGGGGGGTGGGGGTGATAGGAGACATGGGTTGGATATGAGTGGGGGCCTGGTGGAGGGTGCCCCTGGATGCTGGGGCGTGGGGGTGATGGGAGACATGAGTTGGACATGAGTGGGAGCCTGGTGGAGGGTGCTCTGCACTGCTGGGGGGTGGCGGTGATGGGAGACATGAGTGGGGGCCTGCTGGAGGGTGTCCTGCACTGCTGGGGGGTGGGGGTGGTGGGAGACATGAGGTGGGGCCTGATGGATGGTGCCCCTGGATGCTGGGGGTGGGGGTGGTGGGAGACATGAGTTGGACATGAGTGGGGGCCTGGTGGAGGGTGTCCTGCACTGCTGGGGAGTAGGGGTGCTGGGAGACATGAGTGGGGGCCTGGTGGAGGTTGCCCCACAGTGCTGGGGGGTGGGGGTGGTGGGAGACATGAGTGGGGGCCTGGTGGAGGGTGCCCTGAACTGCTGGGGGGTGGGGGTGATGGGAGACATGAGTGGAGGCCTGGTGGAGGGTGCCCCTGCAATGCTGGGGGGTGGGGGTGGTGGGAGACATGAGTGGGGGCCTGGTGGAGGGTGCCCTGCACTGCTGGAGGGTGGCGGTGATGGGAGACTTGAGTGGGGGCCTGGTGGAGGGTGCCCCTGCACTGCTGGGGGGGTGGGGGTGGTGGGAGACATGAGTGGGGGCCTGGTGGAGGTTGCCCCTGGATGCTGGGGGGGTGGTGGGAGACATGAGTGGGGGCCTGGTGGAGGGTGCCCTGCACTACTGGGGGGTGGGGGTGGTGGGAGACATGAGTGGGGGCCTGGTGGAGGGTGCCCCTGGATGCTGGGGGGTGGTGGGAGACATGAGTGGGGGCCTGGTGGAGGGTTCCCCTGGATACTGGGGGGTGGGGGTGATGGGAGACCTGAGTTGGACATGAGTGGGGGCCTGGTGGAGGGTGCCCTGCACTGCTGGGGGGTGGGGGTGGTGGGAGACATGAGTGGGGGCCTGGTAGAGGGTGCCCTGCCCTGCTGGGGGGTGGGGGTGATGGGAGATATGAGTGGGGGCCTAGTGGAGGCTGCCCCTGCACTGATGGGGGGTGGGGGTGGTGGGAGACATGTGTGGGGGCCTGGCGGAGGGTGCCCTGCACGGCTGGGGGGTGGGGGTGGTGGGAGACATGAGTGGGGGCCTGGTGGAGGGTGCCCTGCACTGCTGGGGGGTGGGGGTGACGGGAGACATGAGTGGAGGCCTGGTGGAGGGTGCCCCTGCAATGCTGGGGGGTGGGGGTGGTGGGAGACATGAGTGGGGGCGTGGTGGAGGGTGCCCTGCACTGCTGGAGGGTGGCGGTGATGGGAGACTTGAGTGGGGGCCTGGTGGAGGGTGCCCCTGCACTGCTGGGGGTGTGGGGGTGGTGGGAGACATGAGTGGGGGCCTGGTGGAGGTTGCCCCTGGATGCTGGGGGGGTGGTGGGAGACATGAGTGGGGGCCTGGTGGAGGGTGCCCCTGCACTGCTGGGGGGTGGGGGTGGTGGGAGACATGAGTGGGGCCTGGTAGAGGCTGCCCCTGCACTGCTGGGGGGTGGGGGTGCAGGGGGACATTAGTGGGGGCCTGGTGGAGGGTGCCCCTGGATGCTGGGGTGTGGGGGTGATAGGAGACTTGAGTTGGACATGAGAGGGGGCCCAGTGGAGGGTGCCCTGCACTGCTGGGGGGTGGGGGTGATGGGAGACATGAGTGGGGGCCTGGTGGAGGGTGCCCTGCACTGCTGGGGGTGGGGGTGGTGGGAGACATGAGTGGGGGCCTGGTGGAGGGTGCCCCTGGATGCTGGGGGGTGGTGGGAGACATGAGTGGGGGCCTGGTGGAGGGTTCCCCTGGATGCTGGGGGGTGGGGGTGATAGGAGACATGAGTTGGACATGAGTGGGGGCCTGGTGGAGGGTGCCCTGCACTGCTGGGGGGTGGGGGTGGTGGGAGACATGAGTGGGGGCCTGGTAGAGGGTGCCCTGCACTGCTGGGGGGTGGGGGTGATGGGAGATATGTGTGGGGGCCTGGTGAAGGCTTCCCCTGTACTGTTGGGGGGTGGGGGTGGTGGGAGACATGTGTGGGGGCCTGGCAGAGGGTGCCCTGCACTGCTGGGGGGTGGGGGTGGTGGGAGACATGAGTGGGGGCCTGGTGGAGGGTGCCCTGCACTGCTGGGGGGTGGGGGTGATGGGAGACATGAGTGGGGGCCTGGTGGAGGGTGCCCCTGCACTGCTGGGGGGTGGGGGTGGTGGGATACATGAGTGGGGTCCTGGTGGAGGGTGCCCCTGCACTGCTGGGGGGTGGGGGTGGTGGGAGACATGAGTGGGGGCCTGGTGGAGGGTGCCCTGCACTACTGGGGGGTGGGGGCGATGGGAGACATGAGTGGGGGCCTGGTGGAGGGTGCCCCTGCACTGCTGGGGGGTGGGGGTGGTGGGAGACATGAGTGGGGGCCTGGTGGAGGGTGCCCTGCACTGCTGGGGGGTGGGGGTGGTGGGAGACATGAGTGGGGGCCTGGTAGAGGGTGCCCTGCACTGCTGGGGGGTGGGGGTGATGGGAGACATGAGTGGGGGCCCGGTGGAGGGTGCCCCTGCACTGCTGGGGGGTGGGGGTGCTGGGAGACATGAGTGGGGCCCTGGTGGAGGGTGCCCCTGGATGCTGGGGGGTGGGGGTGATGGGAGACACAAGTTGGACATGAGTGGGGGCCTGGTGGAGGGTGCCCTGCACTGCTGGGGGGTGGGGGTGCAGGGGGACATTAGTGGGGGCCTGGTGGAGGGTGCCCCTAGATGCTGGGGGGTGGGGGTGATGGGAGACATGAGTTGGACATGAGTGGGGGCCTGGTGGAGGGTGCCCTGCACTGCTGGGGGTGGGGGTGGTGGGAGACATGAGTGGGGGCCTGGTGGAGTGTGCCCTGCACTGCTGGGGGGTGGGGGTGCTGGGAGACATGAGTGGGGGCCTGGTGGAGGTTGCCCCACAGTGCTGGGGGGTGGGGGTGGTGGGAGACATGAGTGGGGGCCTGGTGGAGGGTGCCCTGCACTGCTGGGGGGTGGGGGTGATGGGAGACATGAGTGGAGGCCTGGTGGAGGGTGCCCCTGCAATGCTGGGGGGTGGGGGTGGTGGGAGACATGAGTGGGGGCCTGGTGGAGGGTGCCCTGCACTGCTGGAGGGTGGCGGTGATGGGAGACTTGAGTGGGGGCCTGGTGGAGGTTGCCCCTGGATGCTGGGGGGGTGGTGGGAGACATGAGTGGGGGCCTGGTGGAGGGTGTCCCTGCACTGCTGGGGGGTGGGGGTGGTGGGAGACATGAGTGGGGCCTGGTAGAGGTTGCCCCTGCACTGCTGGGGGGTGGGGGTGCAGGGAGACATTAGTGGGGGCCTGGTGGAGGGTGCCCCTGGATGCTGGGGGGTGGGGGTGATAGGAGACATGAGTTGGACATGAGTGGGGGCCCAGTGGAGGGTGCCCTGCACTGCTGGGGGGTGGGGGTGATGGGAGACATGAGCGGGGGCCTGGTGGAGGGTGCCCTGCACTGCTGGGGGGTGGGGGTGGTGGGAGACATGAGTGGGGGCCTGGTGGAGGGTGCCCCTGGATGCTGGGGGGTGGTGGGAGACATGAGTGGGGGCCTGGTGGAGGGTTCCCCTGGATGCTGGGGGGTGGGGGTGATGGGAGACCTGAGTTGGACATGAGTGGGGGCCTGGTGGAGGGTGCCCTGCACTGCTGGGGGGTGGGGGTGGTGGGAGACATGAGTGGGGGCCTGGTAGAGGGTGCCCTGCACTGCTGGGGGGTGGGGGTGATGGGAGATATGAGTGGGGGCCTGGTGGAGGCTGACCATGCACTGATGGGGGGTGGGGGTGGTGGGAGACATGTGTGGGGGCCTGGCGGAGGGTGCCCTGCACGGCTGGGGGGTGGGGGTGGTGGGAGACATGAGTGGGGGCCTGGTGGAGGGTGCCCTGAACTGCTGGGGGGTGGGGGTGACGGGAGACATGAGTGGAGGCCTGGTGGAGGGTGCCCCTGCAATGCTGGGGGGTGGGGGTGGTGGGAGACATGAGTGGGGGCCTGGTGGAGGGTGCCCTGCACTGCTGGAGGGTGGCGGTGATGGGAGACTTGACTGGGGGCCTGGTGGAGGGTGCCCCTGCACTGCTGGGGGGGTGGGGGTGGTGGGAGACATGAGTGGGGGCCTGGTGGAGGTTGCCCCTGGATGCTGGGGGGGGGTGGTGGGAGACATGAGTGGGGGCCTGGTGGAGGGTGCCCCTGCACTGCTGGGGGGGGTGGTGGGAGACATGAGTGGGGCCTGGTAGAGGGTGCCCCTGCAGTGCTGGGGGGTGGGGGTGCAGGGGGACATTAGTGGGGGCCTGGTGGAGGGTGCCCCTGGATGCTGGGGGGTGGGGGTGATAGGAGACATGAGTTGGACATGAGTGGGGGCCCGGTGGAGGGTGCCCTGCACTGCTGGGGGGTGGGGGTGATGGGAGACATGAGTGGGGGCCTGGTGGAGGGTGCCCCTGGATGCTGGGGGGTGGTGGGAGACATGAGTGGGGGCCTGGTGGAGGGTTCCCCTGGATGCTGGGGGGTGGGGGTGATGGGAGACATGAGTTGGACATGAGTGGGGGCCTGGTGGAGGGTGCCCTGCACTGCTGGGGGGTGGGGGTGGTGGGAGACATGAGTGGGGGCCTGGTAGAGGGTGCCCTGCAGTGCTGGAGGGTGGGGGTGATGGGAGATATGAGTGGGGGCCTGGTGGAGGCTGCCCCTGTACTGATGGGGGGTGGGGGTGGTGGGAGACATGTGTGGGGGCCTGGCAGAGGGTGCCCTGCACTGCTGGGGGGTGGGGGTGGTGGGAGACATGAGTGGGGGCCTGGTGGAGGGTGCCCTGCACTGCTGGGGGGTGGGGGTGATGGGAGACATGAGTGGGGGCCTGGTGGAGGGTGCCCCTGCACTGCTGGGGGGTGGGGGTGGTGGGATACATGAGTGGGGTCCTGGTGGAGGGTGCCCCTGCACTGCTGGGGGGTGGGGGTGGTGGGAGACATGAGTGGGGGCCTGGTGGAGGGTGCCCTGCACTGCTGGGGGGTGGGGGCGATGGGAGACATGAGTGGGGACCTGGTGGAGGGTGCCCCTGCACTGCTGGGGGGTGGGGGCGGTGGGAGACATGAGTGGGGGCCTGGTGGAGGGTGCCCTGCACTGCTGGGGGGTGGGGGTGGTGGGAGACATGAGTGGGGGCCTGGTGGAGGGTGCCCTGCACTGCTGGGGGGTGGGGGTGATGGGAGACATGAGTGGGTCCCGGTGGAGGGTGCCCCTGCACTGCTGGGGGGTGGGGGTGCTGGGAGACATGAGTGGGGCCCTGGTGGAGGGTGCCCCTGGATGCTGGGGGGTGGGGGTGATGGGAGACACAAGTTGGACATGAGTGGGGGCCTGGTGGAGGGTGCCCTGCACTGCTGGGGGGTGGGGGTGCAGGGGGACATGAGTGGGGGCCTGGTGGAGGGTGCCCCTAGATGCTGGGGGGTGGGGGTGATGGGAGACATGAGTTGGACATGAGTGGGGGCCTGGTGGAGGGTGCCCTGCACTGCTGGGGGGTGGGGGTGGTGGGAGACATGAGTGGGGGCCTGGTGGAGTGTGCCCTGCACTGCTGGGGGGTGGGGGTGATGGGAGACATGAGTGGGGGCCTGGTGGAGGGTGCCCCTGCACTGCTGGGGGTTGGGGGTGGTGGGAGACATGAGTGGGGGCCTGGTGGAGGGTGCCCCTGGATGCTGGGGGGTGGGGGTTCAGGGGGACATGTGTGGGGGCCTGGTGGAGGGTGCGCTGCACTGCTGGGGGGTGGGGGTGATGGGAGACATGAGTGGGGGCCTGGTGGAGGGTGCCCTGCATTGCTGGGGGGTGGGGGTGCAGGGGGACATGAGTGGGGGCCTGGTGGAGGGTGTCTCTGGATGCTGAGGGGTGGGGGTGGTGGGAGACATGAGTGGGGGCCTCTTGGAGGGTGCCCTGCCTTGCTGGGGGGTGGGGGTGCTGGGAGACATGAATTGGACATGAGTGGGGGCCTGGTGGAGGGCTCCCCTGGGGGCTGGGGGTGCAGGGGGACATGCGTTGGTGGGCAGTAGTGCAAGGTGACATGTGGGTTGGCTGGGGGGCATGGGCATCGTGGATGGGCTGCCTGCGGGACATGTGCAGGGTAGGCCCCTGTGTTGTGGGCCGCCTGCAGGGTGTGGAGGGTGTAGAGGGTACACCTGGGAGGACCCACACGTGCAATTCACGTGTGGTGCTCCCCACGCACCCCTGGAATACACGTACCCTGATGGAATTGCGTGTGATACTTCCTGCGCACCCCTGTAATACACATACCCTGCTGCTTTTGCGTGTGATACTTCCCGCGCACCCCTGGAATACACGTACCCTGATGCTTTTGCGTGTGATACTTCCCGCGCACCCCTGGAATACACGTACCCTGCTGCTTTTGCATGTGATACTTCCCACGCACCACTGAAATACACGTTCCCCGCTTGGCGTTTGCTGTTTGGCAGCCCTGTGAACTGGTCCAGGGTTGGTGCAGCCCTTTGCAATGATTTGGGAATTTTGAAGGCTTTTCCTTGCGTGAGGGTGTTCTTGGGGGCATAACTGGCGCTGCTGCAGGGTTGCTGCGCCACTCTGCACCACCGCTGGTTTCGGAGGCTAAAATCCATGAATACGCTGTGCGACGAAAAGGATTTTTTCGCACGCGGCTGGCGCAGTGTATCGCACGGGGACACTGTGCGCCAGGCGCGTGTGCCAATTTCTATGAATTACCCACTATATCTGTCCTTACTGTTCGCTAGCAAATTTAAACTGTTCTAAGAGCACAAGCAGTGTCCTGAAATGTTCGTTTCACGTGTGACGCAATTTTAATTAGTTCAGGACCCGAACAGTGTCCGTAGAACATCAACGCGCATGCGCTAGCCAATCTCTGTGCATTTGGTGTCCTGCGGACATGCACTTCCTTCGCGGACTTGTTCGCGAACGGATCGTATGACCGCGCCCACGCTGATTGCATGTTCTGAATGCAGACACTGTTCGGGTTGCCGAACAAATTAAAAGTACATTTTCAATTAATCCATAATATTTTTCAATAAAATCTCACCATGGCACAAGTCCCACATAGTAATACTGAGTTTCTACATACCTTTTGAAACTTTTAAAACTTTTTTTTGTGTTTGATCTGTCCGTGGACAGCACGCATGTCCGCGGACCGTGCACAAGCACCCCTATAAAAGACCACGTCCTAGAGCTTATTCTCATTGTGTTTCTGGCTATTCTTCGAAACACAGCGATTTTTGCTGCCACTTGCAGATTACACCATCATCGAGATGGCATCCCTGGCTGCTGAACTGCCACCTGGTGCTGCACCTGCTTCAGCACCACCCCCAACCCTCCACCACCACCACCTCCCCAAGGGCCTGAAGAGGGGAACAGGAGTGAGGATGCGGAGGAGGAAGAAGAGGATGATGAGAATGAGGTAGAGGAAAATCCTACTACCCGCACTAGGCGTGAGTCTTGGGTGTGGCGGTTATTTACCATTCATGGGAATGTTCTTAAGGCTCGTGCGAACTGTGTTACCTGCAATGAGTCAAAAATGATACTCAGTCGCGGGAAGCACGGTAAGTACAGCTTTGGGACCACTACTATGAAGCGACACCTGAGGTCATTTCACTCTGGGGCTATTCGCAGGGTTGTACCTTGCGAAGAACGTAGCAGGTTGATTTCCTCTACTTCATCCTCTGTTTCTGATCCTGTCACCACAAGGACCACCTCTGTGGGACAGCGTCTTCCTCAAGCTGCCTCACAGGCCATACAGAATGCTGATGACGCTTACCTTTCGAGGGTCACAGTTGTATGTATGTACTGTGACACAGTACACTGCAAGGGGGAGCGACTTCGTAGTGCTTTTGAGACTCTCGTCTCAGAGCACGAGAAGATCTGCTCACTACCCAAATAAAACCCACTCTACATCTTCCTCTCTCAGCTCGCCCTTTCTTATCCCTGTGGTTGGTGCCCCCCTTTACCTTCCTTTCCCCTCCTCTCCTAGTGTGTCATGTATAAAAAACCAAAAAAAATACAAAATATCAAAAATCAAAAAAAAAATAAGGCTCTTTTCAGAGCCGCCTTTCACAGTTAAAAAATAGAAGTGAAAATAAATGAAGCAGGGCCCTTTGTATTTTTTAGAAGTCCGCAGACAGTTCACGAACATTTAAAAAATTGGGTTGATACCCCATCAAAAACATTGCAATTTTCTCTGGGAGGAAGTGGTGGTTCTGAAAAGAGCCTTTGGGTGGTGTTTGTAAGTCAAAAATTATAAATGCTTAACACCTACTTCAAAATGGTTGTTGTAATTCCAAAAAAGGTTGCAACGCATTTTGTACATTTCTCAGAAAAATCTGATTGCCAGCATAAGTAAGATGGACTCCATCTCTGCGAAAAATGTATGTACTATGAAACATAATATTTTCATTGTGAAAAGAGGACATGCCAAAATCTCTTAGAAAGGCACAAACAGCCTTATTAACATTGCGCCTTGCTTTTTCCATTTGTGGACCAAATGAAGAAGAACAAAGCCACATTTCTCTCTGCGCAATCCGTGAAAATATCACTTGAGAATTAGGAAACATGTCCATAAATTTCCCAAGTCCTTCTTTAATAGCAAAATGCAAAGAAATTCCAGTCACATGTCCTAAACTGTTCCCTCCACAATGAATTACAATTATGTCTGGATGTTGCTCTGTCTCCAAAGTAGCACAGAGAGGTAGCAAGTCCAACCACTTCATTCCACGTACTCCATGCCAGTGTACTTCCACATGTGGGAATCCAAGATCTACAGCTACTCCACAGCTTTCTGCATGCACCTTCAACCAATGTATCCACAAATCTCCCAATCCACAAATCTGTTTTCTAAAACACACAGCCATAGCTATCTTTTGTTCTCTCAGCAAAACGAATATCTGAGAAACTCTCTCCTGGCACAACACACCCACTTAACTTTCCTGACCAATCCCTTTGAGTGCTTATTCTCATTTGCATGACTTCTGAACCCAAAAATCCCCGGATGTAACTTCCGATGTCCGCGAACTACTGCCATGTCCGCGGACATATCGTAACATGAACAGCCCTTCTGCCATTTCCACTTCACTCTCTCTGCCATTCCCTCATTGGATGTAGCTAAGAAATCACATGACCATGCACCAATCACATTCAAGACCTCTGCATCTAACTGCATCATCATAGATCAGTACTGCAAATGTACTGTGAATCTCTCTGAGTACAAGTGTCATATCATTGGCAAGCACCCTCTACCAGAAATACTGTACAAGTCTCCAAGATTTCTACTTGCAGCTCCATGCATATCCATATGCATGAACACAAACTTCAGGTATGCATATTTTCTGTACAGTAGATGAACACATTTTCAAACAGACTTTTAGCTTGTGTAATCTGTAAAATGAATTTACTGTATTTTTTTCAATTTCCTAAAATCTACTATCACTTATAAACCTTTATACTATTTACTTTCTTTATACACACACACTCAAATCATGTTAAACTAACATTTTTTAAATGAAATATATAGACTACATATATTCAAACAAAATTGCATGCAAGCACAATCTATGTTTAAATCTTTAAAGAAATACTTATACAATTTCATATTTTTTGTTTTTATTTATTTATTTACTTAATTACTTTAATTTAGACATGACATTGAGGCGCTATTACCTAGAACAGCTTACTTACAGAAATAGTGGTATTCACTGGTATATTATAAATTTCACAAGACATAGTAAAGATAATTTTCTTTGCTACAGTTAGTCATTCAATACAATTTGTTCATTAAGAACATATCATATGTACTGAACTGATGCAATGTATCTTATGTAAATAAATTAGTTTAATGGTTTTAAAGAAGGCACTGAGGATTTCAATTAAAAACATCAATATCTAAATTAAAAACAGCGCTATATTCAAACAAAGTTACTAATTTGAAGCTTTTACAATTGCAATGAAGACCAGTCTCCTGAAAAGAAACAGCCGAATTCAAAGAAAAAAGAAGAACTAAGAAGTTACCTGTTAATTTAAGAAAAAAAGTAAGTAGAATATCACCATAATATCAAACATACTATAACGTAAATACAAGCTATTTCGGTGCCTAAAAATAGAGATTGTGTACCATTTTGTCCAAAAATCTCCATGTCTTAAACAGCGATTTACAGCCAGAATGGCCCACAAATTCCTATTTTTGGACACACAAATTACCCAACTGAACCACTACAATTTTCATATTATAGAACAAACAACTGTTTTAATTGTATACATTAGATTTACTATTTGTACTTTTCCAAACCACTAGCTTACTTTTTTTGTCATCTGAACCCCAGTTTAGTAACACATAAATTCAAGAATACCTATCCCTACTAGTTGTAGTTCCCAATGCACAATCACACACCATTACATACATTGTTATCATCTTACTCAAACACTCATGCACACAGCACACATACATTCTAGAACACCCCAACCCATATCTTCTTTATTTTTTTCAACAGACCCTAAAGAATGCCTACCAAAAGTCAAGTCGGTAGAAAGCAACGCAAAAGTAGAGCAAATGAAAATAAAAGAGTCCAACATAAGCATCCCTCTCTAGCAGAATTTGTAAGAAAAAGTTGAAACAAAACAGCTAATACAGTCATTTAGTGAAACACAAGAAGTTTCAAGTACAAAAACTTTGCCTCCTCTATCAAAATGTAAAACAAACCAAAAAACAATTAACAGAAAATCAGCTATCACTACAGATAAAACTACTTCTTCAAATTTTAATATAGTGCAAAGTAAGCATAACAAGAAAAGTATTTTAGCCAAAATGTACCATCACAAAGTCCTTCAAAATCTTATAAAAACAGGAGAGAAATCAGGTTCAATGCTTAAAACCTATCGTAGGAAATTAATCTTAGAAGCCTTGATGGACAGTGCAATTCTTCTAAAAAGAAAGTTATTTATTTTACTGTTAAACAAAATGAAACCACTAACAAAACTAATGACTAAATTACAAAAAAGACTTCTCAATAAGCGAAATGTCAACAGAAAGAACTTCTTAAGTATCTGCGGAGGTGAATGGAATCACACTACGAGCACAGAACCATATTTTAATGAAGAAGCATACAAACAAAAGCAAACAAATACAATTGCCATACATAGCAGTGGTCGAGGTTTTGAAAAAGTGAATAATACCATAATGGAACAAGAAGTACTCCTTACAAAAATATGCTCTGAAAACTTAGAATTACCCCTCCATTCAACTGAATCAGAACGTCAATGTCTAACATTCCCAAACAATGTTTCAAATCTTTACGCCAATTCCTCAATAAATATGTAAAAAGCAAAGACAAAATCAAAATTAAATTACTGCAAAATATGGATACCTGTCCAGTGCGCAATTACACAGGACTACAAGGACATTCATTGGCCTGCATTACAGGACCTACTTGTAAAACCACTTTCCATGATATCAAAAGGAATCTAGTCTATAAACTGTACTATGCTAAAAGTCCTGCTTTAGCACTAGCAAAGTTAAATAACATCCTTCTACATGGTACAGCAAAAAACCTACTTGAAGAAATTCACTATATCCAGAAAAAATATTTTGGAAGTGAAAGCCATTTACAGATGAAATAGCTTTAAACCAATTAAGCAACAATTCTACACATGGCAACCTTTTACTAAACACATACCAAAAAGAAATACTAAAATGTAAAAGTACATCAGCAGCAAACCATGTGTATGTATGTTGCCGTAGAACTTTTTATAAAAGTAACACAAAAACTGTAGACCTATCATACACAATAGAAGACAATGAAGATTCTAAATGGTTTGAATTAGCTCTCTACCTTGTAGCAGAAAACAAATACGAAATAACTGACCCCTTAATACTTTGCAGTTACTGCACTACAAAACTTGACAACAACCAAACTCCTCCACGTGCTATCACAAATAATTTGGAATTATACCCAGTACCAAAACACCTACAACAACTTAATTTATATGAGAGCATCATAATTCAAACAGTACACCCATTTCAAGCAATAATACGCCTTCAACTAAAAACAGCAAAATTACCTCCCTCTGAATTGGTAAAAGGCATTCATGGAAAAGTAGTTTATTTATCATTAGATCTAAAAGAAAATGTGCATACTCTAGGAGTGCAACATCCAATGCAGCAATCTTTAATTATCTTAGTAAATGGAGTACCTACAAGAGACAAAAAAATATGGCAACAGCTGGTAGATTTATATAAAGCTAGACAAGCCTTCCAATATCTTAAAGAGAATAATGAATATTACAAAGAAATTAATATTGAAGAAAACTTGAAAGATACAACTGAAATAATTCAAGAAACACAAGAAGCTGGTCAATTTGAGCTACTAGATCCTGCTAAAATATCAAATACTTTAGACCATTATACAATTCATCCTTTGCACTGTAATGGCACCATAGAAGATATACTGGAAACTTAACAAATGCGTCAAACAATAGGATCACCAATCAGCATATGGGAAAAAAGTATAGAAGCACGTGCTTTTCCTCTACTCTTTCCTACTGGCAAAGGAGGAAGGTATGATGATAGACCTATTCAAATATCAGCTTCAGAATACCGCTCATTACGGATGTATTCTGAAGATCCCAGATTTAGACAAAATGTGGAATACATATTCCACCTACTCTTTGAAAGTGAACTAGCAACTTTATGTTACGGAGTTGCACACATATTAAAAATAGGATCACGCTTTCAAAATATGACAGCTACACAATTATTAGAAAAAGTGCAACAAAAGGATGAGGTTTTACAATCAAATATTACAAATCTATTAGCAAATATGCGTGGTACTAAAGACTACTGGTTTCGACGTCATGGAGGTGTATGTTGTATGATCAGAAACCTTGGCCCACCAACTTGGTTTGTTACATTAAGTTGTGCAGAATATGCATGGGAAGATTTACATGATTTCCTACGCATATCAAATAAAAACAAAACAAACATAGATATACTAACACCTGGAGAACTTTGTTCTTTGGATCCTGTTAAGGTTTCAAGATATTTTCACCATCGCTTCAATGCTATGCTACATTTTATTTGTAATAAAACTGTTCCTCCCCTTGGAGTAGTGCAACACTTCTTTTGGAGAAAAGAATACCAAGCCAGAGGAGCACCACATAACCACATGCTTTTATGGATTAAAGATTGTCCTAAATTTGGTCAAGACAGTGATGTCACTGTTTTACAGTTTATTGAAAAATATGTCACTTGTGAAATTCCATCAGAAGCCACAAATAGTGATCTTCATGCACAAATTTTACAATTTCAAAGACACAAATGTGGAAAATAATGTCGTCGCAAATACAAAGACAAAGGGAAATACTACACCAAATGCCGATTTGGTTTCCCTAGACCAGTTACAAATACAGGTCAAGTGAACAACCTCATGTCTTCAGTTAGACATAGTGTTAAAGGTAAGTCACCTAAAATACATATTACATAAAAAGAAAAGAAGAAGAAAAATATATCAATGATTATAATGCAATCATTGCCCACTTATGGAATGCAAACATAGATGTGCAGTACATTGCAGACAATTCTACTGCAGTTGCACGATATGTCACAGCATACTTAACTAAAGCAGAAAAGACAGAGCTCCAAGACCTCTGGAATGACCTGTCATCAGATAAAACAGTATCTCAGAAATTATACAGCTTGGGCATAAAAATGCTCCCCCATAGAGAATGTGGATCATATGAAGCAGCTGATCGTTTAACTGGTACTGCATTGTATGGTAAATCTGAAAATATAGTATGGCTAAGTCTTGGTCCAGCTAAATCTAGAAACATAGTTCTAAAATCATATTAAGATATAGAAACAATAGCCAAACATGATCCCAACAGCCAAGACATTTTAAAAAACAATTTATTGGACACATACTACCCAAACAGAAGTAATACTTTGGAAAACATGTGTCTATACCACATAGCCCAAAACTACACATACAAAAATAATATGAAACCTGATGAAAAAAAGGTAAATATAGAGTGACAAACTGTGAAGGCAGCTTAGTTAAACTCACTAAACCAAATTTAATTAATCATATCAAGTTGTCATTAAAGACTCCTCAACATAAAGAAATACATTACATGTCCCTGCTACAACTCTTCAAACCATGGAGAAAAGAAGAAGAAATACTAGATACCTATGACTCATATGAAGACGCTTTCAAAGCCAATGAAAGCAGTATAACTGATGTAAACTTTGCACAGTACAAAACAATGTTGCACAATGAACATGGGTCTATACAGATACAACTGAGTAGTATCTAAATGAGTATCAATTAACCTTGATGCACTCTAAATATATGGTTACTGAGGCATCACAATTAGAGACATTGTTCAACAAGGGTTTCTATATGTATATATTGTGAGGTTTAATGTTCAGCGAAGAATGAATGTTACAAGTATTCAAGAACTGTTTACATGTTGACCTGTACATTTGAGGTTAGTAGAGTACCTCATAGTAGAGATACAGTTTTCTCCTTGATGATGAATACCAAGCACTGTCTATGAAGCACTTGTCACTTTAGCTAGTTTTCTATGTTAGTTTTTATGTGTTTTTATATGATTACTATTTATATTAAAATTTGCTTTTGAAACAGAATTACTGATGAAGTCAGGTTGAATTCTCCTAAGACTTCTGTTTTTTAGGTTTGCACTTCCCCCACAGATGTGAGTATCCCACCAATATCCAGCGAATTATGTGTCTATAACCTAACTAGCGAGGTGGCCTCTCTTTTGTTGAAAGCACAATGAACAGCAACACGAAGAGGAACTCCAGTCCCAACTAGATAAGGATACTCCTGACAGTAGTCAACCTTCTGTCACAGGAAGCCAAGAACCAATGGGAGAACCACTAATAACAAATGAGGCGGAATTAGCTATAATAGAAGTAGAAAACACCATGTGTCACTATGAAGATAAAGAAGACCTAACTACACTACAATCAAAACTAAACAAAGAGCAACGTAGCATTTTTCAAGAAATAACAAAAGAAATTGCACATGGTGTGCAACATGAAAACAAAGAATGCACCTGGCAAAATTACAAACCTATACTATTGTATGTCAGTGGTGAAGCTGGTTCTGGCAAAACATTCCTAATCAAAGTCATCAGTAAGTTCCTTCAACAATTGACAAACAACAAACTGTCAGCTGTTGTCACTGCCCCCACAGGTTTAGCTGCCTACAACATAGGTGGTGTCACTTTACACCGATTACTACTCCTGCCAGTAGAACACCAAAACAAGTTAGATTATTGCAAACTTTCTGCAGAAGCTGCAACGGAACTATGCAGAGTATTGAAACAAATGAAAATGCTACTAATAGATGAAGTGAGCATGGTGTCCAACCTAATGTTAGCTTTGATTCACCTCAGATTACAAGAAGTACTCAAAACAAACTATGAAGAGCTCTTTGCAGGAAAACACATCATTGTTTTCGGAGATCTTCTTCAATTGACACCAGTAAAAGGTGAGCCTATTTTTAAAACATTAGGACACAAACTCTGCCGTAAAACTGTTGGCAGCATTGGAAATGTCAACCTTTGGCAACATTTCCAATACAGAGAATTAACAGAAAACATGCGCCAATCTGCAGATCTCACTTATGGCAACATCTTAAAAAGTATCAGAGTTGGTATACTTTCTAGAGAAGCAGAAGCAATATTGAAAACCCGGCACATTCATGCACTTTATGGTGATAATGCATGTGCTACAGATGTTATGGAACAATTAGCCCACAAAAATGTCAATTGTATGGCCTTAATGCCAACTCTTGCAAGCTGTTTCAAATTCAATGAAATAATGTTAAGCAAAGAAATGCAACCAATTATGGAAATTAGCGCCACAGACAAACTAGATGTACATGGAATGACACTATCCAGGTGTGACCAAGCCACAACAAGACTAAATAGTTTAGAAAAATCAATCTCAAGCACAGCAGGCTTGGAAAAGATATTAAAATTATCCTTAAATTGCAGAGTAATGCTTAAAAGTAACCTTGATGTGGACCAAGGACTAGTTAATGGAGCACTGGGTACAGTTGTTGGCTTTCAAGCATACCCACGTGACAACAAAATTCAGTTTGTCAATATTCTCTTTGACAAACTTTCAGAAGTAAAAAGAATAGGACGCTCAACAGCTCGATTCCTTCTCTTCAAAGACATGTATGTACGCAGATAAAAATTTTCTCTAACTCTTGCATACGCAGTCACCATTCATAAATCACAAGGTCTTACTCTAGACAAAGCAATGATAGACATTGGTAACACAGTCTTTAAAGAAGGCATGAGCTAGGTAGCACTGTCACGCCAACGTACAATTGACGGTCTATTTCTAATAAACTTTGATGCAAGTAAAGTAATCGCTGATATTCCTTGCATTTTAGAATACAATAGACTTTGTTCACTATACACCCCCCATCTACAAACATATCCTATTCCACAAAAAGGAAAATGTTCTAAAAGAAAACTAAATCAAACAGAAATGCAACAGGATGTCACTGCAAAACCTACAAAGAGACTAAAAGAAACTAAAACTTCATCAAGTACCACAAGCAAAAAAGAATCAATTAGGGAAAGTAAACCAGGTACTTCTTTAAAGAAGGGAGACAAACTCCAAAAAAAGCAGTTAGATACAGAACTACCTGGACCATTTAAATTCTCAAATATAGTTGGTGTAAGTTGCTACGCAAATGTAGCAATGAATATTCTATTTCAATTACCACCAATTGTCAACAACATTTACTTACACAGTACAGACCCATTGTGTTTGCAAATGTTAGTACTTCACAGAAATGCAGCAAACAATCCTGAGAACACGTATAGTGTTTTTGGAATAAGACAACAATTGGACTACTGTGCTGGAATGGTGAAATTCACTATAAACTCACAGGAAGATCCACAAGAATTTCTAATGTACTTACTAAAAGTACTGGAAAACAAAAACATACCTATAAATGAAATCTTCCAGATTTCATACATGTGGAAACATACATGCACTCTCTGCAACAATGTGACACAAGAACACATCCCCAATGAGCGCTTTGTCTATATATCAATACCTAATTGTGAATCCGTTCCATTTCAGCAACTTGTACAAAATGCAAACCACGGTAGATTATGTTCTACCTGCAATTCGGATAATCGCTCCACATTACTAATACAAACACATAGTAGATACGTAATACTAATGCTTCTATGTTACAATGCAGATGGTACAAAAACAACTGCAAGCTGACTGGATTCACACATGGTCAAATATCACTTGGTAGGAAAACCTTCACAACAATAGGTATAATCTACCACGCAGGAGCCACAACCAACTCAGGGCACTACACTGCATATATAAAAAAAAAATGTGGATGGCTTGAATGTAATGATAGTACCGTTACTCTAAAGCAGAGATTACCAGCTAATCTTACAAACGCGTATTTAATGTTCTTAAAACCAAAATTTGTAACTGAACTGTACTTAAACCTTAAGTACACTTGTGGTAAAAAAATATAAACTGTCACAATATTTCAAAACCTATCTAACTGCCCAAAGATTCTACAACAACTAATCAGATAAATTAATACCACTCAAATAGAGCAAAAATAGACAGTTAGAATACGCCAATTGGTATCTAACTGTCCCAAAATTTACAAATATGCAAACAGATAAATAAATACCACAAAATTATATCAAAACATAAACAGTTAGAATACGCCTACTGGTATCTAACTGGGCCAAAATTTTACAATATCCAAACAAATACCTAATATCCTACTGCTCACAAAACTGAAACAATCCAATGCATAAAGTATTAGGTAGAAAGAACAAGTAAACGTGGAAAACAAACAAATAAATAAACTGTAGCATAACAGAAAAAGGGTTATTTTTTTAATCCAACAAGGATTTTTTTTTCTCCCACAGACCCAATGATTTTAGCAACAAACACAGAAACTTTGCAAATTGCACAGTATTCTGGTTTCTAATCTACTAAATATGAGGGTCAATAAAAAGATGAAAATGTTGATTGTACAATGTAATAAGTCATTATAAAATACTAATACTAACATGCTATTTTATTTTATTACAGAAATGAAGAAGAAAAACATGCACTCCCGTTACTAAACCAAATAGTACGTATAACAAGATAAATACAACCATCGCAGCATTTCACACCCATACAAGCTTATAACATTGTTCTTTTTAAATTAGTTTTTGACCCAAACTTAAAAGCCACTATGGGTGTGATATGCTGCGGTGGTTGTGGCCAGGGCATACACTCTTGGGTGCACCCAACATTCTATACCCTGGCTGCAACCACTGCAGCATATCACACCCATAGATGCAAGCATTGCAACCATTTTTATGTCCGAGGACAGGGGGAAGGTCCTAGGACACATTCAACTTGCCAGAGGACAATACAAACAGCGTCCTCAGGACACCCCCATTTTCTTTATGTACGAACATTTCAGGAAACCGCGATTGTTCTTAAAACATTTTCACCTTGCCAATGAACAATACAGACAACGTCTCCAGGACACCCCCTGCAAACATTCCAATACCCCACAAGTGTTCTTAGAACACTTTCAAGTTGACACCAAATCCATTCTGTTTATTTACAAACATTCCAGAACAGCCGTGTTGTCCGCAGACAAATCGAACACAACAAAAGCGTCTAGCACATAAATAAAATACAACTTAGAACCTATCTCATACTCCCCCATCCTCCCCAAAGACTTCTACACACCAACACACTCTACTAAATACATATTTTGAACAAACTTTCACTGCGCTGTCTGCGGACGTCCGCAAATGCAAGATGGCGGGCGCGACAGAAAATCTGACGCGTATCACGCACTGCGCCGCCCAATCAGCGAACACGTCGCATGTCCGCGGACATGACGCAAGCCGCTGGGCCAATCGGGGTGCTGTCCGCGTAGCGAACAGGGAAGTCCGTCCGCGAAGCAAACACAGATTTCACTAATTTTTTTGCCTTACATTTTGGCATTTTTTTAAAAACTACTGGACGGATTTACACCAAATTTGCAAAAGCATGCTTTCGGGACCAGGCCGCCGCTCCTGCCGTAAATCTGGTGTAAATCCGTCCAGCGGTTCGGGCTGTAGCCATGCGCAAAGTTTTTTCCCATTCAGTCTATGGGAAAAAAAAGTTTTGGGACCCCCCTATAACTTTTCCCCCCCTGGACGAATCCTCACCAAACTTTCAGAGTGGGCCATATACTTTTTTTGCAAAGTTTGGTGAGGATTCGTCCAGGGGGGGCCAAGTTATAAGCCACCCAAAAAGTGCTCTTCCTATGGAAACACCAACTTAACCATAACTACATGGACGCTACCGCGTCCATGTAATATACAAAAAATCTATAAATCCTTGGCTCACTCCTTTCTTCTGACTGGCTTAGCGGGAAGTTCCAAATTCAAAATGATGCTAATATATTATAGATTGGAGGTCCACAACCAGCTCAGCAAGCAGCTGCGCAGGAAACCTCATCTGGACGCTGTCAATTTTCACGGCGGTGACTACAGTTTTCCACAAAAGAAGTAATGGATTGCTTCCCTTCTTTTGTGTTAAGGTTAGTCCTTATTATATTATACATGAGGACTTTAGGTTCAGTGTTGGGAACCACTTCCCATAAGAAAGGAACACAACTGTCCCAATTTCTACTTCCTCAGGTCAGTCTAGCACTATGCACTTGCACTTTAACCTTTTGGTATCTTTGTTAGCCATGACTCACCACCACTATGCCCTGGGACATCAATTCATGATGGTAGCACTTTTCTGTCTGACACCTATGGTCCACCTTAGAGATACAAACTCGGGGTGAGAGCAGGATGATGTTTTTGTGTATAAATTTGGTTTTAATAATGATGTGATTGTTGCTCATTGATGTAATTGTAGCCAAAACTTATTTTCCAATTTTTCCATATTGATCCCCTTATTAAGATGTCATTTAAAACCAGGGAACTTACGAGTTTATGTTTCCCCTTCTTTGTAGAATGTAATCTTTATCTCCTAATGTTACTTTAACAACGTAAATACGTCGAAACCGTTAGAGAAATTTGAGATGAGGTCGTGTTTGAAGACTTCTGGGACCCATCTCAACTGCTGACCACTTTTATAATCTTCTGTGGCCATGCATTTTGGATTGTACATTTTTTGTATAATAATTAAATTGAGGATGAATTGTTTGCTATGGCCCTCATTATGACCCTGGCGGAAATCGCGGTGCAAAATGCACCATGGAGCACGGCGGAAAGCTGCCGATAGCGCCATGGGGGTTGGCGGATTTTCCGCCCCATTCCGACCTTGGCGGGGCGGTAAATCCCCATCCCCCATTTTACCCTTCCCCATTCCCATTTTTGCCCCATAGGGTATAATGGGAGTGGGGAAGGCGTTAATTACGCCACCTCAAAATACGGTGGCGTAATTAACGACAAGGTCCCGTAGCGCCATGGATTTCTCCGCCCGGAAAAACCAGGCGGAAAACGCTCCATGGCGCTGCGGAAACTCGTAGTAGGGCGGACGGGTCCGCCGCGAATAACGCTGGCGTAAACCCACTCCGCCAGGGTCGTAATGAGGCCCTATGACTTTTTTATAGGCTTTTATCTTATATCCATTGTTGTTTTGTATGAGTTGATTGATGTATGAGGGATGTATGTGGATGAATGGTGGAATTATTTAATAGTATGAATTTTATCTAATTGATGTGTTCTTAATTTTCCTGCTATGTAAAATTATTGCCCAAGTGCAGATTAAATCGTGATTTAATTCACATAATAGAAAAATGTATCAGGTCTAATAAAATTCTTTGATACTGGATCTTCAGATTGTACCCTCTGGAATTTCTTTCTGAGACTAAATACTTGGATGACATTGCAGTGTTCTGCCCTACTTGGAAAGAACATGTTGACCTCATAGGATATGTTTTGCAAGCCCTTGAGAAAGCCCAACTGACCATAAAGGCAAGCAAATGTCAAATTGGTCTGAGTAAAGTGGTCTACCTTGGACATGAGGTAGGAGGTGGAGAAATAAGGCCTTTGCTCAGCAAGATAGAAGCTGCACAAAATTGGACAACACCTACTACTCAAACCCAGGTGAGAGCCTTCTTAGGTCTCACTGGGTATTACAGGAATTTCATTGAGAACTATGGGACCACAGCTTCTCCACTGAATGTGATCTCCTCTCCTAGATTACCTAAAAAGGTCAAATGGAATGAGGAGTGCAATCAGGCCCTTGAAAGCCTAAAAAGAGCCTTTTGTCAATCTCCAGTTCTAAGAGCTCCTGACTACCACCAACCCTTCATTGTGCAGACAGATGCTTCAAATACAGGTATAGGTGCTGTCCTTAGTCAACTGGATGAGAAAGGTAGGGAACACCCCATTTGCTTCATCAGTAGGAAACTGAAGGAACTTGAGACAAGGTGGGCACCTATTGAGAGAGGATGTTTTGCCATTGTATGGTCTCTCAAGAAGTTAGGCCATACTTGTATGGTTCTTCTTTCACCATTCAGACTGACCAGCAAGCCTTGAGATGGTTGATGCAAATGAAAGGGGAAAACCCAAAACTGTTAAGATGGTCAATCTGCCTCCAAGGGTTTGATTTTACCATTGAGCACAGGTCAGGATGTCACCACCAAAATGCTGATGGCCTCTCTAGGATGTTTTTAACTGACTAGAGGTAAGAGACTCATCCAGGAGTGGATTGGATCCTCCTGTCCCTTAGTCTGTGGGGGGGGGTGAGTGTTAGGGAGTGTTAGGGAGAATTCTCATTCTATGGCTAATTTCCCTTACCTATAGAGTCACCCAGCAGCTTTGCTGGATTTGCGGGGTTTATTGTTTTTCTCCTGATAAGAGTGAGACCCTTTTTCCCACTCTTAGACAGATTGCTAGTGTGTGTTCTAGGCTACCTTGTGTGCTTATGGTCTATGGGGTTTTTCTCACCCTCATAGGATCTTTTTACCTGTGTGGTACACATCACCCACTGTGCCGTACCACAGGGGTGTCGTAGCGACCCCCAAACATAGACTCCATACCCTGTGACTGACAACTGTCTCCCAGGGCATGTAAAGTCCCCATTGACTTTACTAGTCAATCCTTATGAACAAAACCAGTACCACCCATCTTAATATGGAAGTACTGGAAAGGGTTAATAGTTTTTCCCTAGTGTTCATTTTCTAGGGTGTACCGTAAAGTCCCTCTCTCAAAAGTTTCTGGCTGGTGGAAGTGGTTTCTACCATAAATATTCGACCGCAAATATTTTCCTATGGTATTTTCCCATTGTTCGAGGCTACCACTTTTACTGAGAGCCTCTAACATACTGCCGGTATATTTTTATATTAACTTTACTCCAGTAGGTTTTTATTGCCAGGACTTTGATTTAATTTATTTCTCGTGTCTTTCTCTATAGTCATAACCCAGATCGGGATCCTTTGTTCGTCCTTTTGGCGGGCTTCTGCATAGAATCCCTCCTATCTGCGCCACTGAGTCTGGATAGACAGGATGTGTGGGAGGGGGAATAGGCACCCTGGACAGGATTGCCTACGCAACCCAAGCCGCACTCTGCCCTGATAGGCTGGGGTGTTCTCCTGCCAGGTGAGCCACCCCACTGTGTGAATGACAGCCAGGCTGTATGAATGGGGGTCTTGCTGCATAAAAGCAGGGTCCTGAGGACTGGAGGACAAGAGGTCACTACTGGAACTAAGAAGCCAAAGAGGAGAGATGCCAAATACATCTGCAACAACTGAACCACCGGTGAAGCCCTGCTGCAGCATCTCACCACTTTTCTCCACACGACGAGAGAAGATCTTCATCTGCAAGAGCCTTCTTCCCCTGAGCTGGTGGGGCCAACTAGTTTATTAATCGCTTTCCAGGACCTGCCTTGGTCAAATCGTCAGTGCCCTGCACCCATAGACCGGATAGCCAGGCACCCGTCCACCACGACCACGATTTAAAGGCGCGTACCTTTTAATCCGTTTCGGCATCACCAGGGCTGGCTTCTTCCCTGGGCAGTGCAGCAACTCGAACCCTCCTCCATGATGAGAGCCTCTTTTCCTCTGCTGGACAACACGAACTGCAGGAACTGCCAGGAACCACCACCACCGCAGGAGCCGCTTCCACTTTTTCAGGTACACTGTTCCGCCAGGCCTCCTGTTCCGCGGGGTACTGCTAAAGGTGTTTGAAATCCTTTACCTACCTCCAGGGTTGGCTGCACCTATCTAATAAGATTATATTTTACCTTCTGCACCCTCCTTTTGAAACATTAAACCAAAGACTTGACTGCAGTTTCTAGAACACTTTGATCCTGGGCACATTGCTCTGTACCACTAACTCTTGCACAGGCCTATTAACTTTGCCTAAATCTGTTACAACTGCCTTCACTAGATTGCTTTTTACCCTCAACTGTGTTGGTGCACCAATAACCCTTATAACCACTCTTCCTTCCCTGTTAAGTATTGTTGAAGTGCCATTTTGCTCAGTTTTCACCTATGCATGACTATTGATAAAGTGTTACCTTGCCTACCTTGTTCACAATCCACTTGGGAAGAGTTGCTAGAGTGTTTAAGAGGTTAGCCCTGTATAACTTGTCCTTTCCCTCCCTTCTGAGAAATTACTAGAGTACCATTTTTGCTTGGTTGACCCTGTGCCATGTTTCCCTCCTGGCTGAAACTTGTCTATAATTTAAATAGCATGTAAAAACAATTGGAGAAATTATAGTTATGGTTTTGCCCGCTCCCCCTGTTAAGGGTAAGATGTGTGCTCCTGGAGGGGAGTCTTTCCTTGGTCACCTGAATTGAACAAATTATTTCACTACAGCTCCCATCATTCTTAGAGACTGCATTAGCAATTTAATTGGATTCACCTGAAGTGAAAGGTAACATAGCCTCCTTTAAGAGTGTTGGGACACGAAAGCGCTAAGAGGAGGAGAACAGCAGCCCAAATGCAGCATAAGGGATCTAACCCTGTGAATATTTTTGCAACAATTGGGATCTAATCCAGTGAATTGGACACTTTGGGATTTAACCCATTTATTCTTTTTCTTTTTTCAGGTAGTATATTGGCCAGGAATTGAAGTGCGCGCCTCACCCCTCCTTTTTTTTTACATATAATTTAAATAGGGAGTTGTGTATACTTTTCTTGAATATTTTAGCTGCCTTTGATAATTGTGATTGATGTGTTGAACTAGAAGTGTGTAAAATAAATCTAAATCTTTGTGGTATGGACTGATACCAAAGGGGATTTATTGCATATACCTGTAGTCTTATTCTTCTGTAGTGCTCCCTAATGGAACTACACAGGATTCTGCTTAATACTGATGAAGATTACCGTGTCCAAGATTTGAAGACAAGATCGAGACCACACACAAAGAATCATGTGTTAAGATACAAACAGCCTGGTATGAAGGGAAAATGAATCAGATTGGAAGTCAACAGAAGACTCAATTGTAAAGGAAACACTGACAAAGAGGTTTGAAGCTATAAGGAAAGAGGCCAGATGCATCTGGGGGTCTGTGCTGTCTCCAGATGGATGGGAAGAAGGTGTAGTCATATGCAGAGCTGTGGAAATAAGTGGTCATCACAAACCAGTTTTTGAATGCGTGGAAAATGGATGTAAACCTCTATGGCTGAGGCTTGCAAAGTTGCTGACATGGGCCCATTGCAGATAGTGCCTTTGGCAAGTGCAGAAGTATGTTTGAGAAAAAATGACACAAGAAAAGTTGGGGAGAATCAGCAGTACCGACAAATCTTTGATGTGCCAGGAATGAAGGACGGGACAGCAGTGATAATGGATCACTTCTGGGCCTGTGTACCCAGAGTTTACATGAAGCTGCCCAGAGATTGAGGAGGACTATGTCCTATAGTGATTGTCCATGTTCCACCACTGGTGATCCCGAAGAGTGACCTGAACATTGGTGCATTTACCAAAGCAGATGCTCACCTGAGGAAGAAGAGATCTACTGAGCTACTGAATTGAATGAAGAGGGAAAACTATTTCTCAGCCAAGTCAATAGAAGCTTTTCATGACATTCCATATGAACACAGATTGTTCATTCAGACTTTAGCAATATTTACGACAATCTTCATGCCGAGGATCCAGGTGATGACAAATGCCAAATGGTTGCAGTTAAACACATGGGAGCTCCTGCAGACATTCAACAACACCATAAATGGTATCAATGCTATCAAGGAGGAGCTGAGAGCCATAAGACTGATGACTCTTTAGAATATATATTTCCTGGACATGATCACAGCTAGGGTGGAGGTGGTTGCGCCAAAATCGGATGAATCCTGTTGCACGTTCATACCTTGTCACGACAACGAGAATGGCACCTTGACAGAGGCCATAACATTGCTGACAAACCTACATGTCAAGATAGAAAACAAAGTGGAAGACATTTGTTTGGGTCAATCTTGTCATGGGTTCCACAATGGATGGCGAATATTTTCAAGTTACTTGGAGCCCTGTTGGTGATGATTATGTTTGGATTTTGTGTGATTAGGATAACAATCGTACAATGCAAGAAAACTTTAAAGAAAGCAGTAGGAATGAATATTGTGATTGATATTGAATCAAGATTCAAACCTAAAGAATTGACAAATGAAGAAATCAGGGACTACGTAAAGGCCAATATCCATGCACCTGAGGGAACGAAATTCCTGTATTCCAAGAACCACAAGAAGTAAGTGGGGAGATGGATATATTGCAGTCCCAATGGACAATGAATGCTTATGACCTGGAATGTTGATGCGCATGCGTAATCAGCAGGATGCCTGAAAGGAGTCGTAAAGATATGGGTCCCAAAGAAGTACTTCTACAGACGAGAATGTCTTGATGTGAAGAATGATGAGTCAGTGGTCGATGAATCATCTAGAGGGTGGAGTGTAGAGTTGGAGTCAGGTACCCTGACCAAAAGCTCTGCCCCCATGTTGCCTATAGGTTGGGAACCAGAAATTGAGACACAAGAAGTACCAGTAAAAATGCCTGTACAACAGAGAATCCTGGAAACAAGTTATCCAGTGAGAAAACCTTAGATGCATTCACAGAGAAATAATGGCTGTTGGACAAAGTCCCGGAGGAAGTGTGAACACAAGTGAACGAGAGGATTGGTGACATCATGCAGGGCAGAGCTGACACACCTAGAAAAGATGCACAAGATAGAAGGACATAGATGTTCTACAAGGTCTGCAGAGGCGGTGGTAAAGGTGAGCAACATTTTGAGCTTCAGATAAAGATGCTCATCCAACAGAAATGCTGAAGAAAATGCAAATCAGTTTACACTTGTACAGACGCAGTAATGCAAGTAGACAAAGTGATCTTAAGGCTGACTACGTAGTGAATAGTTGCAGCGATGTGCCAAGTTATAATACATAGGAATGCATAAAACCTGGATTTCCACAGTGCACTTTAAGCAAGGCTTGAAAGCCTGTGATTGGAAAGGGTTTTTGCAGTGTGGCGCAGTTGGAAAATAACTGATGGCGAAGGAGACATTGAAGAAAGGCTTGGCTGGCCCAGCACCAATAAATCACGGCCACTAAGAGCCTGGTTGTCTTTCCAGTAGTTACATGAACGTGAGAAATAAACAAACTTCTGTTTAAGGTGAAATGGAAAAACACTGAAGGCATCAAAATGTCATCATTTAATAGAATTAAATGCTGCAAAAAGCTTGAAAATGCAGTCTCCAAGTCACATGGTCAGATCAAAATAGACATTGGGTCGAGCTGAAACCACTACACTGAAACCAATAAGATACTCCCTTTTATTTCTCAGGCATAGAGAGCTTCTTCAAGGCCAAGTTCTAAGCCTTAATTGACTGGCAGACTGCAAGAGTGATGATAGATGTTGGGCTAACTGGAGGGGAGGCATGATCACGCTGACCTTCCCATGCTGCTAGCATGTGGAATATTCCAGAAGGGTACAAGAGTGCCAAACCAATGGTAGAGGGCGATGTAACAAAGATCCCTTGAGTATTAGTGTGACACAGAAGATGACTTGCACTTGAGATGGGCTTAGTTGCCCACCTGACAGTAGAGACCCAATCACTTCCCCCGTCAGTATGGAACGTATACTTAGATGTTCCCTGCAACCATATCACATCCCCAAGTAGGTTTTTGTAGTTTGCCACATAGTGTGATGTCACTTATGATGAGTTTTAACTATAAAATGTGTGTTTGTTTTTATAATATGCGCTGGGAGAAATCAAGCAAACGTCCGTGGATGTCCGTTGTAACTCCCTGTTTTATACAATTGCAAATAAAACAGACTAAGGGGCTGATTCATGGAAGTTGTGCGCCGAAAAACGGGGATTTGTGCGCCATTCTGCCTGAAAATCCCTGTTTAAGAAATGGGGATTTGCAGGCAGAATGGCGCACAAATCACTGTTTTTCGGTGCATAAATTCCCTGAATGAGTATGTAAGTCTAGCCAACTTCCTGAGTCGGTTTTAAAATCCCCATCTATCTCTAAGTATTGCTACCTCGTCTATGGGTTCAGAAGTATAAAAGCCACCATTGTGTGCAGTTGGATCCTTCTAATTGCAAAGCTCACACTTTAAACATTTACAAGTGTGGTTGATGTGAAAGTAAGTGTCAGAAAATATTTAAATTCTTAAAGGTTTGTTTGCAGTGTTGTGTGTGTTAGTTATATTAAGCAATTCTATCAGATGATATGTACAGCTTTTTTCATCTTCTCAGATTCAGTGGCAGTTCATTATTGATGTATTTTTCATGTTTCACCAATATGAATCTAAACATTGTATTTTTCAATCAATTGTGTTTGTAAGCAGCTGTTTTAATTCACGTAATCATGTTAATGAGGGTAAAGGTTGATTTGATTCTATTTGTGTGAACATCAATGCACTTGATGCACAGTTTTCTTCAAGGTGGTACAATTGATGGGGTCTTGCATGATCATCTTAGATACTTTTTTATTTTTGTACTTTCTTGTGGCTGCTATTGTTAGTATTTGTTGAAAGCAGGTTGGATTCTCTGCATATATTTCCTGATTGGGTCTTTATTGTTTCTATGCTGGACAGATGTTGATAGGATATCAAGTTCCTTAGGTGCTCTTTGTCTATCAAATAAATTGTTGACACTAGATATGAACAACTGTTTTCCATGGGAAACATATGATTGTCTTTGAAGATGTTGTACAGTTAACTCCCATGAAAGGCCAAGCCATATTCAAAACATAAGAGTGGCTGCAAGTGGTGATGGAGGAGGTGCTGATTGTTTGCAATGCAATAAATGAGGTGCATGCATTTTTACATTCATCGTCCTAGTGCACATTTACCAGATAATCAGTACTGATGTTCCTAACCTTTGGGATGGAACATTGTTGACTAACAAGGACTGATTGCAATGATCAATATAAAGTTATTTCCTTTGGGTGTAGTGGATATTCTCATCTACAAAATCTTCTGTGTGCTGATTGGTTATGGGTAGTACTTCTACCTGTCTGACTGTTTTGTTTCCCATGTTCTCCAAGTTTACTTAACTTACCCCCCCTCTCTAGTACAACTGCCCAGTATAATCTCACCTGTTTATTCTCACCCAGTTCATATATTTCTGTTCATTCATCATAGTTACTGTTTTTATACCTTTATTGTTACCCTATTGTGTGTTTTATTGTAGTTATAGTATATCCATATCCTGTATATCCCTATCTAGTCTATCCATGTGTGCACACGTTTTCATTCCTGTAGTCCTTTTATATGGTGGATTTGGAACCCACACAATTTTTGATCACTTCTGCCAGGTGAGTCAGACATACCACCCCCTACTGTATCCTGACCTATGTATTGTACAGTTACCCTCAGTACCACTGTGCACTATACTGTCATTCTTTATATCAAACCCATCCGTTTCCTGTTTTTGAACCTCAGCCACCCTACCCAAGTTTTAGATCCCCCACCGACTGTATTTTCAGCCTGTGTATTCTCTCCCACCCTACTGCTTCCTGTCTAACTGTACCCATTAAATGTATCTGCACACAGTCTTCTCCCACATATTTACCTTATTGATTTATTATAATCCAACTTCGATGTTGTTTCACAATGACCCAATTATTACTATGTTTGAAGAGAACAACAGTGTAGTATGCACAAATGCTGTATTGAATATAGTACATATGATGAACTACATATGAGGATCACAAAAATAACTGTATTTCATGAAGTGTATTCTCTTACTACTTATGCTTTCTTTTGTTTACAGATATAAAGATCCAAGTGCATCTCACTTTCTCTACATCCACTCAACCTACCTTTTTCCACTCTATCCTAAACACTATTTATACTCTACCCTCTTTATCCTCACCCACCTTATATAACCCTATTAGCAGCCCCTTACCCTACTAACACCTTTTGTACTACCAATGTATCTCTGCTGTCTCTTTCCTCATTCGGACACATTACTCACATATACATATATCAGTAAAATAAATGTTGTTAAAGGGACGTTATGGTTAAGTTGCGCTACTAAATACTGTGAAATTCAGTAAAAAAAACTTTGTTAAAGGGATGTTATGGTTCCAAGCACAACCGAAAAACCCTTGAAATTCGGCAGTTATGGTAAGATAAGCAACCATAACTCACCCCACCACCGTGCACTGCTAAGACTAACACCCAGGACATCAAAGATGACATCACAAATGTCATTGATGACATCCCTTTAAAAAAGTTGTTTTACTGAATTTCATAGTTTTTTAGTAGCACAAGTTAATCATAACATCCCTTTAACAACATTTTTTTTACTGAATATACACTTTCATCATGTGCATTTAGGAGATATTTACTAGGATTCCCTTACTTTATATACATGTAACATAGAACATAGTGAACCCCCCGCTAATGATATTTGAAGGCCACGGACTGAGCGTATGTCCGCAGACGGGTGCGGACGAGATCAACACTACCCAAACACGCAGGGGGTATCTGAAATTGTTCTATCATGCCATATAAAAACTGCACAAGTTTAAAAAGCAGCACATAAACACATCATAAGTAATAATGAATAAGCAGTGGAACCTACACGTCTAACACATCACCCATCCATTAAATACCATACATAATGAAATTATCATACCATAACAAAAAAAGATACGCCTCCAACGTAATTACCCCACAGAAACTGCACAGATAGGAGCGACAGTAGACAAACACAACACAACGAATACAAAGTACAAGAATGTAGTAAGTGAACTTCATTTTTCTTATATGTTTGTATACTTTTGTATGAAGTGCAGAACAAATAATGTATTTCTGTTGTTTTCACACTGAAATGTGCAGTACTTTGGAGTGGCTGGAGGAGAATTTTCTGCATGACAAAATGTCGGAAGATAGCGATAATAATGGTACACACTTCTCTGCATAAGAAAATTAATAGTCAGTACTTTATGTGTACTTTACATATATACATTTATTTTTAACAGACCATACACAAATTGAAGAAATTCAGCCAAAAGACACAGTGCAAGACACCTTGAAACACATAGAGGAGAAAGTGGACATGCTCAAAGATAATCGCAATAGTTTACGTCAATTTGTGGAGGACCACGTCAAAGGAAAAATTAGATACCACTGTACTACCTGTACCTGTCCCCCTTCTCCATTTCCCAGTGAACTATCCCCAAACCCTCAAGAACAACATAAATGTTTCGACAAAACTTCCATCCTTTCATCCCCTCACAACAAGCCTGTGGAAACCCCTAATTACCCTATATTTGCTTCAGTGTCTGTTTCCCCCTCTCTCTCTTAATTGCTGTATATGTGTTTAATAAAAAAAAAATGTATGTTAGTTTTTAGGGAATTGATTGCGTCATTTTTTTTTTTTTTTAAAGAGTTAAAATGTCAGCGGACAGTGCGCCTGTTCGGCCTGTCTGTAATTAAAAAAATGTGGTTGTCCTAATGTCAATACACCTACCCGTACCATTCGCAACCAAGATGGAACTGTTCTTAGAACACATCAGCTGTCTGAGATGTCCGTAAATCAACAAAATGGGGGCGTCCTAAGGACATTATACCTCTCTGTACTGTTGGCAACCAAGATGAAACTGTTCTTAGAACACACCTGGTGTCCGGGATGTCCATAAATGAACAAAATGGGAGTGTCCTAAGGACACTATACCTGTCTGTACCGTCCGCAGCCAAGATGGAACTGTCCGTAGAACATGCGCGGTGTCCAGTATGTCTGTAGTCAAACAAAATGGAGGTGTCCTAAGGACACTATACCTGGCCGTAAGTCCTGCGAACATCGCGCCTGTCCGTAACTGTCCGTCTCACTTGTGTCGCACTTTTAATTAGTTTCAGGACCCTAACACTGTCCGTAGAACACCCGCGCGCATGCGCACGACTGTTCCTGTGCATTTGGTGTCCTGCGAGCACCCATTTCCTTTGTGGATGTGTTCACGACGTCATCATGTGACCGCACCCACGCTGAGCATGTGTCCTAATTTGCGCACTTTGTCCTGTTCCCCAACATTTCAAAAGAAATATGCAGGCAAGCCAAATTATGTTACAATAAAAAATCACCATTTCACATGTCCCATACAATGGCCCTAGCTTTCCACATATTGTTCGGAACTTTTTGAACACTTTTGAGTGATCGATAAGGTCACAAGGCGCACCCCTCCATCCCTATAAAAGGTCACACACATGAGCTCATCTTCATTGTACTTCTGGCGATTGCAGATTGAGTTTTGCTGCCTTTACTGCTCTAGCAGAGATTACCTCACCAACCCTGATGGCATCCATGGCTGCTGTTGCTACATCAGCCTCAGCACCACCCCCAAACCCTCCACCACCACCACCTCCCCAAGGGCCTTCAGAGGGGAATACGCGTGAGGATGTAGAGAGCGAGGACGAAGAGGATGAAGAGAATGAGATGGAGGAACTCCCTACTACCAGCACTCGCCGGGAGTCGTGGGTGTGGTGGTTGTTTACCGTTTATGGTAATGTACCAAAAGCACGTGCGAACCAGGTCACCTGTAAACAGTGCAAGTTGGTGCTGAGTTGTGGGAGACCTGGTGCGTACAGCTTTGGTATGACAACCATGAAGCAGCACCTAACTTAGTTCCACGGTGCGGACATTCGCAAGGTTGTACCATGTAAAGAACATAATAGGTTGAGTTCCTCCACAGCATCCTCCGTTTCCGATCCTCTCACCACAAGAGACACTCCTGTGGGAGAGCGCATCCCTCCAGCTACTTCACAGGCCATTCGCGATGCTGTTGACCCTCACCTTTCGAGGGTCATAATATTGAGTATGTACTGCGACGCAGTACTCTGCAGGGGGGAGAGTCTTCGAAGTTCTTTCGAGACTACGGTCACGGAGCACCAGAAGAGCTGCTACCTACTTAAATAAGGCCCACCCTACATCTTTCTCTCTCCACCTGCCCTTTCTTATCCCCGTGGTTGGTGTCCCTTTCTTACCCTCCTTTCCTCTCCTCTCCAAGTGTGTCGTGTGTAAAAAATTCCCAAAAATATAAAACAACAAACATTTTATAAAAAAGGCTCTTTTCAGAGCCGCCTTTCTCAGTTTAAAAATGGAACTATCAAGTAAACGGTGTAGGCCGACAAACAAAATTTTAGGGTGCAACCGTAGCAAAACCAATGCACTTTTCTCTGGGAGTGAGTGGTGGCTCTGAAAAGAGCTTTTTGGTGGGGTTTTGTGTGTTTGAAAAACTTGGGTTCGTCAACATGTAATGCAAAATAGGTGACTGTAATTCCAAAAAAGGTTGCAATGGATTTTGTACATTTCAAAGAAAAATCTGATTGCCAGCATATGTAAGATGGACTCCATCTCTGCGAAAAATGAAT